>NW_027641063.1:0-478294 GCF_949752795.1 Hyperoodon ampullatus | reverse complement strand
TGCCTGCTTAAGGAGGAAGGAGAGGTGGGTGATGCATAAAACCAGAGTCTGATATAAGCACAGGTACCGTTCCAAAAACCAACTATGGAATAGACAAGACCTACACCTTCCTCAGTGAAAGGGACTCAAAACCCCATATTTCCCGCAGAAGAATATATCTGACTAGTAAGAATCTTAAAACCTATGTATTGATATGTCTCTGTAAGGGAATCAAGTGTGTCTAGACTGGCATAAACATGGCAGCGAGAATCAGCTGAAATCCACTATCAAAAAGAATTTCACAAAGAAAACAAAAAAACAGGAAATTCTTTACAATTCCTTCAGGGTCTCTGATGAAACCTGGAATAACCCTATCTACAAGGACAGCTGGATGTGGCATAAGGCTGGACCCTTGGGACTGAGAGGATTGGTGAGATTGGGTGAGCAAATGCAGACCCTTTAAAGCAATAATGTATGGCACCCACTCCTTGGGTCCCAACTCTCCAGGTTGAAGGGAATATTACTACAGCTATAACATGTGCGGGAAACCTAGAGAATGGACACACTGTGAATACGAAAGGTTTCTAAAACTCAACGAATAGTCCCTCTCCTGGTGCTCCGGTTTGACTTTCCGTCTGCTTTACTATCAACCTCCCAACTTGGAGAGACAGCCCCTTTAACCTCTTGGTTCGCACAGGTTGCCAATTTGGCAGAGGATGAAAGGGAAGAGGGAGAACCAATGAGAGAGTAGCTGTTAGGCATTTGGACGGGCACATATCACTGTAATTTCCCGGCAGGAAGAAGAATTAACCAAATTCTCAGCCCCCCACCGGGAACAAGTATAGGTCCTGAACCAAAATTTTGGACTTGCGGTCAGCTCACCAAAAACGAGTTGAAAAATGGAGCTCAGGGGCACAGCAATTCACAAACTGGCTGAGTAATAAAGGACAACTATCGTCCAAAAATCTGTTGAGGGAAAGCAATGAGGCGGACTTGAAAGCGAGGCAGAATAGCAGGAAACAGGTTTCAAGAGGTACGTTGGAATCGCCTTTAAAGCACAGGAAGAGGGGCACAACTTCGACAATGATACACTTGGCCAAAAAGGGCGTATGCGTTTTCTCCTGAATATATTCAGGAGAAAACGCATACGCCCTTTTTGGCCAAGCAAGCAAGCGGGCAATGCAAATCTGCACTACAATGAAGTATCACTTCCCACCGGTCAAAAGGGACATCCACAAAATGTGTAAGAACAAGAAAGGCAAGACAGGCCCTGGAGAACAGGGAGCCTTGTTATGCTGATGGGGGGGATGTAAATTGACAACTGCCTCTCTGGAGGAGTGCATTCTGTTCCCTAAAACAAGTAAAGAACAGAGCTACAGAGCCAAGGGCACTACCAGTCTAGGGAATATACCTTGGGAAAACTGAAAATCAATAAGACAGAGCCACCCCAAAATTTAGGGCTGCACTGCATACAAGGACCTCAACTTGGATACACCTTAAGTATCCCAGAAAATATAAACATGGTTCAAAAAATTGTGGTACTTACGTACGATGGAATATCCCTCAGCCATGAAATCAATGTCATAAGACCAGTAGCAGCAAAATGGGTGGATTCAGGTACGATGATTCTAAGTGAAATAAGTCACACAGAAAAAGAAACTTATCATAAGATATCACTTATGAAGATCCTGTAAACATGGCTACACTTGAACTGAGTTAGGAAAGAGAACAGTGTCTCACATTTAGAAAACACTCTTATACCTGCTTAAGGGGGAAGGAGAGGTGGGGTGATGCATAAAACCAGAGTTTGATATAAGCACAGGTACCGTTCCAAAAACCAACTATGGAATAGACAAGACCTACACCGTCCTCAGTGAAAGGGACTCAAAACCCCATGTTTCCCGCAGAGGAAAATATCTGACTAGTAAGAATCTTAAAACCTATGTATTGATATGTCTCCATAAGGGAATCAAGTGTGTCTAGACTGGCATAAACATGGCAGCGAGAATCAGCTCAAACCCACTATAAAAAGGAATTTCAAAAACAAAACAAAAAAACTGGGAAATTCTTTACAATTCCTTCAGGGTCTCTGATGAAAGCTGGAATGACCCTATCTACAACGACAGCTGGATGTGGCATAAGGAGGGACACTTGGGACTGAGACGATTGGTGAGATTGGGTGAGCAAATGCAGACCCTTTAAAGCAATAATGCATGGCACCCATTCCATGGGTCCGAACTCTCCAGGTTGAAGGGAATATTACTACAGCTATAACATGTGCGGGAAACCTAGAGAACGGACACACTGTGAATACGAAAGGTTTCTAAAACTCAACGAATAGTCCCTCTCCTGGTGCTCCGGTTTGACTTTCCGTCTGCTTTACTATCAACCTCCCAACTTGGAGAGACAGCCCCTTTAACCTCTTGGTTCGCACAGGTTGCCAATTTGGCAGAGGATGAAAGGGAAGAGGGAGAAACAATGAGAGAGTAGCTGTTAGGCATTTGGACAGGCACATATCACTGTAATTTCCCGGCAGGAAGAAGAATTAAGCAAATTCTCAGCCACCCACCGGGAACCAGTATAGGTCCTGAACCAAAATTTTGGACTTGCGGTCAGCTCACCAAAAACGAGTTGAAAAATGGAGCTCAGGGGCACAGCAATTCACAAACTGGCCGAGTAATAAAGGACAACTATCGTCCAAAAATCTGTTGAGGGAAGGCAACGAGGCGGACTTGAAAGCGAGGCAGAATAGCAGGAAACAGGTTTCAAGAGGTACGTTGGAATCGCCTTTAAAGCACAGGAAGAGGGGCACAACTTCGACAATGATGCACTTGGCCAAAAAGGGCGTATGCGTTTTCTCCTGAATATATTCAGGAGAAAACGCATACGCCCTTTTTGGCCAAGCAAGCAAGCGGGCAATGCAAATCTGCACTACAAAGAAGTATCACTTCCCACCGGTCAAAAGGGACATCCACAAAATGTGTAAGAACAAGAAAGGCAAGACAGGCCCTGGAGAACAGGGAGCCTTGTTATGCTGATGGGCGGGATGTAAATTGCCAACTGCCTCTCTGGTGGAGTGCATTCTGTTCCCTAAAACAAGTAAAGAACAGAGCTACAGAGCCAAGGGCACTACCAGTCTAGGGAATATACCTTGGGAAAACTGAAAATCAATAAGACAGAGCCACCCCAAAATTTAGGGCTGCACTGCATACAAGGACCTCAACTTGGATACACCTTAAGTTTCCCAGAAAATATAAACATGGTTCAAAAAATTGTGGTACTTACGTACGATGGAATATCCCTCAGCCATGAAATCAATGTCATAAGACCAGTAGCAGCAAAATGGGTGGATTCAGGTACGATGATTCTAAGTGAAATAAGTCACACAGAAAAAGAAACTTATCATAAGATATCACTTATGAAGATCCTGTAAACATGGCTACACTTGAACTGAGTTAGGAAAGAGAACAGTGTCTCACATTTAGAAAACACTCTTATACCTGCTTAAGGGGGAAGGAGAGGTGGGGTGATGCATAAAACCAGAGTTTGATATAAGCACAGGTACCGTTCCAAAAACCAACTATGGAATAGACAAGACCTACACCGTCCTCAGTGAAAGGGACTCAAAACCCCATATTTCCCGCAGAGGAAAATATCTGACTAGTAAGAATCTTAAAACCTATCTATTGATATGTCTCCGTAAGGGAATCAAGTGTGTCTAGACTGGCATAAACATGGCAGCGAGAATCAGCTCAAACCCACTATAAAAAGGAATTTCAAAAACAAAACAAAAAAACTGGGAAATTCTTTACAATTCCTTCAGGGTCTCTGATGAAAGCTGGAATGACCCTATCTACAACGACAGCTGGATGTGGCATAAGGAGGGACACTTGGGACTGAGACGATTGGTGAGATTGGGTGAGCAAATGAAGACCCTTTAAAGCAATAATGCATGGCACCCATTCCATGGGTCCGAACTCTCCAGGTTGAAGGGAATATTACTACAGCTATAACATGTGCGGGAAACCTAGAGAACGGACACACTGTGAATACGAAAGGTTTCTAAAACTCAACGAATAGTCCCTCTCCTGGTGCTCCGGTTTGACTTTCCGTCTGCTTTACTATCAACCTCCCAACTTGGAGAGACAGCCCCTTTAACCTCTTGGTTCGCACAGGTTGCCAATTTGGCAGAGGATGAAAGGGAAGAGGGAGAACCAATGAGAGAGTAGCTGTTAGGCATTTGGACGGGCACATATCACTGTAATTTCCCGGCAGGAAGAAGAATTAAGCAAATTCTCAGCCACCCACCGGGAACCAGTATAGGTCCTGAACCAAAATTTTGGACTTGCGGTCAGCTCACCAAAAACGAGTTGAAAAATGGAGCTCAGGGGCACAGCAATTCACAAACTGGCCGAGTAATAAAGGACAACTATCGTCCAAAAATCTGTTGAGGGAAGGCAACGAGGCGGACTTGAAAGCGAGGCAGAATAGCAGGAAACAGATTTCAAGAGGTACGTTGGAATCGCCTTTAAAGCACAGGAAGAGGGGCACAACTTCGACAATGATGCACTTGGCCAAAAAGGGCGTATTCAGGAGAAAACGCATACGCCCTTTTTGGCCAAGCAAGCAAGCGGGCAATGCAAATCTGCACTACAAAGAAGTATCACTTCCCACCGGTCAAAAGGGACATCCACAAAATGTGTAAGAACAAGAAAGGCAAGACAGGCCCTGGAGAACAGGGAGCCTTGTTATGCTGATGGGCGGGATGTAAATTGCAAACTGCCTCTCTGGAGGAGTGCATTCTGTTCCCTAAAACAAGTAAAGAACAGAGCTACAGAGCCAAGGGCACTACCAGTCTAGGGAATATACCTTGGGAAAACTGAAAATCAATAAGACAGAGCCACCCCAAAATTTAGGGCTGCACTGCATACAAGGACCTCAACTTGGATACACCTTAAGTATCCCAGAAAATATAAACATGGTTCAAAAAATTGTGGTAATTACGTACGATGGAATATCCCTCAGCCATGAAATCAATGTCATAAGACCAGTAGCAGCAAAATGGGTGGATTCAGGTACGATGATTCTAAGTGAAATAAGTCACACAGAAAAAGAAACTTATCATAAGATATCACTTATGAAGATCCTGTAAACATGGCTACACTTGAACTGAGTTAGGAAAGAGAAGAGTGTCTCACATTTAGAAAACACTCTTATACCTGCTTAAGGGGGAAGGAGAGGTGGGGTGATGCATAAAACCAGAGTTTGATATAAGCACAGGTACCGTTCCAAAAACCAACTATGGAATAGACAAGACCTACACCGTCCTCAGTGAAAGGGACTCAAAACCCCATATTTCCCGCAGAGGAAAATATCTAACTAGTAAGAATCTTAAAACCTATGTATTGATATGTCTCCGTAAGGGAATCAAGTGTGTCTTGACTGGCATAAACATGGCAGCGAGAATCAGCTCAAACCCACTATAAAAAGGAATTTCAAAAACAAAACAAAAAAACTGGGAAATTCTTTACAATTCCTTCAGGGTCTCTGATGAAAGCTGGAATGACCCTATCTACAACGACAGCTGGATGTGGCATAAGGAGGGACACTTGGGACTGAGACGATTGGTGAGATTGGGTGAGCAAATGCAGACCCTTTAAAGCAATAATGCATGGCACCCATTCCATGGGTCCGAACTCTCCAGGTTGAAGGGAATATTACTACAGCTATAACATGTGCGGGAAACCTAGAGAACGGACACACTGTGAATACAAAAGGTTTCTAAAACTCAACGAATAGTCCCTCTCCTGGTACTCCGGTTTGACTTTCCGTCTGCTTTACTATCAACCTCCCAACTTGGAGAGACAGCCCCTTTAACCTCTTGGTTCGCACAGGTTGCCAATTTGGCAGAGGATGAAAGGGAAGAGGGAGAACCAATGAGAGAGTAGCTGTTAGGCATTTGGACGGGCACATATCACTGTAATTTCCCGGCAGGAAGAAGAATTAAGCAAATTCTCAGCCACCCACGGGGAACCAGTATAGGTCCTGAACCAAAATTTTGGACTTGCGGTCAGCTCACCAAAAACGAGTTGAAAAATGGAGCTCAGGGGCACAGCAATTCACAAACTGGCCGAGTAATAAAGGACAACTATCGTCCAAAAATCTGTTGAGGGAAGGCAACGAGGCGGACTTGAAAGTGAGGCAGAATAGCAGGAAACAGATTTCAAGAGGTACGTTGGAATCGCCTTTAAAGCACAGGAAGAGGGGCACAACTTCGACAATGATGCACTTGGCCAAAAAGGGCGTATGCGTTTTCTCCTGAATATATTCAGGAGAAAACGCATACGCCCTTTTTGCCCAAGCAAGCAAGTGGGCAATGCAAATCTGCACTACAAAGAAGTATCACTTCCCACCGGTCAAAAGGGACATCCACAAAATGTGTAAGAACAAGAAAGGCAAGACAGGCCCTGGAGAACAGGGAGCCTTGTTATGCTGATGGGCGGGATGTAAATTGCCAACTGCCTCTCTGGAGGAGTGCATTCTGTTCCCTAAAACAAGTAAAGAACAGAGCTACAGAGCCAAGGGCACTACCAGTCTAGGGAATATACCTTGGGAAAACTGAAAATCAATAAGACAGAGCCACCCCAAAATTTAGGGCTGCACTGCATACAAGGACCTCAACTTGGATACACCTTAAGTATCCCAGAAAATATAAACATGGTTCAAAAAATTGTGGTACTTACGTACGATGGAATATCCCTCAGCCATGAAATCAATGTCATAAGACCAGTAGCAGCAAAATGGATGGGTTCAGGTACGATGATTCTAAGTGAAATAAGTCACACAGAAAAAGAAACTTATCATAAGATATCACTTATGAAGATCCTGTAAACATGGCTACACTTGAACTGAGTTAGGAAAGAGAACAGTGTCTGACATTTAGAAAACACTCTTATACCTGCTTAAGGGGGAAGGAGAGGTGGGGTGATGCATAAAACCAGAGTTTGATATAAGCACAGGTACCGTTCCAAAAACCAACTATGGAATAGACAAGACCTACACCGTCCTCAGTGAAAGGGACTCAAAACCCCATATTTCCCGCAGAGGAAAATATCTGAGTAGTAAGAATCTTAAAACCTATGTATTGATATGTCTCCGTAAGGGAATCAAGTGTGTCTAGACTGGCATGAACATGGCAGCGAGAATCAGCTCAAACCCACTATAAAAAGGAATTTCAAAAACAAAACAAAAAAACTGGGAAATTCTTTACCATTCCTTCAGGGTCTCTGATGAAAGCTGGAATGACCCTATCTACAACGACAGCTGGATGTGGCATAAGGAGGGACACTTGGGACTGAGACGATTGGTGAGATTGGGTGAGCAAATGCAGACCCTTTAAAGCAATAATGCATGGAACCCATTCCATGGGTCCGAACACTCCAGGTTGAAGGGAATATTACTACAGCTATAACATGTGCGGGAAACCTAGAGAACGGACACACTGTGAATACGAAAGGTTTCTAAAACTCAACGAATAGTCCCTCTCCTGGTGCTCCGGTTTGACTTTCCGTCTGCTTTACTATCAACCTCCCAACTTGGAGAGACAGCCCCTTTAACCTCTTGGTTCGCACAGGTTTCCAATTTGGCAGAGGATGAAAGGGAAGAGGGAGAACCAATGAGAGAGAAGCTGTTAGGCATTTGGACGGGCACATATCACTGTAATTTCCCGGCAGGAAGAAGAATTAACCAAATTCTCAGCCACCCACCGGGAACCAGTATAGGTCCTGAACCAAAATTTTGGACTTGCGGTCAGCTCACAAAAAACGAGTTGAGAAATGGAGCTCAGGGGCACAGCAATTCACAAAATGGCCGAGTAATAAAGGACAACTATCGTCCAAAAATCTGTTGAGGGAAGGCAACGAGGCGGACTTGAAAGCGAGGCAGAATAGCAGGAAACAGATTTCAAGAGGTACGTTGGAATCGCCTTTAAAGCACAGGAAGAGGGGCACAACTTCGACAATGATGCACTTGGCCAAAAAGGGCGTATGCGTTTTCTCCTGAATATATTCAGGAGAAAACGCATACGCCCTTTTTGGCCAAGCAAGCAAGCGGGCAATGCAAATCTGCACTACAAAGAAGTATCACTTCCCACCGGTCAAAAGGGACATCCACAAAATGTGTAAGAACAAGAAAGGCAAGACAGGCCCTGGAGAACAGGGAGCCTTGTTATGCTGATGGGCGGGATGTAAATTGCCAACTGCCTCTCTGGAGGAGTGCATTCTGTTCCCTAAAACAAGTAAAGAACAGAGCTACAGAGCCAAGGGCACTACCAGTCTAGGGAATATACCTTGGGAAAACTGAAAATCAATAAGACAGAGCCACCCCAAAATTTAGGGCTGCACTGCATACAAGGACCTCAACTTGGATACACCTTAAGTATCCCAGAAAATATAAACATGGTTCAAAAAATTGTGGTACTTACGTACGATGGAATATCCCTCAGCCATGAAATCAATGTCATAAGACCAGTAGCAGCAAAATGGGTGGATTCAGGTACGATGATTCTAAGTGAAATAAGTCACACAGAAAAAGAAACTTATCATAAGATATCACTTATGAAGATCCTGTAAACATGGCTACACTTGAACTGAGTTAGGAAAGAGAACAGTGTCTCACATTTAGAAAACACTCTTATACCTGCTTAAGGGGGAAGGAGAGGTGGGGTGATGCATAAAACCAGAGTTTGATATAAGCACAGGTACCGTTCCAAAAACCAACTATGGAATAGACAAGACCTACACCGTCCTCAGTGAAAGGGACTCAAAACCCCATATTTCCCGCAGAGGAAAATATCTGACTAGTAAGAATCTTAAAACCTATGTATTGATATGTCTCCGTAAGGGAATCAAGTGTGTCTAGACTGGCATAAACATGGCAGCGAGAATCAGCTCAAACCCACTATAAAAAGGAATTTCAAAAACAAAACAAAAAAACTGGGAAATTCTTTACAATTCCTTCAGGATCTCTGATGAAAGCTGGAATGACCCTATCTACAACGACAGCTGGATGTGGCATAAGGAGGGACACTTGGGACTGAGATGATTGGTGAGATTGGGTGAGCAAATGCAGACCCTTTAAAGCAATAATGCATGGCACCCATTCCATGGGTCCGAACTCTCCAGGTTGAAGGGAATATTACTACAGCTATAACATGTGCGGGAAACCTAGAGAACGGACACACTGTGAATACGAAAGGTTTCTAAAACTCAACGAATAGTCCCTCTCCTGGTGCTCCGGTTTGACTTTCCGTCTGCTTTACTATCAACCTCCCAACTTGGAGAGACAGCCCCTTTAACCTCTTGGTTCGCACAGGTTTCCAATTTGGCAGAGGATGAAAGGGAAGAGGGAGAACCAATGAGAGAGTAGCTGTTAGGCATTTGGACGGGCACATATCACTGTAATTTCCCGGCAGGAAGAAGAATTAAGCAAATTCTCAGCCACCCACGGGGAACCAGTATAGGTCCTGAACCAAAATTTTGGACTTGCGGTCAGCTCACCAAAAACGAGTTGAAAAATGGAGCTCAGGGGCACAGCAATTCACAAACTGGCCGAGTAATAAAGGACAACTATCGTCCAAAAATCTGTTGAGGGAAGGCAACGAGGCGGACTTGAAAGTGAGGCAGAATAGCAGGAAACAGATTTCAAGAGGTACGTTGGAATCGCCTTTAAAGCACAGGAAGAGGGGCACAACTTCGACAATGATGCACTTGGCCAAAAAGGGCGTATGCGTTTTCTCCTGAATATATTCAGGAGAAAACGCATACGCCCTTTTTGCCCAAGCAAGCAAGTGGGCAATGCAAATCTGCACTACAAAGAAGTATCACTTCCCACCGGTCAAAAGGGACATCCACAAAATGTGTAAGAACAAGAAAGGCAAGACAGGCCCTGGAGAACAGGGAGCCTTGTTATGCTGATGGGCGGGATGTAAATTGCCAACTGCCTCTCTGGAGGAGTGCATTCTGTTCCCTAAAACAAGTAAAGAACAGAGCTACAGAGCCAAGGGCACTACCAGTCTAGGGAATATACCTTGGGAAAACTGAAAATCAATAAGACAGAGCCACCCCAAAATTTAGGGCTGCACTGCATACAAGGACCTCAACTTGGATACACCTTAAGTATCCCAGAAAATATAAACATGGTTCAAAAAATTGTGGTACTTATGTACGATGGAATATCCCTCAGCCATGAAATCAATGTCATAAGACCAGTAGCAGCAAAATGGATGGGTTCAGGTACGATGATTCTAAGTGAAATAAGTCACACAGAAAAAGAAACTTATCATAAGATATCACTTATGAAGATCCTGTAAACATGGCTACACTTGAACTGAGTTAGGAAAGAGAACAGTGTCTGACATTTAGAAAACACTCTTATACCTGCTTAAGGGGGAAGGAGAGGTGGGGTGATGCATAAAACCAGAGTTTGATATAAGCACAGGTACCGTTCCAAAAACCAACTATGGAATAGACAAGACCTACACCGTCCTCAGTGAAAGGGACTCAAAACCCCATATTTCCCGCAGAGGAAAATATCTGAGTAGTAAGAATCTTAAAACCTATGTATTGATATGTCTCCGTAAGGGAATCAAGTGTGTCTAGACTGGCATGAACATGGCAGCGAGAATCAGCTCAAACCCACTATAAAAAGGAATTTCAAAAACAAAACAAAAAAACTGGGAAATTCTTTACAATTCCTTCAGGGTCTCTGATGAAAGCTGGAATGACCCTATCTACAACGACAGCTGGATGTGGCATAAGGAGGGACACTTGGGACTGAGACGATTGGTGAGATTGGGTGAGCAAATGCAGACCCTTTAAAGCAATAATGCATGGAACCCATTCCATGGGTCCGAACACTCCAGGTTGAAGGGAATATTACTACAGCTATAACATGTGCGGGAAACCTAGAGAACGGACACACTGTGAATACGAAAGGTTTCTAAAACTCAACGAATAGTCCCTCTCCTGGTGCTCCGGTTTGACTTTCCGTCTGCTTTACTATCAACCTCCCAACTTGGAGAGACAGCCCCTTTAACCTCTTGGTTCGCACAGGTTTCCAATTTGGCAGAGGATGAAAGGGAAGAGGGAGAACCAATGAGAGAGAAGCTGTTAGGCATTTGGACGGGCACATATCACTGTAATTTCCCGGCAGGAAGAAGAATTAACCAAATTCTCAGCCACCCACCGGGAACCAGTATAGGTCCTGAACCAAAATTTTGGACTTGCGGTCAGCTCACAAAAAACGAGTTGAGAAATGGAGCTCAGGGGCACAGCAATTCACAAAATGGCCGAGTAATAAAGGACAACTATCGTCCAAAAATCTGTTGAGGGAAGGCAACGAGGCGGACTTGAAAGCGAGGCAGAATAGCAGGAAACAGATTTCAAGAGGTACGTTGGAATCGCCTTTAAAGCACAGGAAGAGGGGCACAACTTCGACAATGATGCACTTGGCCAAAAAGGGCGTATGCGTTTTCTCCTGAATATATTCAGGAGAAAACGCATACGCCCTTTTTGGCCAAGCAAGCAAGCGGGCAATGCAAATCTGCACTACAAAGAAGTATCACTTCCCACCGGTCAAAAGGGACATCCACAAAATGTGTAAGAACAAGAAAGGCAAGACAGGCCCTGGAGAACAGGGAGCCTTGTTATGCTGATGGGCGGGATGTAAATTGCCAACTGCCTCTCTGGAGGAGTGCATTCTGTTCCCTAAAACAAGTAAAGAACAGAGCTACAGAGCCAAGGGCACTACCAGTCTAGGGAATATACCTTGGGAAAACTGAAAATCAATAAGACAGAGCCACCCCAAAATTTAGGGCTGCACTGCATACAAGGACCTCAACTTGGATACACCTTAAGTATCCCAGAAAATATAAACATGGTTCAAAAAATTGTGGTACTTACGTACGATGGAATATCCCTCAGCCATGAAATCAATGTCATAAGACCAGTAGCAGCAAAATGGGTGGATTCAGGTACGATGATTCTAAGTGAAATAAGTCACACAGAAAAAGAAACTTATCATAAGATATCACTTATGAAGATCCTGTAAACATGGCTACACTTGAACTGAGTTAGGAAAGAGAACAGTGTCTCACATTTAGAAAACACTCTTATACCTGCTTAAGGGGGAAGGAGAGGTGGGGTGATGCATAAAACCAGAGTTTGATATAAGCACAGGTACCGTTCCAAAAACCAACTATGGAATAGACAAGACCTACACCGTCCTCAGTGAAAGGGACTCAAAACCCCATATTTCCCGCAGAGGAAAATATCTGACTAGTAAGAATCTTAAAACCTATGTATTGATATGTCTCCGTAAGGGAATCAAGTGTGTCTAGACTGGCATAAACATGGCAGCGAGAATCAGCTCAAACCCACTATAAAAAGGAATTTCAAAAACAAAACAAAAAAACTGGGAAATTCTTTACAATTCCTTCAGGGTCTCTGATGAAAGCTGGAATGACCCTATCTACAACGACAGCTGGATGTGGCATAAGGAGGGACACTTGGGACTGAGACGATTGGTGAGATTGGGTGAGCAAATGCAGACCCTTTAAAGCAATAATGCATGGCACCCATTCCATGGGTCCGAACTCTCCAGGTTGAAGGGAATATTACTACAGCTATAACATGTGCGGGAAACCTAGAGAACGGACACACTGTGAATACGAAAGGTTTCTAAAACTCAACGAATAGTCCCTCTCCTGGTGCTCCGGTTTGACTTTCCGTCTGCTTTACTATCAACCTCCCAACTTGGAGAGACAGCCCCTTTAACCTCTTGGTTCGCACAGGTTGCCAATTTGGCAGAGGATGAAAGGGAAGAGGGAGAACCAATGAGAGAGTAGCTGTTAGGCATTTGGACGGGCACATATCACTGTAATTTCCCGGCAGGAAGAAGAATTAAGCAAATTCTCAGCCACCCACCGGGAACCAGTATAGGTCCTGAACCAAAATTTTGGACTTGTGGTCAGCTCACCAAAAACGAGTTGAAAAATGGAGCTCAGGGGCACAGCAATTCACAAACTGGCCGAGTAATAAAGGACAACTATCGTCCAAAAATCTGTTGAGGGAAGGCAACGAGGCGGACTTGAAAGCGAGGCAGAATAGCAGGAAACAGATTTCAAGAGGTACGTTGGAATCGCCTTTAAAGCACAGGAAGAGGGGCACAACTTCGACAATGATGCACTTGGCCAAAAAGTGCGTATGTGTTTTCTTCTGAATATATTCAGGAGAAAACGCATACACCCTTTTTGGCCAAGCAAGCAAGCGGGCAATGCAAATCTGCACTACAAAGAAGTATCAATTCCCACGGGTTGAAATGGACATCCACAAAATGTGTAAAAACAAGAAAGGCAAGACAGGCCCTGGAGAACAGGGAGCCTTGTTATGCTGATGGGCGGGATGTAAATTGCCAACTGCCTCTCTGGAGGAGTGCATTGTGTTCCCTAAAACAAGTAAAGAACAGAGCTACAGAGCCAAGGGCACTACCAGTCTAGGGAATATACCTTGGGAAAACTGAAAATCAATAAGACAGAGCCACCCAAAAATTTAGGGCTGCACTGCATACAAGGACCTCAACTTGGATACACCTTAAGTATCCCAGAAAATATAAACATGGTTCAAAAAATTGTGGTACTTACGTACGATGGAATATCCCTCAGCCATGAAATCAATGTCATAAGACCAGTAGCAGCAAAATGGGTGGATTCAGGTACGATGATTCTAAGTGAAATAAGTCACACAGAAAAAGAAACTTATCATAAGATATCACTTATGAAGATCCTGTAAACATGGCTACACTTGAACTGAGTTAGGAAAGAGAACAGTGTCTGACATTTAGAAAACACTCTTATACCTGCTTAAGGGGGAAGGAGAGGTGGGGTGATGCATAAAACCAGAGTTTGATATAAGCACAGGTACCGTTCCAAAAACCAACTATGGAATAGACAAGACCTACAACGTCCTCAGTGAAAGGGACTCAAAACCCCATATTTCCCGCAGAGGAAAATATCTGACTAGTAAGAATCTTAAAACCTATGTATTGATATGTCTCCGTAAGGGAATCAAGTGTGTCTAGACTGGCATAAACATGGCAGCGAGAATCAGCTCAAACCCATTATAAAAAGGAATTTCAAAAACAAAACAAAAAAACTGGGAAATTCTTTACAATTCCTTCAGGGTCTCTGATGCAAGCTGGAATGACCCTGTCTACAACGTCAGCTGGATGTGGCATAAGGAGGGACACTTGGGACTGAGACGATTGGTGAGATTGGGTGAGCAAATGCAGACCCTTTAAAGCAATAATGCATGGCACCCATTCCATGGGTCCGAACTCTCCAAGTTGAAGGGAATATTACTACAGCTATAACATGTGCGGGAAACCTAGAGAACGGACACACTGTGAATACGAAAGGTTTCTAAAACTCAACGAATAGTCCCTCTCCTGGTGCTCCGGTTTGACTTTCCGTCTGCTTTACTATCAACCTCCCAACTTGGAGAGACAGCCCCTTTAACCTCTTGGTTCGCACAGGTTGCCAATTTGGCAGAGGATGAAAGGGAAGAGGGAGAACCAATGAGAGAGTAGCTGTTAGGCATTTGGACGGGCACATATCACTGTAATTTCCCGGCAGGAAGAAGAATTAAGCAAATTCTCAGCCACCCACCGGGAACCAGTATAGGTCCTGAACCAAAATTTTGGACTTGCGGTCAGCTCACCAAAAACGAGTTGAAAAATGGAGCTCAGGGGCACAGCAATTCACAAACTGGCCGAGTAATAAAGGACAACTATCGTCCAAAAATCTGTTGAGGGAAGGCAACGAGGCGGACTTGAAAGCGAGGCAGAATAGCAGGAAACAGATTTCAAGAGGTACGTTGGAATCGCCTTTAAAGCACAGGAAGAGGGGCACAACTTCGACAATGATGCACTTGGCCAAAAAGGGCGTATGCGTTTTCTCCTGAATATATTCAGGAGAAAACGCATACGCCCTTTTTGGCCAAGCAAGCAAGCGGGCAATGCAAATCTGCACTACAAAGAAGTATCACTTCCCACCGGTCAAAAGGGACATCCACAAAATGTGTAAGAACAAGAAAGGCAAGACAGGCCCTGGAGAACAGGGAGCCTTGTTATGCTGATGGGCGGGATGTAAATTGCCAACTGCCTCTCTGGAGGAGTGCATTCTGTTCCCTAAAACAAGTAAAGAACAGAGCTACAGAGCCAAGGGCACTACCAGTCTAGGGAATATACCTTGGGAAAACTGAAAATCAATAAGACAGAGCCACCCCAAAATTTAGGGCTGCACTGCATACAAGGACCTCAACTTGGATACACCTTAAGTATCCCAGAAAATATAAACATGGTTCAAAAAATTGTGGTACTTACGTACGATGGAATATCCCTCAGCCATGAAATCAATGTCATAAGACCAGTAGCAGCAAAATGGGTGGATTCAGGTACGATGATTCTAAGTGAAATAAGTCACACAGAAAAAGAAACTTATCATAAGATATCACTTATGAAGATCCTGTAAACATGGCTACACTTGAACTGAGTTAGGAAAGAGAACAGTGTCTCACATTTAGAAAACACTCTTATACCTGCTTAAGGGGGAAGGAGAGGTGGGGTGATGCATAAAACCAGAGTTTGATATAAGCACAGGTACCGCTCCAAAAACCAACTATGGAATAGACAAGACCTACACCGTCCTCAGTGAAAGGGACTCAAAACCCCATATTTCCCGCAGAGGAAAATATCTGACTAGTAAGAATCTTAAAACCTATGTATTGATATGTCTCCGTAAGGGAATCAAGTGTGTCTAGACTGGCATAAACATGGCAGCGAGAATCAGCTCAAACCCACTATAAAAAGGAATTTCAAAAACAAAACAAAAAAACTGGGAAATTCTTTACAATTCCTTCAGGGTCTCTGAGGAAAGCTGGAATGACCCTATCTACAACGACAGCTGGATGTGGCATAAGGAGGGACACTTGGGACTGAGATGATTGGTGAGATTGGGTGAGCAAATGCAGACCCTTTAAAGCAATAATGCATGGCACCCATTCCATGGGTCCGAACTCTCCAGGTTGAAGGGAATATTACTACAGCTATAACATGTGCGGGAAACCTAGAGAACGGACACACTGTGAATACGAAAAGTTTCTAAAACTCAACGAATAGTCCCTCTCCTGGTGCTCCGGTTTGACTTTCCGTCTGCTTTACTATCAACCTCCCAACTTGAAGAGACAGCCCCTTTAACCTCTTGGTTCGCACAGGTTGCCAATTTGGCAGAGGATGAAAGGGAAGAGGGAGAACCAATGAGAGAGTAGCTGTTAGGCATTTGGACGGGCACATATCACTGTAATTTCCCGGCAGGAAGAAGAATTAAGCAAATTCTCAGCCACCCACCGGGAACCAGTATAGGTCCTGAACCAAAATTTTGGACTTGCGGTCAGCTCACCAAAAACGAGTTGAAAAATGGAGCTCAGGGGCACAGCAATTCACAAACTGGCCGAGTAATAAAGGACAACTATCGTCCAAAAATCTGTTGAGGGAAGGCAACGAGGCGGACTTGAAAGCGAGGCAGAATAGCAGGAAACAGATTTCAAGAGGTACGTTGGAATCGCCTTTAAAGCACAGGAAGAGGGGCACAACTTCGACAATGATGCACTTGGCCAAAAAGTGCGTATGCGTTTTCTCCTGAATATATTCAGGAGAAAACGCATACGCCCTTTTTGGCCAAGCAAGCAAGCGGGCAATGCAAATCTGCACTACAAAGAAGTATCACTTCCCACCGGTCAAAAGGGACATCCACAAAATGTGTAAGAACAAGAAAGGCAAGACAGGCCCTGGAGAACAGGGAGCCTTGTTATGCTGATGGGCGGGATGTAAATTGCCAACTGCCTCTCTGGAGGAGTGCATTCTGTTCCCTAAAACAAGTAAAGAACAGAGCTACAGAGCCAAGGGCACTACCAGTCTAGGGAATATACCTTGGGAAAACTGAAAATCAATAAGACAGAGCCACCCCAAAATTTAGGGCTGCACTGCATACAAGGACCTCAACTTGGATACACCTTAAGTATCCCAGAAAATATAAACATGGTTCAAAAAATTGTGGTACTTACGTACGATGGAATATCCCTCAGCCATGAAATCAATGTCATAAGACCAGTAGCAGCAAAATGGGTGGATTCAGGTACGATGATTCTAAGTGAAATAAGTCACACAGAAAAAGAAACTTATCATAAGATATCACTTATGAAGATCCTGTAAACATGGCTACACTTGAACTGAGTTAGGAAAGAGAACAGTGTCTCACATTTAGAAAACACTCTTATACCTGCTTAAGGGGGAAGGAGAGGTGGGGTGATGCATAAAACCAGAGTTTGATATAAGCACAGGTACCGTTCCAAAAACCAACTATGGAATAGACAAGACCTACACCGTCCTCAGTGAAAGGGACTCAAAACCCCATATTTCCCGCAGAGGAAAATATCTGAGTAGTAAGAATCTTAAAACCTATGTATTGATATGTCTCCGTAAGGGAATCAAGTGTGTCTAGACTGGCATAAACATGGCAGCGAGAATCAGCTCAAACCCACTATAAAAAGGAATTTCAAAAACAAAACAAAAAAACTGGGAAATTCTTTAAAATTCCTTCAGGGTCTCTGATGAAAGCTGGAATGACCCTATCTACAACGACAGCTGGATGTGGCATAAGGAGGGACACTTGGGACTGAGACGATTGGTGAGATTGGGTTAGCAAATGCAGACCCTTTAAAGCAATAATGCATGGCACCCATTCCATGGGTCCGAACTCTCCAGGTTGAAGGGAATATTACTACAGCTATAACATGTGCGGGAAACCTAGAGAACGGACACACTGTGAATACGAAAGGTTTCTAAAACTCAACGAATAGTCCCTCTCCTGGTGCTCCGGTTTGACTTTCCGTCTGCTTTACTATCAACCTCCCAACTTGGAGAGACAGCCGCTTTAACCTCTTGGTTCGCACAGGTTTCCAATTTGGCAGAGGATGAAAGGGAAGAGGGAGAACCAATGAGAGAGTAGCTGTTAGGCATTTGGACGGGCACATATCACTGTAATTTCCCGGCAGGAAGAAGAATTAACCAAATTCTCAGCCACCCACCGGGAACCAGTATAGGTCCTGAACCAAAATTTTGGACTTGCGGTCAGCTCACCAAAAACGAGTTGAAAAATGGAGCTCAGGGGCACAGCAATTCACAAACTGGCCGAGTAATAAAGGACAACTATCGTCCAAAAATCTGTTGAGGGAAGGCAACGAGGCGGACTTGAAAGCGAGGCAGAATAGCAGGAAACAGATTTCAAGAGGTACGTTGGAATCGCCTTTAAAGCACAGGAAGAGGGGCACAACTTCGACAATGATGCACTTGGCCAAAAAGTGCGTATGCGTTTTCTCCTGAATATATTCAGGAGAAAACGCATACGCCCTTTTTGGCCAAGCAAGCAAGCGGGCAATGCAAATCTGCACTACAAAGAAGTATCACTTCCCACCGGTCAAAAGGGACATCCACAAAATGTGTAAGAACAAGAAAGGCAAGACAGGCCCTGGAGAACAGGGAGCCTTGTTATGCTGATGGGCGGGATGTAAATTGCCAGCTGCCTCTCTGGAGGAGTGCATTCTGTTCCCTAAAACAAGTAAAGAACAGAGCTACAGAGCCAAGGGCACTACCAGTCTAGGGAATATACCTTGGGAAAACTGAAAATCAATAAGACAGAGCCACCCCAAAATTTAGGGCTGCACTGCATACAAGGACCTCAACTTGGATACACCTTAAGTATCCCAGAAAATATAAACATGGTTCAAAAAATTGTGGTACTTACGTACGATGGAATATCCCTCAGCCATGAAATCAATGTCATAAGACCAGTAGCAGCAAAATGGGTGGATTCAGGTACGATGATTCTAAGTGAAATAAGTCACACAGAAAAAGAAACTTATCATAAGATATCACTTATGAAGATCCTGTAAACATGGCTACACTTGAACTGAGTTAGGAAAGAGAACAGTGTCTCACATTTAGAAAACACTCTTATACCTGCTAAGGGGGAAGGAGAGGTGGGGTGATGCATAAAACCAGAGTTTGATATAAGCACAGGTACCGTTCCAAAAACCAACTATGGAATAGACAAGACCTACACCGTCCTCAGTGAAAGGGACTCAAAACCCCATATTTCCCGCAGAGGAAAATATCTGACTAGTAAGAATCTTAAAACCTATGTATTGATATGTCTCCATAAGGGAATCAAGTGTGTCTAGACTGGCATAAACATGGCAGCGAGAATCAGCTCAAACCCACTATAAAAAGGAATTTCAAAAACAAAACAAAAAAACTGGGAAATTCTTTACAATTCCTTCAGGGTCTCTGATGAAACCTGGAATGACCCTATCTACAACGACAGCTGGATGTGGCATAAGGAGGGACACTTGGGACTGAGACGATTGGTGAGATTGGGTGAGCAAATGCAGACCCTTTAAAGCAATAATGCATGGCACCCATTCCATGGGTCCGAACTCTCCAGTTTGAAGGGAATATTACTACAGCTATAACATGTGCGGGAAACCTAGAGAACGGACACACTGTGAATACGAAAGGTTTCTAAAACTCAACGAATAGTCCCTCTCCTGGTGCTCCGGTTTGACTTTCCGTCTGCTTTACTATCAACCTCCCAACTTGAAGAGACAGCCCCTTTAACCTCTTGGTTCGCACAGGTTGCCAATTTGGCAGAGGATGAAAGGGAAGAGGGAGAACCAATGAGAGAGTAGCTGTTAGGCATTTGGACGGGCACATATCACTGTAATTTCCCGGCAGGAAGAAGAATTAACCAAATTCTCAGCCACCCACCGGGAACCAGTATAGGTCCTGAACCAAAATTTTGGACTTGCGGTCAGCTCACCAAAAACGAGTTGAAAAATGGAGCTCAGGGGCACAGCAATTCACAAACTGGCCGAGTAATAAAGGACAACTATCGTCCAAAAATCTGTTGAGGGAAGGCAACGAGGCGGACTTGAAAGCGAGGCAGAATAGCAGGAAACAGATTTCAAGAGGTACGTTGGAATCGCCTTTAAAGCACAGGAAGAGGGGCACAACTTCGACAATGATGCACTTGGCCAAAAAGGGCGTATGCGTTTTCTCCTGAATATATTCAGGAGAAAACGCATACGCCCTTTTTGGCCAAGCAAGCAAGCGGGCAATGCAAATCTGCACTACAAAGAAGTATCACTTCCCACCGGTCAAAAGGGACATCCACAAAATGTGTAAGAACAAGAAAGGCAAGACAGGCCCTGGAGAAGAGGGAGCCTTGATATGCTGATGGGGGGGATGTAAATTGCCAACTGCCTCTCTGGAGGAGTGCATTCTGTTCCCTAAAACAAGTAAAGAACAGAGCTACAGAGCCAAGGGCACTACCAGTCTAGGGAATATACCTTGGGAAAACTGAAAATCAATAAGACAGAGCCACCCCAAAATTTAGGGCTGCACTGCATACAAGGACCTCAACTTGGATACACCTTAAGTATCCCAGAAAATATAAACATGGTTCAAAAAATTGTGGTACTTACGTACGATGGAATATCCCTCAGCCATGAAATCAATGTCATAAGACCAGTAGCAGCAAAATGGGTGGATTCACGTACGATGATTCTAAGTGAAATAAGTCACACAGAAAAAGAAACTTATCATAAGATATCACTTATGAAGATCCTGTAAACATGGCTACACTTGAACTGAGTTAGGAAAGAGAACAGTGTCTCACATTTAGAAAACACTCTTATACCTGCTTAAGGGGGAAGGAGAGGTGGGGTGATGCATAAAACCAGAGTTTGATATAAGCACAGGTACCGTTCCAAAAACCAACTATGGAATAGACAAGACCTACACCATCCTCAGTGAAAGGGACTCAAAACCCCATATTTCCCGCAGAGGAAAATATCTGACTAGTAAGAATCTTAAAACCTATGTATTGATATGTCTCCATAAGGGAATCAAGTGTGTCTAGACTGGCATAAACATGGCAGCGAGAATCAGCTCAAACCCACTATAAAAAGGAATTTCAAAAACAAAACAAAAAAACTGGGAAATTCTTTAAAATTCCTTCAGGGTCTCTGATGAAAGCTGGAATGACCCTATCTACAACGACAGCTGGATGTGGCATAAGGAGGGACACTTGGGACTGAGACGATTGGTGAGATTGGGTGAGCAAATGCAGACCCTTTAAAGCAATAATGCATGGCACCCATTCCATGGGTCCGAACTCTCCAGGTTGAAGGGAATATTACTACAGCTATAACATGTGCGGGAAACCTAGAGAACGGACACACTGTGAATACGAAAGGTTTCTAAAACTCAACGAATAGTCCCTCTCCTGGTGCTCCGGTTTGACTTTCCGTCTGCTTTACTATCAACGTCCCAACTTGGAGAGACAGCCCCTTTAACCTCTTGGTTCGCACAGGTTTCCAATTTGGCAGAGGATGAAAGGGAAGAGGGAGAACCAATGAGAGAGTAGCTGTTAGGCATTTGGACGGGCACATATCACTGTAATTTCCCGGCAGGAAGAAGAATTAACCAAATTCTCAGCCACCCACCGGGAACCAGTATAGGTCCTGAACCAAAATTTTGGACTTGCGGTCAACTCACCAAAAACGAGTTGAGAAATGGAGCTCAGGGGCACAGCAATTCACAAAATGGCCGAGTAATAAAGGACAACTATCGTCCAAAAATCTGTTGAGGGAAGGCAACGAGGCAGACTTGAAAGCGAGGCAGAATAGCAGGAAACAGATTTCAAGAGGTACGTTGGAATCGCCTTTAAAGCACAGGAAGAGGGGCACAACTTCGACAATGATGCACTTGGCCAAAAAGGGCGTATGCGTTTTCTCCTGAATATATTCAGGAGAAAATGCATACGTCCTTTTTGGCCAAGCAAGCAAGCGGGCAATGCAAATCTGCACTACAAAGAAGTATCACTTCCCACCGGTCAAAAGGGACATCCACAAAATGTGTAAGAACAAGAAAGGCAAGACAGGCCCTGGAGAACAGGGAGCCTTGTTATGCTGATGGGCGGGATGTAAATTGCCAACTGCCTCTCTGGAGGAGTGCATTCTGTTCCCTAAAACAAGTAAAGAACAGAGCTACAGAGCCAAGGGCACTACCAGTCTAGGGAATATACCTTGGGAAAACTGAAAATCAATAAGACAGAGCCACCCCAAAATTTAGGGCTGCACTGCATACAAGGACCTCAACTTGGATACACCTTAAGTATCCCAGAAAATATAAACATGGTTCAAAAAATTGTGGTACTTACGTACGATGGAATATCCCTCAGCCATGAAATCAATGTCATAAGACCAGTAGCAGCAAAATGGGTGGATTCAGGTACGATGATTCTAAGTGAAATAAGTCACACAGAAAAAGAAACTTATCCTAAGATATCACTTATGAAGATCCTGTAAACATGGCTACACTTGAACTGAGTTAGGAAAGAGAACAGTGTCTCACATTTAGAAAACACTCTTATACCTGCTTAAGGGGGAAGGAGAGGTGGGGTGATGCATAAAACCAGAGTTTGATATAAGCACAGGTACCGTTCCAAAAACCAACTATGGAATAGACAAGACCTACACCGTCCTCAGTGAAAGGGACTCAAAACCCCATATTTCCCGCAGAGGAAAATATCTGACTAGTAAGAATCTTAAAACCTATGTATTGATATGTCTCCGTAAGGGAATCAAGTGTGTCTAGACTGGCATAAACATGGCAGCGAGAATCAGCTCAAACCCACTATAAAAAGGAATTTCAAAAACAAAACAAAAAAACTGGGAAATTCTTTACAATTCCTTCAGGGTCTCTGAGGAAAGCTGGAATGACCCTATCTACAACGACAGCTGGATGTGGCATAAGGAGGGACACTTGGGACTGAGATGATTGGTGAGATTGGGTGAGCAAATGCAGACCCTTTAAAGCAATAATGCATGGCACCCATTCCATGGGTCCGAACTCTCCAGGTTGAAGGGAATATTACTACAGCTATAACATGTGCGGGAAACCTAGAGAACGGACACACTGTGAATACGAAAAGTTTCTAAAACTCAACGAATAGTCCCTCTCCTGGTGCTCCGGTTTGACTTTCCGCCTGCTTTACTATCAACCTCCCAACTTGAAGAGACAGCCCCTTTAACCTCTTGGTTCGCACAGGTTGCCAATTTGGCAGAGGATGAAAGGGAAGAGGGAGAACCAATGAGAGAGTAGCTGTTAGGCATTTGGACGGGCACATATCACTGTAATTTCCCGGCAGGAAGAAGAATTAAGCAAATTCTCAGCCACCCACCGGGAACCAGTATAGGTCCTGAACCAAAATTTTGGACTTGCGGTCAGCTCACCAAAAACGAGTTGAAAAATGGAGCTCAGGGGCACAGCAATTCACAAACTGGCCGAGTAATAAAGGACAACTATCGTCCAAAAATCTGTTGAGGGAAGGCAACGAGGCGGACTTGAAAGCGAGGCAGAATAGCAGGAAACAGATTTCAAGAGGTACGTTGGAATCGCCTTTAAAGCACAGGAAGAGGGGCACAACTTCGACAATGATGCACTTGGCCAAAAAGGGCGTATGCGTTTTCTCCTGAATATATTCAGGAGAAAACGCATACGCCCTTTTTGGCCAAGCAAGCAAGCGGGCAATGCAAATCTGCACTACAAAGAAGTATCACTTCCCACCGGTCAAAAGGGACATCCACAAAATGTGTAAGAACAAGAAAGGCAAGACAGGCCCTGGAGAACAGGGAGCCTTGTTATGCTGATGGGCGGGATGTAAATTGCCAACTGCCTCTCTGGAGGAGTGCATTCTGTTCCCTAAAACAAGTAAAGAACAGAGCTACAGAGCCAAGGGCACTACCAGTCTAGGGAATATACCTTGGGAAAACTGAAAATCAATAAGACAGAGCCACCCCAAAATTTAGGGCTGCACTGCATACAAGGACCTCAACTTGGATACACCTTAAGTATCCCAGAAAATATAAACATGGTTCAAAAAATTGTGGTACTTACGTACGATGGAATATCCCTCAGCCATGAAATCAATGTCATAAGACCAGTAGCAGCAAAATGGGTGGATTCAGGTACGATGATTCTAAGTGAAATAAGTCACACAGAAAAAGAAACTTATCATAAGATATCACTTATGAAGATCCTGTAAACATGGCTACACTTGAACTGAGTTAGGAAAGAGAACAGTGTCTCACATTTAGAAAACACTCTTATACCTGCTTAAGGGGGAAGGAGAGGTGGGGTGATGCATAAAACCAGAGTTTGATATAAGCACAGGTACCGTTCCAAAAACCAACTATGGAATAGACAAGACCTACACCGTCCTCAGTGAAAGGGACTCAAAACCCCATATTTCCCGCAGAGGAAAATATCTGACTAGTAAGAATCTTAAAACCTATGTATTGATATGTCTCCGTAAGGGAATCAAGTGTGTCTAGACTGGCATAAACATGGCAGCGAGAATCAGCTCAAACCCACTATAAAAAGGAATTTCAAAAACAAAACAAAAAAACTGGGAAATTCTTTAAAATTCCTTCAGGGTCTCTGATGAAAGCTGGAATGACCCTATCTACAACGACAGCTGGATGTGGCATAAGGAGGGACACTTGGGACTGAGACGATTGGTGAGATTGGGTGAGCAAATGCAGACCCTTTAAAGCAATAATGCATGGCACCCATTCCATGGGTCCGAACTCTCCAGGTTGAAGGGAATATTACTACAGCTATAACATGTGCGGGAAACCTAGAGAACGGACACACTGTGAATACGAAAGGTTTCTAAAACTCAACGAATAGTCCCTCTCCTGGTGCTCCGGTTTGACTTTCCGTCTGCTTTACTATCAACCTCCCAACTTGGAGAGACAGCCCCTTTAACCTCTTGGTTCGCACAGGTTGCCAATTTCGCAGAGGATGAAAGGGAAGAGGGAGAACAAATGAGAGAGTAGCTGTTAGGCATTTGGACGGGCACATATCACTGTAATTTCCCAGCAGGAAGAAGAATTAACCAAATTCTCAGCCACCCACCGGGAACCAGTATAGGTCCTGAACCAAAATTTTGGACTTGCGGTCAGCTCACCAAAAACGAGTTGAAAAATGGAGCTCAGGGGCACAGCAATTCACAAACTGGCCGAGTAATAAAGGACAACTATCGTCCAAAAATCTGTTGAGGGAAGGCAACGAGGCGGACTTGAAAGCGAGGCAGAATAGCAGGAAACAGATTTCAAGAGGTACGTTGGAATCGCCTTTAAAGCACAGGAAGAGGGGCACAACTTCGACAATGATGCACTTGGCCAAAAAGGGCGTATGCGTTTTCTCCTGAATATATTCAGGAGAAAACGCATACGCCCTTTTTGGCCAAGCAAGCAAGCGGGCAATGCAAATCTGCACTACAAAGAAGTATCACTTCCCACCGGTCAAAAGGGACATCCACAAAATGTGTAAGAACAAGAAAGGCAAGACAGGCCCTGGAGAACAGGGAGCCTTGTTATGCTGATGGGCGGGATGTAAATTGCCAACTGCCTCTCTGGAGGAGTGCATTCTGTTCCCTAAAACAAGTAAAGAACAGAGCTACAGAGCCAAGGGCACTACCAGTCTAGGGAATATACCTTGGGAAAACTGAAAATCAATAAGACAGAGCCACCCCAAAATTTAGGGCTGCACTGCATACAAGGACCTCAACTTGGATACACCTTAAGTATCCCAGAAAATATAAACATGGTTCAAAAAATTGTGGTACTTACGTACGATGGAATATCCCTCAGCCATGAAATCAATGTCATAAGACCAGTAGCAGCAAAATGGGTGGATTCAGGTACGATGATTCTAAGTGAAATAAGTCACACAGAAAAAGAAACTTATCATAAGATATCACTTATGAAGATCCTGTAAACATGGCTACACTTGAACTGAGTTAGGAAAGAGAACAGTGTCTCACATTTAGAAAACACTCTTATACCTGCTTAAGGGGGAAGGAGAGGTGGGGTGATGCATAAAACCAGAGTTTGATATAAGCACAGGTACCGTTCCAAAAAACAACTATGGAATAGACAAGACCTACACCGTCCTCAGTGAAAGGGACTCAAAACCCCATATTTCGGGCTTCCCTGGTGGCGCAGTGGTTGAGAGTCCGCCTGCCGATGCAGGGGACACGGGTTCGTGCCCCGATCCCGGAAGATCCCACATGCCGCGGAGCGGCTGGGCCCGCGAGCCGTGGCCGCGGAGCCTGTGTGTCCGGAGCCTGTGCTCCGCAACGGGAGAGGCCACAGCAGTGAGAGGCCCGCGTACAGCAAAAAAAAAAAAAAAAAAAAAAAAAAAAAAAAAAAAAAAAAACCCCATATTTCCCGCAGAGGAAAATATCTGACTAGTAAGAATCTTAAAACCTATGTATTGATATGTCTCCGTAAGGGAATCAAGTGTGTCTAGACTGGCATAAACATGGCAGCGAGAATCAGCTCAAACCCACTATAAAAAGGAATTTCAAAAACAAAACAAAAAAACTGGGAAATTCTTTACAATTCCTTCAGGGTCTCTGAGGAAAGCTGGAATGACCCTATCTACAACGACAGCTGGATGTGGCATAAGGAGGGACACTTGGGACTGAGATGATTGGTGAGATTGGGTGAGCAAATGCAGACCCTTTAAAGCAATAATGCATGGCACCCATTCCATGGGTCCGAACTCTCCAGGTTGAAGGGAATATTACTACAGCTATAACATGTGCGGGAAACCTAGAGAACGGACACACTGTGAATACGAAAAGTTTCTAAAACTCAACGAATAGTCCCTCTCCTGGTGCTCCGGTTTGACTTTCCGTCTGCTTTACTATCAACCTCCCAACTTGAAGAGACAGCCCCTTTAACCTCTTGGTTCGCACAGGTTGCCAATTTGGCAGAGGATGAAAGGGAAGAGGGAGAACCAATGAGAGAGTAGCTGTTAGGCATTTGGACGGGCACATATCACTGTAATTTCCCGGCAGGAAGAAGAATTAAGCAAATTCTCAGCCACCCACCGGGAACCAGTATAGGTCCTGAACCAAAATTTTGGACTTGCGGTCAGCTCACCAAAAACGAGTTGAAAAATGGAGCTCAGGGGCACAGCAATTCACAAACTGGCCGAGTAATAAAGGACAACTATCGTCCAAAAATCTGTTGAGGGAAGGCAACGAGGCGGACTTGAAAGCGAGGCAGAATAGCAGGAAACAGATTTCAAGAGGTACGTTGGAATCGCCTTTAAAGCACAGGAAGAGGGGCACAACTTCGACAATGATGCACTTGGCCAAAAAGGGCGTATGCGTTTTCTCCTGAATATATTCAGGAGAAAACGCATACGCCCTTTTTGGCCAAGCAAGCAAGCGGGCAATGCAAATCTGCACTACAAAGAAGTATCACTTCCCACCGGTCAAAAGGGACATCCACAAAATGTGTAAGAACAAGAAAGGCAAGACAGGCCCTGGAGAACAGGGAGCCTTGTTATGCTGATGGGCGGGATGTAAATTGCCAACTGCCTCTCTGGAGGAGTGCATTCTGTTCCCTAAAACAAGTAAAGAACAGAGCTACAGAGCCAAGGGCACTACCAGTCTAGGGAATATACCTTGGGAAAACTGAAAATCAATAAGACAGAGCCACCCCAAAATTTAGGGCTGCACTGCATACAAGGACCTCAACTTGGATACACCTTAAGTATCCCAGAAAATATAAACATGGTTCAAAAAATTGTGGTACTTACGTACGATGGAATATCCCTCAGCCATGAAATCAATGTCATAAGACCAGTAGCAGCAAAATGGGTGGATTCAGGTACGATGATTCTAAGTGAAATAAGTCACACAGAAAAAGAAACTTATCATAAGATATCACTTATGAAGATCCTGTAAACATGGCTACACTTGAACTGAGTTAGGAAAGAGAACAGTGTCTCACATTTAGAAAACACTCTTATACCTGCTTAAGGGGGAAGGAGAGGTGGGGTGATGCATAAAACCAGAGTTTGATATAAGCACAGGTACCGTTCCAAAAACCAACTATGGAATAGACAAGACCTACACCGTCCTCAGTGAAAGGGACTCAAAACCCCATATTTCCCGCAGAGGAAAATATCTGACTAGTAAGAATCTTAAAACCTATGTATTGATATGTCTCCGTAAGGGAATCAAGTGTGTCTAGACTGGCATAAACATGGCAGCGAGAATCAGCTCAAACCCACTATAAAAAGGAATTTCAAAAACAAAACAAAAAAACTGGGAAATTCTTTACAATTCCTTCAGGGTCTCTGATGAAAGCTGGAATGACCCTATCTACAACGACAGCTGGATGTGGCATAAGGAGGGACACTTGGGACTGAGACGATTGGTGAGATTGGGTGAGCAAATGCAGACCCTTTAAAGCAATAATGCATGGCACCCATTCCATGGGTCCGAACTCTCCAGGTTGAAGGGAATATTACTACAGCTATAACATGTGCGGGAAACCTAGAGAACGGACACACTGTGAATACGAAAGGTTTCTAAAACTCAACGAATAGTCCCTCTCCTGGTGCTCCGGTTTGACTTTCCGTCTGCTTTACTATCAACCTCCCAACTTGGAGAGACAGCCCCTTTAACCTCTTGGTTCGCACAGGTTGCCAATTTCGCAGAGGATGAAAGGGAAGAGGGAGAACAAATGAGAGAGTAGCTGTTAGGCATTTGGACGGGCACATATCACTGTAATTTCCCAGCAGGAAGAAGAATTAACCAAATTCTCAGCCACCCACCGGGAACCAGTATAGGTCCTGAACCAAAATTTTGGACTTGCGGTCAGCTCACCAAAAACGAGTTGAAAAATGGAGCTCAGGGGCACAGCAATTCACAAACTGGCCGAGTAATAAAGGACAACTATCGTCCAAAAATCTGTTGAGGGAAGGCAACGAGGCGGACTTGAAAGCGAGGCAGAATAGCAGGAAACAGATTTCAAGAGGTACGTTGGAATCGCCTTTAAAGCACAGGAAGAGGGGCACAACTTCGACAATGATGCACTTGGCCAAAAAGGGCGTATGCGTTTTCTCCTGAATATATTCAGGAGAAAACGCATACGCCCTTTTTGGCCAAGCAAGCAAGCGGGCAATGCAAATCTGCACTACAAAGAATTATCACTTCCCACCGGTCAAAAGGGACATCCACAAAATGTGTAAGAACAAGAAAGGCAAGACAGGCCCTGGAGAACAGGGAGCCTTGTTATGCTGATGGGCGGGATGTAAATTGCCAACTGCCTCTCTGGAGGAGTGCATTCTGTTCCCTAAAACAAGTAAAGAACAGAGCTACAGAGCCAAGGGCACTACCAGTCTAGGGAATATACCTTGGGAAAACTGAAAATCAATAAGACAGAGCCACCCCAAAATTTAGGGCTGCACTGCATACAAGGACCTCAACTTGGATACACCTTAAGTATCCCAGAAAATATAAACATGGTTCAAAAAATTGTGGTACTTACGTACGATGGAATATCCCTCAGCCATGAAATCAATGTCATAAGACCAGTAGCAGCAAAATGGGTGGATTCAGGTACGATGATTCTAAGTGAAATAAGTCACACAGAAAAAGAAACTTATCATAAGATATCACTTATGAAGATCCTGTAAACATGGCTACACTTGAACTGAGTTAGGAAAGAGAACAGTGTCTCACATTTAGAAAACACTCTTATACCTGCTTAAGGGGGAAGGAGAGGTGGGGTGATGCATAAAACCAGAGTTTGATATAAGCACAGGTACCGTTCCAAAAACCAACTATGGAATAGACAAGACCTACACCGTCCTCAGTGAAAGGGACTCAAAACCCCATGTTTCCCGCAGAGGAAAATATCTGACTAGTAAGAATCTTAAAACCTATGTATTGATATGTCTCCATAAGGGAATCAAGTGTGTCTAGACTGGCATAAACATGGCAGCGAGAATCAGCTCAAACCCACTATAAAAAGGAATTTCAAAAACAAAACAAAAAAACTGGGAAATTCTTTACAATTCCTTCAGGGTCTCTGATGAAAGCTGGAATGACCCTATCTACAACGACAGCTGGATGTGGCATAAGGAGGGACACTTGGGACTGAGACGATTGGTGAGATTGGGTGAGCAAATGCAGACCCTTTAAAGCAATAATGCATGGCACCCATTCCATGGGTCCGAACTCTCCAGGTTGAAGGGAATATTACTACAGCTATAACATGTGCGGGAAACCTAGAGAACGGACACACTGTGAATACGGAAGGTTTCTAAAACTCAACGAATAGTCCCTCTCCTGGTGCTCCGGTTTGACTTTCCGTCTGCTTTACTATCAACCTCCCAACTTGAAGAGACAGCCCCTTTAACCTCTTGGTTCGCACAGGTTGCCAATTTGGCAGAGGATGAAAGGGAAGAGGGAGAACCAATGAGAGAGTAGCTGTTAGGCATTTGGACGGGCACATATCACTGTAATTTCCCGGCAGGAAGAAGAATTAACCAAATTCTCAGCCACCCACCGGGAACCAGTATAGGTCCTGAACCAAAATTTTGGACTTGCGGTCAGCTCACCAAAAACGAGTTGAAAAATGGAGCTCAGGGGCACAGCAATTCACAAACTGGCCGAGTAATAAAGGACAACTATCGTCCAAAAATCTGTTGAGGGAAGGCAACGAGGCGGACTTGAAAGCGAGGCAGAATAGCAGGAAACAGGTTTCAAGAGGTACGTTGGAATCGCCTTTAAAGCACAGGAAGAGGGGCACAACTTCGACAATGATGCACTTGGCCAAAAAGGGCGTATGCGTTTTCTCCTGAATATATTCAGGAGAAAACGCATACGCCCTTTTTGGCCAAGCAAGCAAGCGGGCAATGCAAATCTGCACTACAAAGAAGTATCACTTCCCACCGGTCAAAAGGGACATCCACAAAATGTGTAAGAACAAGAAAGGCAAGATAGGCCCTGGAGAACAGGGAGCCTTGTTATGCTGATGGGGGGGATGTAAATTGCCAACTGCCTCTCTGGCGGAGTGCATTCTGTTCCCTAAAACAAGTAAAGAACAGAGCTACAGAGCCAAGGGCACTACCAGTCTAGGGAATATACCTTGGGAAAACTGAAAATCAATAAGACAGAGCCACCCCAAAATTTAGGGCTGCACTGCATACAAGGACCTCAACTTGGATACACCTTAAGTATCCCAGAAAATATAAACATGGTTCAAAAAATTGTGGTACTTACGTACGATGGAATATCCCTCAGCCATGAAATCAATGTCATAAGACCAGTAGCAGCAAAATGGGTGGATTCACGTACGATGATTCTAAGTGAAATAAGTCACACAGAAAAAGAAACTTATCATAAGATATCACTTATGAAGATCCTGTAAACATGGCTACACTTGAACTGAGTTAGGAAAGAGAACAGTGTCTCACATTTAGAAAACACTCTTATACCTGCTTAAGGGGGAAGGAGAGGTGGGGTGATGCATAAAACCAGAGTTTGATATAAGCACAGGTACCGTTCCAAAAACCAACTATGGAATAGACAAGACCTACACCGTCCTCAGTGAAAGGGACTCAAAACCCCATATTTCCCGCAGAGGAAAATATCTGACTAGTAAGAATCTTAAAACCTATGTATTGATATGTCTCCATAAGGGAATCAAGTGTGTCTAGACTGGCATAAACATGGCAGTGAGAATCAGCTCAAACCCACTATAAAAAGGAATTTCAAAAACAAAACAAAAAAACTGGGAAATTCTTTAAAATTCCTTCAGGGTCTCTGATGAAAGCTGGAATGACCCTATCTACAACGACAGCTGGATGTGGCATAAGGAGGGACACTTGGGACTGAGACGATTGGTGAGATTGGGTGAGCAAATGCAGACCCTTTAAAGCAATAATGCATGGCACCCATTCCATGGGTCCGAACTCTCCAGGTTGAAGGGAATATTACTACAGCTATAACATGTGCGGGAAACCTAGAGAACGGACACACTGTGAATACAAAAGGTTTCTAAAACTCAACGAACAGTCCCTCTCCTGGTGCTCCGGTTTGACTTTCCGTCTGCTTTACTATCAACGTCCCAACTTGGAGAGACAGCCCCTTTAACCTCTTGGTTCGCACAGGTTTCCAATTTGGCAGAGGATGAAAGGGAAGAGGGAGAACCAATGAGAGAGAAGCTGTTAGGCATTTGGACGGGCACATATCACTGTAATTTCCCGGCAGGAAGAAGAATTAACCAAATTCTCAGCCACCCACCGGGAACCAGTATAGGTCCTGAACCAAAATTTTGGACTTGCGGTCAACTCACCAAAAACGAGTTGAGAAATGGAGCTCAGGGGCACAGCAATTCACAAAATGGCCGAGTAATAAAGGACAACTATCGTCCAAAAATCTGTTGAGGGAAGGCAACGAGGCAGACTTGAAAGCGAGGCAGAATAGCAGGAAACAGATTTCAAGAGGTACGTTGGAATCGCCTTTAAAGCACAGGAAGAGGGGCACAACTTCGACAATGATGCACTTGGCCAAAAAGGGCGTATGCGTTTTCTCCTGAATATATTCAGGAGAAAACGCATACGTCCTTTTTGGCCAAGCAAGCAAGCGGGCAATGCAAATCTGCACTACAAAGAAGTATCACTTCCCACCGGTCAAAAGGGACATCCACAAAATGTGTAAGAACAAGAAAGGCAAGACAGGCCCTGGAGAACAGGGAGCCTTGTTATGCTGATGGGCGGGATGTAAATTGCAAACTGCCTCTCTGGAGGAGTGCATTCTGTTCCCTAAAACAAGTAAAGAACAGAGCTACAGAGCCAAGGGCACTACCAGTCTAGGGAATATACCTTGGGAAAACTGAAAATCAATAAGACAGAGCCACCCCAAAATTTAGGGCTGCACTGCATACAAGGACCTCAACTTGGATACACCTTAAGTATCCCAGAAAATATAAACATGGTTCAAAAAATTGTGGTACTTACGTACGATGGAATATCCCTCAGCCATGAAATCAATGTCATAAGACCAGTAGCAGCAAAATGGGTGGATTCAGGTACGATGATTCTAAGTGAAATAAGTCACACAGAAAAAGAAACTTATCATAAGATATCACTTATGAAGATCCTGTAAACATGGCTACACTTGAACTGAGTTAGGAAAGAGAACAGTGTCTCACATTTAGAAAACACTCTTATACCTGCTTAAGGGGGAAGGAGAGGTGGGGTGATGCATAAAACCAGAGTTTGATATAAGCACAGGTACCGTTCCAAAAACCAACTATGGAATAGACAAGACCTACACCGTCCTCAGTGAAAGGGACTCAAAACCCCATATTTCCCGCAGAGGAAAATATCTGACTAGTAAGAATCTTAAAACCTATGTATTGATATGTCTCCGTAAGGGAATCAAGTGTGTCTAGACTGGCATAAACATGGCAGCGAGAATCAGCTCAAACCCACTATAAAAAGGAATTTCAAAAACAAAACAAAAAAACTGGGAAATTCTTTACAATTCCTTCAGGGTCTCTGAGGAAAGCTGGAATGACCCTATCTACAACGACAGCTGGATGTGGCATAAGGAGGGACACTTGGGACTGAGATGATTGGTGAGATTGGGTGAGCAAATGCAGACCCTTTAAAGCAATAATGCATGGCACCCATTCCATGGGTCCGAACTCTCCAGGTTGAAGGGAATATTACTACAGCTATAACATGTGCGGGAAACCTAGAGAACGGACACACTGTGAATACGAAAAGTTTCTAAAACTCAACGAATAGTCCCTCTCCTGGTGCTCCGGTTTGACTTTCCGCCTGCTTTACTATCAACCTCCCAACTTGAAGAGACAGCCCCTTTAACCTCTTGGTTCGCACAGGTTGCCAATTTGGCAGAGGATGAAAGGGAAGAGGGAGAACCAATGAGAGAGTAGCTGTTAGGCATTTGGACGGGCACATATCACTGTAATTTCCCGGCAGGAAGAAGAATTAAGCAAATTCTCAGCCACCCACCGGGAACCAGTATAGGTCCTGAACCAAAATTTTGGACTTGCGGTCAGCTCACCAAAAACGAGTTGAAAAATGGAGCTCAGGGGCACAGCAATTCACAAACTGGCCGAGTAATAAAGGACAACTATCGTCCAAAAATCTGTTGAGGGAAGGCAACGAGGCGGACTTGAAAGCGAGGCAGAATAGCAGGAAACAGATTTCAAGAGGTACGTTGGAATCGCCTTTAAAGCACAGGAAGAGGGGCACAACTTCGACAATGATGCACTTGGCCAAAAAGGGCGTATGCGTTTTCTCCTGAATATATTCAGGAGAAAACGCATACGTCCTTTTTGGCCAAGCAAGCAAGCGGGCAATGCAAATCTGCACTACAAAGAAGTATCACTTCCCACCGGTCAAAAGGGACATCCACAAAATGTGTAAGAACAAGAAAGGCAAGACAGGCCCTGGAGAACAGGGAGCCTTGTTATGCTGATGGGCGGGATGTAAATTGCCAGCTGCCTCTCTGGAGGAGTGCATTCTGTTCCCTAAAACAAGTAAAGAACAGAGCTACAGAGCCAAGGGCACTACCAGTCTAGGGAATATACCTTGGGAAAACTGAAAATCAATAAGACAGAGCCACCCCAAAATTTAGGGCTGCACTGCATACAAGGACCTCAACTTGGATACACCTTAAGTATCCCAGAAAATATAAACATGGTTCAAAAAATTGTGGTACTTACGTACGATGGAATATCCCTCAGCCATGAAATCAATGTCATAAGACCAGTAGCAGCAAAATGGGTGGATTCAGGTACGATGATTCTAAGTGAAATAAGTCACACAGAAAAAGAAACTTATCATAAGATATCACTTATGAAGATCCTGTAAACATGGCTACACTTGAACTGAGTTAGGAAAGAGAACAGTGTCTCACATTTAGAAAACACTCTTATACCTGCTTAAGGGGGAAGGAGAGGTGGGTTGATGCATAAAACCAGAGTTTGATATAAGCACAGGTACCGTTCCAAAAACCAACTATGGAATAGACAAGACCTACACCGTCCTCAGTGAAAGGGACTCAAAACCCCATATTTCCCGCAGACGAAAATATCTGACTAGTAAGAATCTTAAAACCTATGTATTGATATGTCTCCGTAAGGGAATCAAGTGTGTCTAGACTGGCATAAACATGGCAGCGAGAATCAGCTCAAACCCACTATAAAAAGGAATTTCAAAAACAAAACAAAAAAACTGGGAAATTCTTTAAAATTCCTTCAGGGTCTCTGATGAAAGCTGGAATGACCCTATCTACAACGACAGCTGGATGTGGCATAAGGAGGGACACTTGGGACTGAGACGATTGGTGAGATTGGGTGAGCAAATGCAGACCCTTTAAAGCAATAATGCATGGCACCCATTCCATGGGTCCGAACTCTCCAGGTTGAAGGGAATATTACTACAGCTATAACATGTGCAGGAAACCTAGAGAACGGACACACTGTGAATACGAAAGGTTTCTAAAACTCAACGAATAGTCCCTCTCCTGGTGCTCCGGTTTGACTTTCCGTCTGCTTTACTATCAACCTCCCAACTTGGAGAGACAGCCCCTTTAACCTCTTGGTTCGCACAGGTTTCCAATTTGGCAGAGGATGAAAGGGAAGAGGGAGAACCAATGAGAGAGTAGCTGTTAGGCATTTGGACGGGCACATATCACTGTAATTTCCCGGCAGGAAGAAGAATTAAGCAAATTCTCAGCCACCCACCGGGAACCAGTATAGGTCCTGAACCAAAATTTTGGACTTGCGGTCAGCTCACCAAAAACGAGTTGAAAAATGGAGCTCAGGGGCACAGCAATTCACAAACTGGCCGAGTAATAAAGGACAACTATCGTCCAAAAATCTGTTGAGGGAAGGCAACGAGGCGGACTTGAAAGCGAGGCAGAATAGCAGGAAACAGATTTCAAGAGGTACGTTGGAATCGCCTTTAAAGCACAGGAAGAGGGGCACAACTTCGACAATGATGCACTTGGCCAAAAAGGGCGTATGTGTTTTCTTCTGAATATATTCAGGAGAAAACGCATACACCCTTTTTGGCCAAGCAAGCAAGCGGGCAATGCAAATCTGCACTACAAAGAAGTATCACTTCCCACGGGTTGAAATGGACATCCACAAAATGTGTAAAAACAAGAAAGGCAAGACAGGCCCTGGAGAACAGGGAGCCTTGTTATGCTGATGGGCGGGATGTAAATTGCCAAGTGCCTCTCTGGAGGAATGCATTGTGTTCCCTAAAACATGTAAAGAAAAGAGCTACAGAGCCAAGGGCACTACCAGTCTAGGGAATATACCTTGGGAAAACTGAAAATCAATAAGACAGAGCCACCCCAAAATTTAGGGCTGCACTGCATACAAGGACCTCAACTTGGATACACCTTAAGTATCCCAGAAAATATAAACATGGTTCAAAAAATTGTGGTACTTACGTACGATGGAATATCCCTCAGCCATGAAATCAATGTCATAAGACCAGTAGCAGCAAAATGGGTGGATTCAGGTACGATGATTCTAAGTGAAATAAGTCACACAGAAAAAGAAACTTATCATAAGATATCACTTATGAAGATCCTGTAAACATGGCTACACTTGAACTGAGTTAGGAAAGAGAACAGTGTCTCACATTTAGAAAACACTCTTATACCTGCTTAAGGGGGAAGGAGAGGTGGGGTGATGCATAAAACCAGAGTTTGATATAAGCACAGGTACCGTTCCAAAAACCAACTATGGAATAGACAAGACCTACACCTTCCTCAGTGAAAGGGACTCAAAACCCCATATTTCCCGCAGAGGAAAATATCTGACTAGTAAGAATCTTAAAACCTATGTATTGATATGTCTCCGTAAGGGAATCAAGTGTGTCTAGACTGGCATAAACATGGCAGCGAGAATCAGCTCAAACCCACTATAAAAAGGAATTTCAAAAACAAAACAAAAAAACTGGGAAATTCTTTACAATTCCTTCAGGGTCTCTGATGAAAGCTGGAATGACCCTATCTACAACGACAGCTGGATGTGGCATAAGGAGGGACACTTGGGACTGAGACGATTGGTGAGATTGGGTGAGCAAATGCACACCCTTTAAAGCAATAATGCATGGCACCCATTCCATGGGTCCGAACTCTCCAGGTTGAAGGGAATATTACTACAGCTATAACATGTGCGGGAAACCTAGAGAATGGACACACTGTGAATACGAAAGGTTTCTAAAACTCAACGAATAGTCCCTCTCCTGGTGCTCCGGTTTGACTTTCCGTCTGCTTTACTATCAACCACCCAACTTGGAGAGACAGCCCCTTTAACCTCTTGGTTCGCACAGGTTTCCAATTTGGCAGAGGATGAAAGGGAAGAGGGAGAACCAATGAGAGAGTAGCTGTTAGGCATTTGGACGGGCACATATCACTGTAATTTCCCGGCAGGAAGAAGAATTAACCAAATTCTCAGCCACCCACTGGGAACCAGTATAGGTCCTGAACCAAAATTTTGGACTTGCGGTCAGCTCACCAAAAACGAGTTGAGAAATGGAGCTCAGGGGCACAGCAATTCACAAACTGGCCGAGTACTAAAGGACAACTATCGTCCAAAAATCTGTTGAGGGAAGGCAACGAGGCGGACTTGAAAGCGAGGCAGAATAGCAGGAAACAGATTTCAAGAGGTACGTTGGAATCGCCTTTAAAGCACAGGAAGAGGGGCACAACTTCGACAATGATGCACTTGGCCAAAAAGGGCGTATGCGTTTTCTCCTGAATATATTCAGGAGAAAACGCATACGCCCTTTTTGGCCAAGCAAGCAAGCGGGCAATGCAAATCTGCACTACAAAGAAGTATCACTTCCCACCGGTCAAAAGGGACATCCACAAAATGTGTAAGAACAAGAAAGGCAAGACAGGCCCTGGAGAAGAGGGAGCCTTGTTATGCTGATGGGGGGGATGTAAATTGCCAACTGCCTCTCTGGAGGAGTGCATTCTGTTCCCTAAAACAAGTAAAGAACAGAGCTACAGAGCCAAGGGCACTACCAGTCTAGGGGATATACCTTGGGAAAACTGAAAATCAATAAGACAGAGCCACCCCAAAATTTAGGGCTGCACTGCATACAAGGACCTCAACTTGGATACACCTTAAGTATCCCAGAAAATATAAACATGGTTCAAAAAATTGTGGTACTTACGTACGATGGAATATCCCTCAGCCATGAAATCAATGTCATAAGACCAGTAGCAGCAAAATGGGTGGATTCAGGTACGATGATTCTAAGTGAAATAAGTCACACAGAAAAAGAAACTTATCATAAGATATCACTTATGAAGATCCTGTAAACATGGCTACACTTGAACTGAGTTAGGAAAGAGAACAGTGTCTCACATTTAGAAAACACTCTTATACCTGCTTAAGGGGGAAGGAGAGGTGGGGTGATGCATAAAACCAGAGTTTGATATAAGCACAGGTACCGTTCCAAAAACCAACTATGGAATAGACAAGACCTACACCGTCCTCAGTGAAAGGGACTCAAAACCCCATATTTCCCGCAGACGAAAATATCTGACTAGTAAGAATCTTAAAACCTATGTATTGATATGTCTCCATAAGGGAATCAAGTGTGTCTAGACTGGCATAAACATGGCAGCGAGAATCAGCTCAAACCCACTATAAAAAGGAATTTCAAAAACAAAACAAAAAAACTGGGAAATTCTTTACAATTCCTTCAGGGTCTCTGATGAAAGCTGGAATGACCCTATCTACAACGACAGCTGGATGTGGCATAAGGAGGGACACTTGGGACTGAGACGATTGGTGAGATTGGGTGAGCAAATGCAGACCCTTTAAAGCAATAATGCATGGCACCCATTCCATGGGTCCCAACTCTCCAGGTAGAAGGGAATATTACTACAGCTATAACATGTGCGGGAAACCTAGAGAACGGACACACTGTGAATACGAAAGGTTTCTAAAACTCAACGAATAGTCCCTCTCCTGGTGCTCCGGTTTGACTTTCCGTCTGCTTTACTATCAACCTCCCAACTTGGAGAGACAGCCCCTTTAACCTCTTGGTTCGCACAGGTTGCCAATTTGGCAGAGGATGAAAGGGAAGAGGGAGAACCAATGAGAGAGTAGCTGTTAGGCATTTGGACGGGCACATATCACTGTAATTTCCCGCCAGGAAGAAGAATTAACCAAATTCTCAGCCACCCACCGGGAACCAGTATAGGTCCTGAACCAAAATTTTGGACTTGCGGTCAGCTCACCAAAAACGAGTTGAAAAATGGAGCTCAGGGGCACAGCAATTCACAAACTGGCAGAGTAATAAAGGACAACTATCGTCCAAAAATCTGTTGAGGGAAGGCAACGAGGCGGACTTGAAAGCGAGGCAGAATAGCAGGAAACAGGTTTCAAGAGGTACGTTGGAATCGCCTTTAAAGCACAGGAAGAGGGGCACAACTTCGACAATGATGCACTTGGCCAAAAAGGGCGTATGCATTTTCTCCTGAATATATTCAGGAGAAAACGCATACGCCCTTTTTGGCCAAGCAAGCAAGCGGGCAATGCAAATCTGCACTACAAAGAAGTATCACTTCCCACCGGTCAAAAGGGACATCCACAAAATGTGTAAGAACAAGAAAGGCAAGACAGGCCCTGGAGAACAGGGAGCCTTGTTATGCTGATGGGGGGGATGTAAATTGCCAACTGCCTCTCTGTCGGAGTGCATTCTGTTCCCTAAAACAAGTAAAGAACAGAGCTACAGAGCCAAGGGCACTACCAGTCTAGGGAATATACCTTGGGAAAACTGAAAATCAATAAGACAGAGCCACCCCAAAATTTAGGGCTGCACTGCATACAAGGACCTCAACTTGGATACACCTTAAGTATCCCAGAAAATATAAACATGGTTCAAAAAATTGTGGTACTTACGTACGATGGAATATCCCTCAGCCATGAAATCAATGTCATAAGACCAGTAGCAGCAAAATGGGTGGATTCAGGTACGATGATTCTAAGTGAAATAAGTCACACAGAAAAAGAAACTTATCATAAGATATCACTTATGAAGATCCTGTAAACATGGCTACACTTGAACTGAGTTAGGAAAGAGAACAGTGTCTCACATTTAGAAAACACTCTTATACCTGCTTAAGGGGGAAGGAGAGGTGGGGTGATGCATAAAACCAGAGTTTGATATAAGCACAGGTACCGTTCCAAAAACCAACTATGGAATAGACAAGACCTACACCGTCCTCAGTGAAAGGGACTCAAAACCCCATATTTCCCGCAGAGGAAAATATCTGACTAGTAAGAATCTTAAAACCTATGTATTGATATGTCTCCATAAGGGAATCAAGTGTGTCTAGACTGGCATAAACATGGCAGCGAGAATCAGCTCAAACCCACTATAAAAAGGAATTTCAAAAACAAAACAAAAAAAACTGGGAAATTCTTTACAATTCCTTCAGGGTCTCTGATGAAAGCTGGAATGACCCTATCTACAACGACAGCTGGATGTGGCATAAGGAGGGACACTTGGGACTGAGACGATTGGTGAGATTGGGTGAGCAAATGCAGACCCTTTAAAGCAATAATGCATGGCACCCATTCCATGGGTCCGAACTCTCCAGGTTGAAGGGAATATTACTACAGCTATAACATGTGCGGGAAACCTAGAGAACGGACACACTGTGAATACGTAAGGTTTCTAAAACTCAACGAATAGTCCCTCTCCTGGTGCTCCGGTTTGACTTTCCGTCTGCTTTACTATCAACCTCCCAACTTGAAGAGACAGCCCCTTTAACCTCTTGGTTCGCACAGGTTGCCAATTTGGCAGAGGATGAAAGGGAAGAGGGAGAACCAATGAGAGAGTAGCTGTTAGGCATTTGGACGGGCACATATCACTGTAATTTCCCGGCAGGAAGAAGAATTAAGCAAATTCTCAGCCACCCACCGGGAACCAGTATAGGTCCTGAACCAAAATTTTGGACTTGCGGTCAGCTCACCAAAAACGAGTTGAAAAATGGAGCTCAGGGGCACAGCAATTCACAAACTGGCCGAGTAATAAAGGACAACTATCGTCCAAAAATCTGTTGAGGGAAGGCAACGAGGCGGACTTGAAAGCGAGGCAGAATAGCAGGAAACAGATTTCAAGAGGTACGTTGGAATCGCCTTTAAAGCACAGGAAGAGGGGCACAACTTCGACAATGATGCACTTGGCCAAAAAGGGCGTATTCAGGAGAAAACGCATACGCCCTTTTTGGCCAAGCAAGCAAGCGGGCAATGCAAATCTGCACTACAAAGAAGTATCACTTCCCACCGGTCAAAAGGGACATCCACAAAATGTGTAAGAACAAGAAAGGCAAGACAGGCCCTGGAGAACAGGGAGCCTTGTTATGCTGATGGGCGGGATGTAAATTGCCAACTGCCTCTCCCTAGGAGTGCATTCTGTTCCCTAAAACAAGTAAAGAACAGAGCTACAGAGCCAAGGGCACTACCAGTCTAGGGAATATACCTTGGGAAAACTGAAAATCAATAAGACAGAGCCACCCCAGAATTTAGGGCTGCACTGCATACAAGGACCTCAACTTGGATACACCTTAAGTATCCCAGAAAATATAAACATGGTTCAAAAAATTGTGGTACTTACGTACGATGGAATATCCCTCAGCCATGAAATCAATGTCATAAGACCAGTAGCAGCAAAATGGGTGGATTCAGGTACGATGATTCTAAGTGAAATAAGTCACACAGAAAAAGAAACTTATCATAAGATATCACTTATGAAGATCCTGTAAACATGGCTACACTTGAACTGAGTTAGGAAAGAGAACAGTGTCTCACATTTAGAAAACACTCTTATACCTGCTTAAGGGGGAAGGAGAGGTGGGGTGATGCATAAAACCAGAGTTTGATATAAGCACAGGTACCGTTCCAAAAACCAACTATGGAATACACAAGACCTACACCGTCCTCAGTGAAAGGGACTCAAAACCCCATATTTCCCGCAGAGGAAAATATCTAACTAGTAAGAATCTTAAAACCTATGTATTGATATGTCTCCGTAAGGGAATCAAGTGTGTCTAGACTGGCATAAACATGGCAGCGAGAATCAGCTCAAACCCACTATAAAAAGGAATTTCAAAAACAAAACAAAAAAACTGGGAAATTCTTTACAATTCCTTCAGGGTCTCTGATGAAAGCTGGAATGACCCTATCTACAACGACAGCTGGATGTGGCATAAGGAGGGACACTTGGGACTGAGACGATTGGTGAGATTGGGTGAGCAAATGCAGACCCTTTAAAGCAATAATGCATGGTACCCATTCCATGGGTCCGAACTCTCCAGGTTGAAGGGAATATTACTACAGCTATAACATGTGCGGGAAACCTAGAGAATGGACACACTGTGAATACGAAAGGTTTCTAAAACTCAACGAATAGTCCCTCTCCTGGTGCTCCGGTTTGACTTTCCGTCTGCTTTACTATCAACCACCCAACTTGGAGAGACAGCCCCTTTAACCTCTTGGTTCGCACAGGTTTTCCTATTTGGCAGAGGATGAAAGGGAAGAGGGAGAACCAATGAGAGAGTAGCTGTTAGGCATTTGGACGGGCACATATCACTGTAATTTCCCGGCAGGAAGAAGAATTAACCAAATTCTCAGCCACCCACTGGGAACCAGTATAGGTCCTGAACCAAAATTTTGGACTTGCGGTCAGCTCACCAAAAACGAGTTGAGAAATGGAGCTCAGGGGCACAGCAATTCACAAACTGGCCGAGTAATAAAGGACAACTATCGTCCAAAAATCTGTTGAGGGAAGGCAACGAGGCGGACTTGAAAGCGAGGCAGAATAGCAGGAAACAGATTTCAAGAGGTACGTTGGAATCGCCTTTAAAGCACAGGAAGAGGGGCACAACTTCGACAATGATGCACTTGGCCAAAAAGGGCGTATGCGTTTTCTCCTGAATATATTCAGGAGAAAACGCATACGCCCTTTTTGGCCAAGCAAGCAAGCGGGCAATGCAAATCTGCACTACAAAGAAGTATCACTTCCCACCGGTCAAAAGGGACATCCACAAAATGTGTAAGAACAGGAAAGGCAAGACAGGCCCTAGAGAACAGGGAGCCTTGTTATGCTGATGGGCGGGATGTAAATTGCCAACTGCCTCTCTGGAGGAGTGCATTCTGTTCCCTAAAACAAGTAAAGAACAGAGCTACAGAGCCAAGGGCACTACCAGTCTAGGGAATATACCTTGGGAAAACTGAAAATCAATAAGACAGAGCCACCCCAAAATTTAGGGCTGCACTGCATACAAGGACCTCAACTTGGATACACCTTAAGTATCCCAGAAAATATAAACATGGTTCAAAAAATTGTGGTACTTACGTACGATGGAATATCCCTCAGCCATGAAATCAATGTCATAAGACCAGTAGCAGCAAAATGGGTGGATTCAGGTACGATGATTCTAAGTGAAATAAGTCACACAGAAAAAGAAACTTATCATAAGATATCACTTATGAAGATCCTGTAAACATGGCTACACTTGAACTGAGTTAGGAAAGAGAACAGTGTCTCACATTTAGAAAACACTCTTATACCTGCTTAAGGGGGAAGGAGAGGTGGGGTGATGCATAAAACCAGAGTTTGATATAAGCACAGGTACCGTTCCAAAAACCAACTATGGAATAGACAAGACCTAAACCGTCCTCAGTGAAAGGGACTCAAAACACCATATTTCCCGCAGAGGAAAATATCTGACTAGTAAGAATCTTAAAACCTATGTATTGATATGTCTCCGTAAGGGAATCAAGTGTGTCTAGACTGGCATAAACATGGCAGCGAGAATCAGCTCAAACCCACTATAAAAAGGAATTTCAAAAACAAAACAAAAAAACTGGGAAATTCTTTACAATTCCTTCAGGGTCTCTGATGAAAGCTGGAATGACCCTATCTACAATGACAGCTGATGTGGCATAAGGAGGGACACTTGGGACTGAGACGATTGGTGAGATTGGGTGAGCAAATGCAGACCCTTTAAAGCAATAATGCATGGCACCCTTTCCATGGGTCCGAACTCTCCAGGTTGAAGGGAATATTACTACAGCTATAACATGTGCGGGAAACCTAGAGAACGGACACACTGTGAATACGAAAGGTTTCTAAAACTCAACGAATAGTCCCCTCTCCTGGTGCTCCGGTTTGACTTTCCGTCTGCTTTACTATCAACCTCCCAACTTGAAGAGACAGCCCATTTAACCTCTTGGTTCGCACAGGTTGCCAATTTGGCAGAGGATGAAAGGGAAGAGGAGAACCAATGAGAGAGTAGCTGTTAGGCATTTGGACGGGCACATATCACTTGTAATTTCCCGGCAGGAAGAAGAATTAACCAAATTCTCAGCCACCCACCGGGAACCAGTATAGGTCCTGAACCAAAATTTTGGACTTGCGGTCAGCTCACCAAAAACGAGTTGAAAAATGGAGCTCAGGGGCACAGCAATTCACAAACTGGCCGAGTACTAAAGGACAACTATCGTCCAAAAATCTGTTGAGGGAAGGCAACGAGGCGGACTTGAAAGCGAGGCAGAATAGCAGGAAACAGATTTCAAGAGGTACGTTGGAATCGCCTTTAAAGCACAGGAAGAGGGCACAACTTCGACAATGATGCACTTGGCAAAAAGGGCGTATGCGTTTTCTCCTGAATATATTCAGGAGAAAAACGCATACGCCCTTTTTGGCCAAGCAAGCAAGCGGGCAATGCAAATCTGCACTACAAAGAAGTATCACTTCCCACCGTCAAAAGGGACATCCACAAATGTGTAAGAACAAGAAAGGCAAGACAGGCCCTGGAGAAGAGGGAGCCTTGTTATGCTGATGGGGGGGATGTAAATTGCCAACTGCCTCTCTGGAGGAGTGCATTCTGTTCCCTAAAACAAGTAAAGAACAGAGCTACAGAGCCAAGGGCACTACCAGTCTAGGGGATATACCTTGGGAAAACTGAAAATCAATAAGACAGAGCCATCCCAAAATTTAGGGCTGCACTGCATACAAGGACCCTCAACTTGGATACACCTTAAGTATCCCAGAAAATATAAACATGGTTCAAAAAATTGTGGTACTTACGTACGATGGAATATCCCTCAGCCATGAAATCAATGTCATAAGACCAGTAGCAGCAAAATGGGTGGATTCAGGTACGATGATTCTAAGTGAAATAAGTCACACAGAAAAAGAAACTTATCATAAGATATCACTATGAGATCCTGTAAACATGGCTACACTTGAACTGAGTTAGGAAAGAGAACAGTGTCTCACATTTAGAAAACACTCTTATACCTGCTTAAGGGGGAAGGAGAGGTGGGGTGATGCATAAAACCAGAGTTTGATATAAGCACAGGTACCGTTCAAAAACCAACTATGGAATAGACAAGACCTACACCGTCCTCAGTGAAAGGGACTCAAAACCCCATATTTCCCGCAGACGAAAATATCTGACTAGTAAGAATCTTAAAACCTATGTATTGATATGTCTCCATAAGGGAATCAAGTGTGTCTAGACTGGCATAAACATGGCAGCGAGAATCAGCTCAAACCCACTATAAAAAGGAATTTCAAAAACAAAACAAAAAAAACTGGGAAATTCTTTACAATTCCTTCAGGGTCTCTGATGAAAGCTGGAATGACCCTATCTACAACGACAGCTGGATGTGGCATAAGGGAGGGACACTTGGGACTGAGACGATTGGTGAGATTGGGTGAGCAAATGCAGGACCCTTTAAAGCAATAATGCATGGCACCCATTCCATGGGTCCCAACTCTCCAGGTAGAAGGGGATATTACTACAGCTATAACATGTGCGGGGAAAACCTAGAGAACGGACACACTGTGAATACGAAAGGTTTCTAAAACTCAACGAATAGTCCCTCTCCTGGTGCTCCGGTTTGACTTTCCGTCTGCTTTACTATCAACCTCCCAACTTGGAGAGACACAGCCCCTTTAACCTCTTGGTTCGCACAGGTTGCCAATTTGGCAGAGGATGAAAGGGAAGAGGGAGAACCAATGAGAGAGTAGCTGTTAGGCATTTGGACGGGCACATATCACTGTAATTTCCCGCCAGGAAGAAGAATTAACCAAATTCTCAGCCACCCACCGGGAACCAGTATAGGTCCTGAACCAAAATTTTGGACTTGCGGTCAGCTCACCAAAAACGAGTTGAAAAATGGAGCTCAGGGGCCACAGCAATTCACAAACTGGCAGAGTAATAAAGGACAACTATCGTCCAAAAATCTGTTGAGGGAAGGCAACGAGGCGGACTTGAAAGCGAGCAGAATAGCAGGAAACAGGTTTCAAGAGGTACGTTGGAATCGCCTTTAAAGCACAGGAAGAGGGGCACAACTTCGACAATGATGCACTTGGCCAAAAAGGGCGTATGCGTTTTCTCCTGAATATATTCAGGAGAAAACGCATACGCCCTTTTTGGCCAAGCAAGCAAGCGGGCAATGCAAATCTGCACTACAAAGAAGTATCACTTCCCACCTGTCAAAGAGGGACATCCACAAAATGTGTAAGAACAAGAAAGGCAAGACAGGCCTGGAGAACAGGGAGCCTTGTTATGCTGATGGGCGGGATGTAAATTGCCAACTGCCTCTCTGGAGGAGTGCATTCTGTTCCCTAAAACAAGTAAAGAACAGAGCTACAGAGCCAAGGGCACTACCAGTCTAGGGAATATACCTTGGGAAAACTGAAAATCAATAAGACAGAGCCACCCCAAAATTTAGGGCTGCACTGCATACAAGGACCTCAACTTGGATACACCTTAAGTATCCCAGAAAATATAAACATGGTTCAAAAAATTGTGGTACTTACGTACGATGGAATATCCCTCAGCCATGAAATCAATGTCATAAGACCAGTAGCAGCAAAATGGGTGGATTCAGGTACGATGATTCTAAGTGAAATAAGTCACACAGAAAAAGAAACTTATCATAAGATATCACTTATGAAGATCCTGTAAACATGGCTACACTTGAACTGAGTTAGGAAAGAGAACAGTGTCTCACATTTAGAAAACACTCTTATACCTGCTTAAGGGGGAAGGAGAGGTGGGGTGATGCATAAAACCAGAGTTTGATATAAGCACAGGTACCGTTCCAAAAACCAACTATGGAATAGACAAGACCTACACCGTCCTCAGTGAAAGGGACTCAAAACCCCATATTTCCCGCAGAGGAAAATATCTGACTAGTAAGAATCTTAAAACCTATGTATTGATATGTCTCCATGAGGGAATCAAGTGTGTCTAGACTGGCATAAACATGGCAGCGAGAATCAGCTCAAACCCACTATAAAAAGGAATTTCAAAAACAAAACAAAAAAAACTGGGAAATTCTTTACAATTCCTTCAGGGTCTCTGATGAAAGCTGGAATGACCCTATCTACAACGACAGCTGGATGTGGCATAAGGAGGGACACTTGGGACTGAGACGATTGGTGAGATTGGGTGAGCAAATGCAGACCCTTTAAAGCAATAATGCATGGCACCCATTCCATGGGTCCGAACTCTCCAGGTTGAAGGGAATATTACTACAGCTATAACATGTGCGGGAAACCTAGAGAACGGACACACTGTGAATACGTAAGGTTTCTAAAACTCAACGAATAGTCCCTCTCCTGGTGCTCCGGTTTGACTTTCCGTCTGCTTTACTATCAACCTCCCAACTTGAAGAGACAGCCCCTTTAACCTCTTGGTTCGCACAGGTTGCCAATTTGGCAGAGGATGAAAGGGAAGAGGGAGAACCAATGAGAGAGTAGCTGTTAGGCATTTGGACGGGCACATATCACTGTAATTTCCCGGCAGGAAGAAGAATTAAGCAAATTCTCAGCCACCCACCGGGAACCAGTATAGGTCCTGAACCAAAATTTTGGACTTGCGGTCAGCTCACCAAAAACGAGTTGAAAAATGGAGCTCAGGGGCACAGCAATTCACAAACTGGCCGAGTAATAAAGGACAACTATCGTCCAAAAATCTGTTGAGGGAAGGCAACGAGGCGGACTTGAAAGCGAGGCAGAATAGCAGGAAACAGATTTCAAGAGGTACGTTGGAATCGCCTTTAAAGCACAGGAAGAGGGGCACAACTTCGACAATGATGCACTTGGCCAAAAAGGGCGTATTCAGGAGAAAACGCATACGCCCTTTTTGGCCAAGCAAGCAAGCGGGCAATGCAAATCTGCACTACAAAGAAGTATCACTTCCCACCGGTCAAAAGGGACATCCACAAAATGTGTAAGAACAAGAAAGGCAAGACAGGCCCTGGAGAACAGGGAGCCTTGTTATGCTGATGGGCGGGATGTAAATTGCCAACTGCCTCTCCCTAGGAGTGCATTCTGTTCCCTAAAACAAGTAAAGAACAGAGCTACAGAGCCAAGGGCACTACCAGTCTAGGGAATATACCTTGGGAAAACTGAAAATCAATAAGACAGAGCCACCCCAGAATTTAGGGCTGCACTGCATACAAGGACCTCAACTTGGATACACCTTAAGTATCCCAGAAAATATAAACATGGTTCAAAAAATTGTGGTACTTACGTACGATGGAATATCCCTCAGCCATGAAATCAATGTCATAAGACCAGTAGCAGCAAAATGGGTGGATTCAGGTACGATGATTCTAAGTGAAATAAGTCACACAGAAAAAGAAACTTATCATAAGATATCACTTATGAAGATCCTGTAAACATGGCTACACTTGAACTGAGTTAGGAAAGAGAACAGTGTCTCACATTTAGAAAACACTCTTATACCTGCTTAAGGGGGAAGGAGAAGTGGGGTGATGCATAAAACCAGAGTTTGATATAAGCACAGGTACCGTTCCAAAAACCAACTATGGAATAGACAAGACCTACACCGTCCTCAGTGAAAGGGACTCAAAACCCCATATTTCCCGCAGAGGAAAATATCTAACTAGTAAGAATCTTAAAACCTATGTATTGATATGTCTCCGTAAGGGAATCAAGTGTGTCTAGACTGGCATAAACATGGCAGCGAGAATCAGCTCAAACCCACTATAAAAAGGAATTTCAAAAACAAAACAAAAAAACTGGGAAATTCTTTACAATTCCTTCAGGGTCTCTGATGAAAGCTGGAATGACCCTATCTACAACGACAGCTGGATGTGGCATAAGGAGGGACACTTGGGACTGAGACGATTGGTGAGATTGGGTGAGCAAATGCAGACCCTTTAAAGCAATAATGCATGGTACCCATTCCATGGGTCCGAACTCTCCAGGTTGAAGGGAATATTACTACAGCTATAACATGTGCGGGAAACCTAGAGAACGGACACACTGTGAATACAAAAGGTTTCTAAAACTCAACGAATAGTCCCTCTCCTGGTACTCCGGTTTGACTTTCCGTCTGCTTTACTATCAACCTCCCAACTTGGAGAGACAGCCCCTTTAACCTCTTGGTTCGCACAGGTTGCCAATTTGGCAGAGGATGAAAGGGAAGAGGGAGAACCAATGAGAGAGTAGCTGTTAGGCATTTGGACGGGCACATATCACTGTAATTTCCCGGCAGGAAGAAGAATTAAGCAAATTCTCAGCCACACACGGGGAACCAGTATAGGTCCTGAACCAAAATTTTGGACTTGCGGTCAGCTCACCAAAAACGAGTTGAAAAATGGAGCTCAGGGGCACAGCAATTCACAAACTGGCCGAGTAATAAAGGACAACTATCGTCCAAAAATCTGTTGAGGGAAGGCAACGAGGCGGACTTGAAAGTGAGGCAGAATAGCAGGAAACAGATTTCAAGAGGTACGTTGGAATCGCCTTTAAAGCACAGGAAGAGGGGCACAACTTCGACAATGATGCACTTGGCCAAAAAGGGCGTATTCAGGAGAAAACGCATACGCCCTTTTTGGCCAAGCAAGCAAGCGGGCAATGCAAATCTGCACTACAAAGAAGTATCACTTCCCACCGGTCAAAAGGGACATCCACAAAATGTGTAAGAACAAGAAAGGCAAGACAGGCCCTGGAGAACAGGGAGCCTTGTTATGCTGATGGGCGGGATGTAAATTGCCAACTGCCTCTCTGGAGGAGTGCATTCTGTTCCCTAAAACAAGTAAAGAACAGAGCTACAGAGCCAAGGGCACTACCAGTCTAGGGAATATACCTTGGGAAAACTGAAAATCAATAAGACAGAGCCACCCCAAAATTTAGGGCTGCACTGCATACAAGGACCTCAACTTGGATACACCTTAAGTATCCCAGAAAATATAAACATGGTTCAAAAAATTGTGGTACTTACGTACGATGGAATATCCCTCAGCCATGAAATCAATGTCATAAGACCAGTAGCAGCAAAATGGATGGGTTCAGGTACGATGATTCTAAGTGAAATAAGTCACACAGAAAAAGAAACTTATCATAAGATATCACTTATGAAGATCCTGTAAACATGGCTACACTTGAACTGAGTTAGGAAAGAGAACAGTGTCTGACATTTAGAAAACACTCTTATACCTGCTTAAGGGGGAAGGAGAGGTGGGGTGATGCATAAAACCAGAGTTTGATATAAGCACAGGTACCGTTCCAAAAACCAACTATGGAATAGACAAGACCTACACCGTCCTCAGTGAAAGGGACTCAAAACACCATATTTCCCGCAGAGGAAAATATCTGAGTAGTAAGAATCTTAAAACCTATGTATTGATATGTCTCCGTAAGGGAATCAAGTGTGTCTAGACTGGCATAAACATGGCAGCGAGAATCAGCTCAAACCCACTATAAAAAGGAATTTCAAAAACAAAACAAAAAAACTGGGAAATTCTTTACAATTCCTTCAGGGTCTCTGATGAAAGCTGGAATGACCCTATCTACAACAACAGCTGGATGTGGCATAAGGAGGGACACTTGGGACTGAGACGATTGGTGAGATTGGGTGAGCAAATGCAGACCCTTTAAAGCAATAATGCATGGCACCCATTCCATGGGTCCGAACTCTCCAGGTTGAAGGGAATATTACTACAGCTATAACATGTGCGGGAAACCTAGAGAACGGACACACTGTGAATACGAAAGGTTTCTAAAACTCAACGAATAGTCCCTCTCCTGGTGCTCCGGTTTGACTTTCCGTCTGCTTTACTATCAACGTCCCAACTTGGAGAGACAGCCCCTTTAACCTCTTGGTTCGCACAGGTTTCCAATTTGGCAGAGGATGAAAGGGAAGAGGGAGAACCAATGAGAGAGAAGCTGTTAGGCATTTGGACGGGCACATATCACTGTAATTTCCCGGCAGGAAGAAGAATTAACCAAATTCTCAGCCACCCACCGGGAACCAGTATAGGTCCTGAACCAAAATTTTGGACTTGCGGTCAACTCACCAAAAACGAGTTGAGAAATGGAGCTCAGGGGCACAGCAATTCACAAAATGGCCGAATAATAAAGGACAACTATCGTCCAAAAATCTGTTGAGGGAAGGCAACGAGGCAGACTTGAAAGCGAGGCAGAATAGCAGGAAACAGATTTCAAGAGGTACGTTGGAATCGCCTTTAAAGCACAGGAAGAGGGGCACAACTTCGACAATGATGCACTTGGCCAAAAAGGGCGTATGCGTTTTCTCCTGAATATATTCAGGAGAAAACGCATACGTCCTTTTTGGCCAAGCAAGCAAGCGGGCAATGCAAATCTGCACTACAAAGAAGTATCACTTCCCACCGGTCAAAAGGGACATCCACAAAATGTGTAAGAACAAGAAAGGCAAGACAGGCCCTGGAGAACAGGGAGCCTTGTTATGCTGATGGGCGGGATGTAAATTGCAAACTGCCTCTCTGGAGGAGTGCATTCTGTTCCCTAAAACAAGTAAAGAACAGAGCTACAGAGCCAAGGGCACTACCAGTCTAGGGAATATACCTTGGGAAAACTGAAAATCAATAAGACAGAGCCACCCCAAAATTTAGGGCTGCACTGCATACAAGGACCTCAACTTGGATACACCTTAAGTATCCCAGAAAATATAAACATGGTTCAAAAAATTGTGGTACTTACGTACGATGGAATATCCCTCAGCCATGAAATCAATGTCATAAGACCAGTAGCAGCAAAATGGGTGGATTCAGGTACGATGATTCTAAGTGAAATAAGTCACACAGAAAAAGAAACTTATCATAAGATATCACTTATGAAGATCCTGTAAACATGGCTACACTTGAACTGAGTTAGGAAAGACAACAGTGTCTCACATTTAGAAAACACTCTTATACCTGCTTAAGGGGGAAGGAGAGGTGGGGTGATGCATAAAACCAGAGTTTGATATAAGCACAGGTACCGTTCCAAAAACCAACTATGGAATAGACAAGACCTACACCGTCCTCAGTGAAAGGGACTCAAAACCCCATATTTCCCGCAGACGAAAATATCTGACTAGTAAGAATCTTAAAACCTATGTATTGATATGTCTCCATAAGGGAATCAAGTGTGTCTAGACTGGCATAAACATGGCAGCGAGAATCAGCTCAAACCCACTATAAAAAGGAATTTCAAAAACAAAACAAAAAAACTGGGAAATTCTTTACAATTCCTTCAGGGTCTCTGATGAAAGCTGGAATGACCCTATCTACAACGACAGCTGGATGTGGCATAAGGAGGGACACTTGGGACTGAGACGATTGGTGAGATTGGGTGAGCAAATGCAGACCCTTTAAAGCAATAATGCATGGCACCCATTCCATGGGTCCCAACTCTCCAGGTAGAAGGGAATATTACTACAGCTATAACATGTGCGGGAAACCTAGAGAACGGACACACTGTGAATACGAAAGGTTTCTAAAACTCAACGAATAGTCCCTCTCCTGGTGCTCCGGTTTGACTTTCCGTCTGCTTTACTATCAACCTCCCAACTTGGAGAGACAGCCCCTTTAACCTCTTGGTTCGCACAGGTTGCCAATTTGGCAGAGGATGAAAGGGAAGAGGGAGAACCAATGAGAGAGTAGCTGTTAGGCATTTGGACGGGCACATATCACTGTAATTTCCCGGCAGGAAGAAGAATTAAGCAAATTCTCAGCCACCCACTGGGAACCAGTATAGGTCCTGAACCAAAATTTTGGACTTGCGGTCAGCTCACCAAAAACGAGTTGAAAAATGGAGCTCAGGGGCACAGCAATTCACAAACTGGCCGAGTAATAAAGGACAACTATCGTCCAAAAATCTGTTGAGGGAAGGCAACGAGGCGGACTTGAAAGCGAGGCAGAATAGCAGGAAACAGATTTCAAGAGGTACGTTGGAATCGCCTTTAAAGCACAGGAAGAGGGGCACAACTTCGACAATGATGCACTTGGCCAAAAAGGGCGTATGCGTTTTCTCCTGAATATATTCAGGAGAAAACGCATACGCCCTTTTTGGCCAAGCAAGCAAGCGGGCAATGCAAATCTGCACTACAAAGAAGTATCACTTCCCACCGGTCAAAAGGGACATCCACAAAATGTGTAAGAACAAGAAAGGCAAGACAGGCCCTGGAGAACAGGGAGCCTTGTTATGCTGATGGGCGGGATGTAAATTGCCAACTGCCTCTCTGGAGGAGTGCATTCTGTTCCCTAAAACAAGTAAAGAACAGAGCTACAGAGCCAAGGGCACTACCAGTCTAGGGAATATACCTTGGGAAAACTGAAAATCAATAAGACAGAGCCACCCCAAAATTTAGGGCTGCACTGCATACAAGGACCTCAACTTGGATACACCTTAAGTATCCCAGAAAATATAAACATGGTTCAAAAAATTGTGGTACTTACGTACGATGGAATATCCCTCAGCCATGAAATCAATGTCATAAGACCAGTAGCAGCAAAATGGGTGGATTCAGGTACGATGATTCTAAGTGAAATAAGTCACACAGAAAAAGAAACTTATCATAAGATATCACTTATGAAGATCCTGTAAACATGGCTACACTTGAACTGAGTTAGGAAAGAGAACAGTGTCTCACATTTAGAAAACACTCTTATACCTGCTTAAGGGGGAAGGAGAGGTGGGGTGATGCATAAAACCAGAGTTTGATATAAGCACAGGTACCGTTCCAAAAACCAACTATGGAATAGACAAGACCTACACCGTCCTCAGTGAAAGGGACTCAAAACCCCATATTTCCCGCAGAGGAAAATATCTGAGTAGTAAGAATCTGAAAACCTATGTATTGATATGTCTCCGTAAGGGAATCAAGTGTGTCTAGACTGGCATAAACATGGCAGCGAGAATCAGCTCAAACCCACTATAAAAAGGAATTTCAAAAACAAAACAAAAAAACTGGGAAATTCTTTAAAATTCCTTCAGGGTCTCTGATGAAAGCTGGAATGACCCTATCTACAACGACAGCTGGATGTGGCATAAGGAGGGACACTTGGGACTGAGACGATTGGTGAGATTGGGTGAGCAAATGCAGACCCTTTAAAGCAATAATGCATGGCACCCATTCCATGGGTCCGAACTCTCCAGGTTGAAGGGAATATTACTACAGCTATAACAAGTGCAGGAAACCTAGAGAACGGACACACTGTGAATACGAAAGGTTTCTAAAACTCAACGAATAGTCCCTCTCCTGGTGCTCCGGTTTGACTTTCCGTCTGCTTTACTATCAACCTCCCAACTTGGAGAGACAGCCCCTTTAACCTCTTGGTTCGCACAGGTTGCCAATTTGGCAGAGGATGAAAGGGAAGAGGGAGAACCAATGAGAGAGTAGCTGTTAGGCATTTGGACGGGCACATATCACTGTAATTTCCCGCCAGGAAGAAGAATTAAGCAAATTCTCAGCCACCCACCGGGAACCAGTATAGGTCCTGAACCAAAATTTTGGACTTGCGGTCAGCTCACCAAAAACGAGTTGAAAAATGGAGCTCAGGGGCACAGCAATTCACAAACTGGCCGAGTAATAAAGGACAACTATCGTCCAAAAATCTGTTGAGGGAAGGCAACGAGGCGGACTTGAAAGCGAGGCAGAATAGCAGGAAACAGATTTCAAGAGGTACGTTGGAATCGCCTTTAAAGCACAGGAAGAGGGGCACAACTTCGACAATGATGCACTTGGCCAAAAAGGGCGTATGTGTTTTCTTCTGAATATATTCAGGAGAAAACGCATACACCCTTTTTGGCCAAGCAAGCAAGCGGGCAATGCAAATCTGCACTACAAAGAAGTATCACTTCCCACGGGTTGAAATGGACATCCACAAAATGTGTAAAAACAAGAAAGGCAAGACAGGCCCTGGAGAACAGGGAGCCTTGTTATGCTGATGGGCGGGATGTAAATTGCCAAGTGCCTCTCTGGAGGAGTGCATTGTGTTCCCTAAAACAAGTAAAGAACAGAGCTACAGAGCCAAGGGCACTACCAGTCTAGGGAATATACCTTGGGAAAACTGAAAATCAATAAGACAGAGCCACCCCAAAATTTAGGGCTGCACTGCATACAAGGACCTCAACTTGGATACACCTTAAGTATCCCAGAAAATATAAACATGGTTCAAAAAATTGTGGTACTTACGTACGATGGAATATCCCTCAGCCATGAAATCAATGTCATAAGACCAGTAGCAGCAAAATGGGTGGATTCAGGTACGATGATTCTAAGTGAAATAAGTCACACAGAAAAAGAAACTTATCATAAGATATCACTTATGAAGATCCTGTAAACATGGCTACACTTGAACTGAGTTAGGAAAGAGAACAGTGTCTCACATTTAGAAAACACTCTTATACCTGCTTAAGGGGGAAGGAGAGGTGGGGTGATGCATAAAACCAGAGTTTGATATAAGCACAGGTACCGTTCCAAAAACCAACTATGGAATAGACAAGACCTACACCGTCCTCAGTGAAAGGGACTCAAAACCCCATATTTCCCGCAGAGGAAAATATCTGACTAGTAAGAATCTTAAAACCTATGTATTGATATGTCTCCGTAAGGGAATCAAGTGTGTCTAGACTGGCATAAACATGGCAGCAAGAATCAGCTCAAACCCATTATAAAAAGGAATTTCAAAAACAAAACAAAAAAACTGGGAAATTCTTTACAATTCCTTCAGGGTCTCTGATGCAAGCTGGAATGACCCTGTCTACAACGACAGCTGGATGTGGCATAAGGAGGGACACTTGGGACTGAGACGATTGGTGAGATTGGGTGAGCAAATGCAGACCCTTTAAAGCAATAATGCATGGCACCCATTCCATGGGTCCGAACTCTCCAAGTTGAAGGGAATATTACTACAGCTATAACATGTGCGGGAAACCTAGAGAACGGACACACTGTGAATACGAAAGGTTTCTAAAACTCAACGAATAGTCCCTCTCCTGGTGCTCCGGTTTGACTTTCCGTCTGCTTTACTATCAACCTCCCAACTTGGAGAGACAGCCCCTTTAACCTCTTGGTTCGCACAGGTTGCCAATTTGGCAGAGGATGAAAGGGAAGAGGGAGAACCAATGAGAGAGTAGCTGTTAGGCATTTGGACGGGCACATATCACTGTAATTTCCCGGCAGGAAGAAGAATTAACCAAATTCTCAGCCACCCACCGGGAACCAGTATAGGTCCTGAACCAAAATTTTGGACTTGCGGTCAGCTCACCAAAAACGAGTTGAGAAATGGAGCTCAGGGGCACAGCAATTCACAAACTGGCCGAGTAATAAAGGACAACTATCGTCCAAAAATCTGTTGAGGGAAGGCAACGAGGCGGACTTGAAAGCGAGGCAGAATAGCAGGAAACAGATTTCAAGAGGTACGTTGGAATCGCCTTTAAAGCACAGGAAGCGGGGCACAACTTCGACAATGATGCACTTGGCCAAAAAGGGCGTATGCGTTTTCTCCTGAATATATTCAGGAGAAAACGCATACGCCCTTTTTGGCCAAGCAAGCAAGCGGGCAATGCAAATCTGCACTACAAAGAAGTATCACTTCCCACCGGTCAAAAGGGATATCCACAAAATGTGTAAGAACAAGAAAGGCAAGACAGGCCCTGGAGAACAGGGAGCCTTGTTATGCTGATGGGCGGGATGTAAATTGCCAACAGCCTCTCTGGAGGAGTGCATTCTGTTCCCTAAAACAAGTAAAGAACAGAGCTACAGAGCCAAGGGCACTACCAGTCTAGGGAATATACCTTGGGAAAACTGAAAATCAATAAGACAGAGCCACCCCAAAATTTAGGGCTGCACTGCATACAAGGACCTCAACTTGGATACACCTTAAGTATCCCAGAAAATATAAACATGGTTCAAAAAATTGTGGTACTTACGTACGATGGAATATCCCTCAGCCATGAAATCAATGTCATAAGACCAGTAGCAGCAAAATGGGTGGATTCAGGTACGATGATTCTAAGTGAAATAAGTCACACAGAAAAAGAAACTTATCATAAGATATCACTTATGAAGATCCTGTAAACATGGCTACACTTGAACTGAGTTAGGAAAGAGAACAGTGTCTCACATTTAGAAAACACTCTTATACCTGCTTAAGGGGGAAGGAGAGGTGGGGTGATGCATAAAACCAGAGTTTGATATAAGCACAGGTACCGTTCCAAAAACCAACTATGGAATAGACAAGACCTACACCTTCCTCAGTGAAAGGGAATCAAAACCCCATATTTCCCGCCGAGGCATATATCTGACTAGTAAGAATCTTAAAACCTATGTATTGATATGTCTCCGTAAGGGAATCAAGTGTGTCTAGACTGGCATAAACATGGCAGCGAGAATCAGCTCAAACCCACTATAAAAAGGAATTTCAAAAACAAAACAAAAAAACTGGGAAATTCTTTGCAATTCCTTCAGGGTCTCTGATGAAACCTGGAATGACCCTATCTACAATGACAGCTGGATGTGGCATAAGGAGGGACACTTGGGACTGAGACGATTGGTGAGATTGGGTGAGCAAATGCAGACCCTTTAAAGCAATAATGCATGGCACCCATTCCATGGGTCCGAACTCTCCAGGTTGAAGGGAATATTACTACAGCTATAACATGTGCGGGAAACCTAGAGAACGGACACACTGTGAATACGAAAGGTTTCTAAAACTCAACGAATAGTCCCTCTCCTGGTGCTCCGGTTTGACTTTCCGTCTGCTTTACTATCAACCTCCCAACTTGGAGAGACAGCCCCTTTAACCTCTTGGTTCGCACAGGTTGCCAATTTGGCAGAGGATGAAAGGGAAGAGGGAGAACCAATGAGAGAGTAGCTGTTAGGCATTTGGACGGGCACATATCACTGTAATTTCCCGGCAGGAAGAAGAATTAACCAAATTCTCAGCCACACACCGGGAACCAGTATAGGTCCTGAACCAAAATTTTGGACTTGCGGTCAGCTCACCAAAAACGAGTTGAGAAATGGAGCTCAGGGGCACAGCAATTCACAAACTGGCCGAGTAATAAAGGACAACTATCGTCCAAAAATCTGTTGAGGGAAGGCAACGAGGCGGACTTGAAAGCGAGGCAGAATAGCAGGAAACAGATTTCAAGAGGTACGTTGGAATCGCCTTTAAAGCACAGGAAGAGGGGCACAACTTCGACAATGATGCACTTGGCCAAAAAGGGCGTATGCGTTTTCTCCTGAATATATTCAGGAGAAAACGCATACGCCCTTTTTGGCCAAGCAAGCAAGTGGGCAATGCAAATCTGCACTACAAAGAAGTATCACTTCCCACCGGTCAAAAGGAACATCCACAAAATCTGTAAGAACAAGAAAGGCAAGACAGGCCCTGGAGAACAGGGAGCCTTGTTATGCTGATGGGCGGGATGTAAATTGCCAACAGCCTCTCTGGAGGAGTGCATTCTGTTCCCTAAAACAAGTAAAGAACAGAGCTACAGAGCCAAGGGCACTACCAGTCTAGGGAATATACCTTGGGAAAACTGAAAATCAATAAGACAGAGCCACCCCAAAATTTAGGGCTGCACTGCATACAAGGACCTCAACTTGGATACACCTTAAGTATCCCAGAAAATATAAACATGGTTCAAAAAATTGTGGTACTTACGTACGATGGAATATCCCTCAGCCATGAAATCAATGTCATAAGACCAGTAGCAGCAAAATGGGTGGATTCAGGTACGATGATTCTAAGTGAAATAAGTCACACAGAAAAAGAAACTTATCATAAGATATCACTTATGAAGATCCTGTAAACATGGCTACACTTGAACTGAGTTAGGAAAGAGAACAGTGTCTCACATTTAGAAAACACTCTTATACCTGCTTAAGGGGGAAGGAGAAGTGGGGTGATGCATAAAACCAGAGTTTGATATAAGCACAGGTACCGTTCCAAAAACCAACTATGGAATAGACAAGACCTACATCTTCCTCAGTGAAAGGGACTCAAAACCCCATATTTCCCGCAGAGGAAAATATCTGACTAGTAAGAATCTTAAAACCTATGTATTGATATGTCTCCGTAAGGGAAACAAGTGTGTCTAGACTGGCATAAACATGGCAGCGAGAATCAGCTCAAACCCACTATAAAAAGGAATTTCAAAAACAAAACAAAAAAACTGGGAAATTCTTTACGATTCCTTCAGGGTCTCTGATGAAAGCTGGAATGACCCTATCTACAACGACAGCTGGATGTGGCATAAGGAGGGACACTTGGGACTGAGACGATTGGTGAGATTGGGTGAGCAAATGCAGACCCTTTAAAGCAATAATGCATGGCACCCATTCCATGGGTCCGAACTCTCCAGGTTGAAGGGAATATTACTACAGCTATAACATGTGCGGGAAACCTAGAGAACGGACACACTGTGAATACGAAAGGTTTCTAAAACTCAACGAATAGTCCCTCTCCTGGTGCTCCGGTTTGACTTTCCGTCTGCTTTACTATCAACCTCCCAACTTGGAGAGACAGCCCCTTTAACCTCTTGGTTCGCACAGGTTTCCAATTTGGCAGAGGATGAAAGGGAAGAGGGAGAACCAATGAGAGAGTAGCTGTTAGGCATTTGGACGGGCACATATCACTGTAATTTCCCGGCAGGAAGAAGAATTAACCAAATTCTCAGCCACCCACCGGGAACCAGTATAGGTCCTGAACCAAAATTTTGGACTTGCGGTCAGCTCACCAAAAACGAGTTGAAAAATGGAGCTCAGGGGCACAGCAATTCACAACCTGGCCGAGTAATAAAGGACAACTATCGTCCAAAAATCTGTTGAGGGAAGGCACCGAGGCGGACTTGAAAGCGAGGCAGAATAGCAGGAAACAGATTTCAAGAGGTACGTTGGAATCGCCTTTAAAGCACAGGAAGAGGGGCACAACTTCGACAATGATGCACTTGGCCAAAAAGGGCGTATGCGTTTTCTCCTGAATATATTCAGGAGAAAACGCATACGCCCTTTTTGGCCAAGCAAGCAAGCGGGCAATGCAAATCTGCACTACAAAGAAGTATCACTTCCCACCGGTCAAAAGGGACATCCACAAAATGTGTAAGAACAAGAAAGGCAAGACAGGCCCTGGAGAACAGGGAGCCTTGTTATGCTGATGGGCGGGATGTAAATTGCCAACTGCCTCTCTGGAGGAGTGCATTCTGTTCCCTAAAACAAGTAAAGAACAGAGCTACAGAGCCAAGGGCACTACCAGTCTAGGGAATATACCTTGGGAAAACTGAAAATCAATAAGACAGAGCCACCCCAAAATTTAGGGCTGCACTGCATACAAGGACCTCAACTTGGATACACCTTAAGTATCCCAGAAAATATAAACATGGTTCAAAAAATTGTGGTACTTACGTACGATGGAATATCCCTCAGCCATGAAATCAATGTCATAAGACCAGTAGCAGCAAAATGGGTGGATTCAGGTACGATGATTCTAAGTGAAATAAGTCACACAGAAAAAGAAACTTATCCTAAGATATCACTTATGAAGATCCTGTAAACATGGCTACACTTGAACTGAGTTAGGAAAGAGAACAGTGTCTCACATTTAGAAAACACTCTTATACCAGCTTAAGGGGGAAGGAGGGGTGGGGTGATGCATAAAGCCAGAGTTTGATATAAGCACAGGTACCGTTCCAAAAACCAATTATGGTATAGACAAGACCTACACCGTCCTCAGTGAAAGGGATTCAAAACCCCATATTTCCCGCAGAGGAAAATATCTGACTAGTAAGAATCTTAAAACCTATGTATTGATATGTCTCCGTAAGGGAATCAAGTGTGTCTAGACTGGCATAAATATGGCAGCGAGAATCAGCTCAAACCCACTATAAAAAGGAATTTCAAAAACAAACAAAAAAACTGGGAAATTCTTAACAATTCCTTCAGGGTCTCTGATGAAAGCTGGAATGACCCTATCTACAATGACAGCTGGATGTGGCATAAGGAGGGACACTTGGGACTGAGACGATTGGTGAGATTGGGTGAGCAAATGCAGACCCTTTAAAGCAATAATGCATGGCACCCATTCCATGGGTCCGAACTCTCCAGGTTGAAGGGAATATTACTACAGCTATAACATGTGCGGGAAACCTAGAGAACGGACACACTGTGAATACGAAAGGTTTCTAAAACTCAACGAATAGTCCCTCTCCTGGTGCTGCGGTTTGACTTTCCGTCTGCTTTACTATCAACCTCCCAACTTGGAGAGACAGCCCCTTTAACCTCTTGGTTCGCACAGGTTGCCAATTTGGCAGAGGATGAAAGGGAAGAGGGAGAACCAATGAGAGAGTAGCTGTTAGGCATTTGGACGGGCACATATCACTGTAATTTCCCAGCAGGAAGAAGAATTAACCAAATTCTCAGCCACCCACCGGGAACCAGTATAGGTCCTGAACCAAAATTTTGGACTTGCGGTCAGCTCACCAAAAACGAGTTGAAAAATGGAGCTCAGGGGCACAGCAATTCACAAACTGGCCGAGTAATAAAGGACAACTATCGTCCAAAAATCTGTTGAGGGAAGGCAACGAGGCGGACTTGAAAGCGAGGCAGAATAGCAGGAAACAGATTTCAAGAGGTACGTTGGAATCGCCTTTAAAGCACAGGAAGAGGGGCACAACTTCGACAATGATGCACTTGGCCAAAAAGGGCGTATGCGTTTTCTCCTGAATATATTCAGGAGAAAACGCATACGCCCTTTTTGGCCAAGCAAGCAAGCGGGCAATGCAAATCTGCACTACAAAGAAGTATCACTTCCCACCGGTCAAAAGGAACATCCACAAAATGTGTAAGAACAAGAAAGGCAAGACAGGCCCTGGAGAACAGGGAGCCTTGTTATGCTGATGGGCGGGATGTAAATTGCCAACTGCCTCTCTGGAGGAGTGCATTCTGTTCCCTAAAACAAGTAAAGAACAGAGCTACAGAGCCAAGGGCACTACCAGTCTAGGGAATATACCTTGGGAAAACTGAAAATCAATAAGACAGAGCCACCCCAAAATTTAGGGCTGCACTGCATACAAGGACCTCAACTTGGATACACCTTAAGTATCCCAGAAAATATAAACATGGTTCAAAAAATTGTGGTACTTACGTACGATGGAATATCCCTCAGCCATGAAATCAATGTCATAAGACCAGTAGCAGCAAAATGGGTGGATTCAGGTACGATGATTCTAAGTGAAATAAGTCACACAGAAAAAGAAACTTATCATAAGTTATCACTTATGAAGATCCTGTAAACATGGCTACACTTGAACTGATTTAGGAAAGAGAACAGTGTCTCACATTTAGAAAACACTCTTATACCTGCTTAAGGGGGAAGGAGAGGTGGGGTGATGCATAAAACCAGAGTTTGATATAAGCACAGGTACCGTTCCAAAAACCAACTATGGAATAGACAAGACCTACACCGTCCTCAGTGAAAGGGACTCAAAACCCCATATTTCCTGCAGAGGAAAATATCTGACTAGTCAGAATCTTAAAACCTATGTATTGATATGTCTCCGTAAGGGAATCAAGTGTGTCTAGACTGGCATAAACATGGCAGCGAGAATCAGCTCAAACCCACTATAAAAAGGAATTTCAAAAACAAAACAAAAAAACTGGGAAATTCTTTACAATTCCTTCAGGGTCTCTGATGAAAGCTGGAATGACCTTATCTACAACGACAGCTGGATGTGGCATAAGGAGGGACACTTGGGACTGAGACGATTGGTGAGATTGGGTGAGCAAATGCAGACCCTTTAAAGCAATAATGCATGGCACCCATTCCATGGGTCCGAACTCTCCAGGTTGAAGGGAATATTACTACAGCTATAACATGTGCGGGAAACCTAGAGAACGGACACACTGTGAATACGAAAGGTTTCTAAAACTCAACGAATAGTCCCTCTCCTGGTGCTCCGGTTTGACTTTCCGTCTGCTTTACTATCAACCTCCCAACTTGGAGAGACAGCCCCTTTAACCTCTTGGTTCGCACAGGTTGCCAATTTGGCAGAGGATGAAAGGGAAGAGGGAGAACCAATGAGAGAGTAGCTGTTAGGCATTTGGACGGGCACATATCACTGTAATTTCCCGGCAGGAAGAAGAATTAAGCAAATTCTCAGCCACCCACCGGGAACCAGTATAGGTCCTGAACCAAAATTTTGGACTTGCGGTCAGCTCACCAAAAACGAGTTGAGAAATGGAGCTCAGGGGCACAGCAATTCACAAACTGGCCGAGTAATAAAGGACAACTATCGTCCAAAAATCTGTTGAGGGAAGGCAACGAGGCGGACTTGAAAGCGAGGCAGAATAGCAGGAAACAGATTTCAAGAGGTACGTTGGAATCGCCTTTAAAGCACAGGAAGAGGGGCACAACTTCGACAATGATGCACTTGGCCAAAAAGGGCGTATGCGTTTTCTCCTGAATATATTCAGGAGAAAACGCATACGCCCTTTTTGGCCAAGCAAGCAAGCGGGCAATGCAAATCTGCACTACAAAGAAGTATCACTTCCCACCGGTCAAAAGGGACATCCACAAAATGTGTAAGAACAAGAAAGGCAAGACAGGCCCTGGAGAACAGGGAGCCTTGTTATGCTGATGGGCGGGATGTAAATTGCCAACTGCCTCTCTGGAGGAGTGCATTCTGTTCCCTAAAACAAGTAAAGAACAGAGCTACAGAGCCAAGGGCACTACCAGTCTAGGGAATATACCTTGGGAAAACTGAAAATCAATAAGACAGAGCCACCCCAAAATTTAGGGCTGCACTGCATACAAGGACCTCAACTTGGATACACCTTAAGTATCCCAGAAAATATAAACATGGTTCAAAAAATTGTGGTACTTACGTACGATGGAATATCCCTCAGCCATGAAATCAATGTCATAAGACCAGTAGCAGCAAAATGGGTGGATTCAGGTACGATGATTCTAAGTGAAATAAGTCACACAGAAAAAGAAACTTATCATAAGATATCACTTATGAAGATCCTGTAAACATGGCTACACTTGAACTGAGTTAGGAAAGAGAACAGTGTCTGACATTTAGAAAACACTCTTATACCTGCTTAAGGGGGAAGGAGAGGTGGGGTGATGCATAAAACCAGAGTTTGATATAAGCACAGGTACCGTTCCAAAAACCAACTATGGAATAGACAAGACCTAAACCGTCCTCAGTGAAAGGGACTCAAAACACCATATTTCCCGCAGAGGAAAATATCTGACTAGTAAGAATCTTAAAACCTATGTATTGATATGTCTCCGTAAGGGAATCAAGTGTGTCTAGACTGGCATAAACATGGCAGCGAGAATCAGCTCAAACCCACTATAAAAAGGAATTTCAAAAACAAAACAAAAAAACTGGGAAATTCTTTACAATTCCTTCAGGGTCTCTGATGAAAGCTGGAATGACCCTATCTACAATGACAGCTGGATGTGGCATAAGGAGGGACACTTGGGACTGAGACGATTGGTGAGATTGGGTGAGCAAATGCAGACCCTTTAAAGCAATAATGCATGGCACCCATTCCATGGGTCCGAACTCTCCAGGTTGAAGGGAATATTACTACAGCTATAACATGTGCGGGAAACCTAGAGAACGGACACACTGTGAATACGAAAGGTTTCTAAAACTCAACGAATAGTCCCTCTCCTGGTGCTCCGGTTTGACTTTCCGTCTGCTTTACTATCAACCTCCCAACTTGAAGAGACAGCCCCTTTAACCTCTTGGTTCGCACAGGTTGCCAATTTGGCAGAGGATGAAAGGGAAGAGGGAGAACCAATGAGAGAGTAGCTGTTAGGCATTTGGACGGGCACATTATCACTGTAATTTCCCGGCAGGAAGAAGAATTAACCAAATTCTCAGCCACCCACCGGGAACCAGTATAGGTCCTGAACCAAAATTTTGGACTTGCGGTCAGCTCACCAAAAACGAGTTGAAAAATGGAGCTCAGGGGCACAGCAATTCACAAACTGGCCGAGTAATAAAGGACAACTATCGTACAAAAATCTGTTGAGGGAAGGCAACGAGGCGGACTTGAAAGCGAGGCAGAATAGCAGGAAACAGATTTCAAGAGGTACGTTGGAATCGCCTTTAAAGCACAGGAAGAGGGGCACAACTTCGACAATGATGCACTTGGCCAAAAAGGGCTTATGCGTTTTCTCCTGAATATATTCAGGAGAAAACGCATACGCCCTTTTTGGCCAAGCAAGCAAGCGGGCAATGCAAATCTGCACTACAAAGAAGTATCACTTCCCACCGGTCAAAAGGGACATCCACAAAATGTGTAAGAACAAGAAAGGCAAGACAGGCCCTGGAGAAGAGGGAGCCTTGTTATGCTGATGGGGGGGATGTAAATTGCCAACTGCCTCTCTGGAGGAGTGCATTCTGTTCCCTAAAACAAGTAAAGAACAGAGCTACAGAGCCAAGGGCACTACCAGTCTAGGGGATATACCTTGGGAAAACTGAAAATCAATAAGACAGAGCCACCCAAAAATTTAGGGCTGCACTGCATACAAGGACCTCAACTTGGATACACCTTAAGTATCCCAGAAAATATAAACATGGTTCAAAAAATTGTGGTACTTACGTACGATGGAATATCCCTCAGCCATGAAATCAATGTCATAAGACCAGTAGCAGCAAAATGGGTGGATTCAGGTACGATGATTCTAAGTGAAATAAGTCACACAGAAAAAGAAACTTATCATAAGATATCACTTATGAAGATCCTGTAAACATGGCTACACTTGAACTGAGTTAGGAAAGAGAACAGTGTCTCACATTTAGAAAACACTCTTATACCTGCTTAAGGGGGAAGGAGAGGTGGGGTGATGCATAAAACCAGAGTTTGATATAAGCACAGGTACCGTTCCAAAAACCAACTATGGAATAGACAAGACCTACACCGTCCTCAGTGAAAGGGACTCAAAACCCCATATTTCCCGCAGACGAAAATATCTGACTAGTAAGAATCTTAAAACCTATGTATTGATATGTCTCCATGAGGGAATCAAGTGTGTCTAGACTGGCATAAACATGGCAGCGAGAATCAGCTCAAACCCACTATAAAAAGGAATTTCAAAAACAAAACAAAAAAACTGGGAAATTCTTTACAATTCCTTCAGGGTCTCTGATGAAAGCTGGAATGACCCTATCTACAACGACAGCTGGATGTGGCATAAGGAGGGACACTTGGGACTGAGACGATTGGTGAGATTGGGTGAGCAAATGCAGACCCTTTAAAGCAATAATGCATGGCACCCATTCCATGGGTCCCAACTCTCCAGGTAGAAGGGAATATTACTACAGCTATAACATGTGCGGGAAACCTAGAGAACGGACACACTGTGAATACGAAAGGTTTCTAAAACTCAATGAATAGTCCCTCTCCTGGTGCTCCGGTTTGACTTTCCGTCTGCTTTACTATCAACCTCCCAACTTGGAGAGACAGCCCCTTTAACCTCTTGGTTCGCACAGGTTGCCAATTTGGCAGAGGATGAAAGGGAAGAGGGAGAACCAATGAGAGAGTAGCTGTTAGGCATTTGGACGGGCACATATCACTGTAATTTCCCGCCAGGAAGAAGAATTAACCAAATTCTCAGCCACCCACCGGGAACCAGTATAGGTCCTGAACCAAAATTTTGGACTTGCGGTCAGCTCACCAAAAACGAGTTGAAAAATGGAGCTCAGGGGCACAGCAATTCACAAACTGGCAGAGTAATAAAGGACAACTATCGTCCAAAAATCTGTTGAGGGAAGGCAACGAGGCGGACTTGAAAGCGAGGCAGAATAGCAGGAAACAGGTTTCAAGAGGTACGTTGGAATCGCCTTTAAAGCACAGGAAGAGGGGCACAACTTCGACAATGATGCACTTGGCCAAAAAGGGCGTATGCGTTTTCTCCTGAATATATTCAGGAGAAAACGCATACGCCCTTTTTGGCCAAGCAAGCAAGCGGGCAATGCAAATCTGCACTACAAAGAAGTATCACTTCCCACCGGTCAAAAGGGACATCCACAAAATGTGTAAGAACAAGAAAGGCAAGACAGGCCCTGGAGAACAGGGAGCCTTGTTATGCTGATGGGGGGGATGTAAATTGCCAACTGCCTCTCTGGCGGAGTGCATTCTGTTCCCTAAAACAAGTAAAGAACAGAGCTACAGAGCCAAGGGCACTACCAGTCTAGGGAATATACCTTGGGAAAACTGAAAATCAATAAGACAGAGCCACCCCAAAATTTAGGGCTGCACTGCATACAAGGACCTCAACTTGGATACACCTTAAGTATCCCAGAAAATATAAACATGGTTCAAAAAATTGTGGTACTTACGTACGATGGAATATCCCTCAGCCATGAAATCAATGTCATAAGACCAGTAGCAGCAAAATGGGTGGATTCAGGTACGATGATTCTAAGTGAAATAAGTCACACAGAAAAAGAAACTTCTCATAAGATATCACTTATGAAGATCCTGTAAACATGGCTACACTTGAACTGAGTTAGGAAAGAGAACAGTGTCTCACATTTAGAAAACACTCTTATACCTGCTTAAGGGGGAAGGAGAGGTGGGGTGATGCATAAAACCAGAGTTTGATATAAGCACAGGTACCGTTCCAAAAACCAACTATGGAATAGACAAGACCTACACCGTCCTCAGTGAAAGGGACTCAAAACCCCATATTTCCCGCAGAGGAAAATATCTGACTAGTAATAATCTTAAAACCTATGTATTGATATGTCTCCATAAGGGAATCAAGTGTGTCTAGACTGGCATAAACATGGCAGCGAGAATCAGCTCAAACCCACTATAAAAAGGAATTTCAAAAACAAAACAAAAAAAACTGGGAAATTCTTTACAATTCCTTCAGGGTCTCTGATGAAAGCTGGAATGACCCTATCTACAACGACAGCTGGATGTGGCATAAGGAGGGACACTTGGGACTGAGACGATTGGTGAGATTGGGTGAGCAAATGCAGACCCTTTAAAGCAATAATGCATGGCACCCATTCCATGGGTCCGAACTCTCCAGGTTGAAGGGAATATTACTACAGCTATAACATGTGCGGGAAACCTAGAGAACGGACACACTGTGAATACGAAAGGTTTCTAAAACTCAACGAATAGTCCCTCTCCTGGTGCTCCGGTTTGACTTTCCGTCTGCTTTACTATCAACCTCCCAACTTGAAGAGACAGCCCCTTTAACCTCTTGGTTCGCACAGGTTGCCAATTTGGCAGAGGATGAAAGGGAAGAGGGAGAACCAATGAGAGAGTAGCTGTTAGGCATTTGGACGGGCACATATCACTGTAATTTCCCGGCAGGAAGAAGAATTAACCAAATTCTCAGCCACCCACCGGGAACCAGTATAGGTCCTGAACCAAAATTTTGGACTTGCGGTCAGCTCACCAAAAACGAGTTGATAAATGGAGCTCAGGGGCAAAGCAATTCACAAACTGGCCGAGTAATAAAGGACAACTATCGTCCAAAAATCTGTTGAGGGAAGGCAACGAGGCGGACTTGAAAGCGAGGCAGAATAGCAGGAAACAGATTTCAAGAGGTACGTTGGAATCGCCTTTAAAGCACAGGAAGAGGGGCACAACTTCGACAATGATGCACTTGGCCAAAAAGGGCGTATGCGTTTTCTCCTGAATATATTCAGGAGAAAACGCATACGCCCTTTTTGGCCAAGCAAGCAAGCGGGCAATGCAAATCTGCACTACAAAGAAGTATCACTTCCCACCGGTCAAAAGGAACATCCACAAAATGTGTAAGAACAAGAAAGGCAAGACAGGCCCTGGAGAACAGGGAGCCTTGTTATGCTGATGGGCGGGATGTAAATTGCCAACTGCCTCTCTGGAGGAGTGCATTCTGTTCCCTAAAACAAGTAAAGAACAGAGCTACAGAGCCAAGGGCACTACCAGTCTAGGGAATATACCTTGGGAAAACTGAAAATCAATAAGACAGAGCCACCCCAAAATTTAGGGCTGCACTGCATACAAGGACCTCAACTTGGATACACCTTAAGTATCCCAGAAAATATAAACATGGTTCAAAAAATTGTGGTACTTACGTACGATGGAATATCCCTCAGCCATGAAATCAATGTCATAAGACCAGTAGCAGCAAAATGGGTGGATTCAGGTACGATGATTCTAAGTGAAATAAGTCACACAGAAAAAGAAACTTATCATAAGTTATCACTTATGAAGATCCTGTAAACATGGCTACACTTGAACTGATTTAGGAAAGAGAACAGTGTCTCACATTTAGAAAACACTCTTATACCTGCTTAAGGGGGAAGGAGAGGTGGGGTGATGCATAAAACCAGAGTTTGATATAAGCACAGGTACCGTTCCAAAAACCAACTATGGAATAGACAAGACCTACACCGTCCTCAGTGAAAGGGACTCAAAACCCCATATTTCCTGCAGAGGAAAATATCTGACTAGTCAGAATCTTAAAACCTATGTATTGATATGTCTCCGTAAGGGAATCAAGTGTGTCTAGACTGGCATAAACATGGCAGCGAGAATCAGCTCAAACCCACTATAAAAAGGAATTTCAAAAACAAAACAAAAAAACTGGGAAATTCTTTACAATTCCTTCAGGGTCTCTGATGAAAGCTGGAATGACCTTATCTACAACGACAGCTGGATGTGGCATAAGGAGGGACACTTGGGACTGAGACGATTGGTGAGATTGGGTGAGCAAATGCAGACCCTTTAAAGCAATAATGCATGGCACCCATTCCATGGGTCCGAACTCTCCAGGTTGAAGGGAATATTACTACAGCTATAACATGTGCGGGAAACCTAGAGAACGGACACACTGTGAATACGAAAGGTTTCTAAAACTCAACGAATAGTCCCTCTCCTGGTGCTCCGGTTTGACTTTCCGTCTGCTTTACTATCAACCTCCCAACTTGGAGAGACAGCCCCTTTAACCTCTTGGTTCGCACAGGTTGCCAATTTGGCAGAGGATGAAAGGGAAGAGGGAGAACCAATGAGAGAGTAGCTGTTAGGCATTTGGACGGGCACATATCACTGTAATTTCCCGGCAGGAAGAAGAATTAAGCAAATTCTCAGCCACCCACCGGGAACCAGTATAGGTCCTGAACCAAAATTTTGGACTTGCGGTCAGCTCACCAAAAACGAGTTGAGAAATGGAGCTCAGGGGCACAGCAATTCACAAACTGGCCGAGTAATAAAGGACAACTATCGTCCAAAAATCTGTTGAGGGAAGGCAACGAGGCGGACTTGAAAGCGAGGCAGAATAGCAGGAAACAGATTTCAAGAGGTACGTTGGAATCGCCTTTAAAGCACAGGAAGAGGGGCACAACTTCGACAATGATGCACTTGGCCAAAAAGGGCGTATGCGTTTTCTCCTGAATATATTCAGGAGAAAACGCATACGCCCTTTTTGGCCAAGCAAGCAAGCGGGCAATGCAAATCTGCACTACAAAGAAGTATCACTTCCCACCGGTCAAAAGGGACATCCACAAAATGTGTAAGAACAAGAAAGGCAAGACAGGCCCTGGAGAACAGGGAGCCTTGTTATGCTGATGGGCGGGATGTAAATTGCCAACTGCCTCTCTGGAGGAGTGCATTCTGTTCCCTAAAACAAGTAAAGAACAGAGCTACAGAGCCAAGGGCACTACCAGTCTAGGGAATATACCTTGGGAAAACTGAAAATCAATAAGACAGAGCCACCCCAAAATTTAGGGCTGCACTGCATACAAGGACCTCAACTTGGATACACCTTAAGTATCCCAGAAAATATAAACATGGTTCAAAAAATTGTGGTACTTACGTACGATGGAATATCCCTCAGCCATGAAATCAATGTCATAAGACCAGTAGCAGCAAAATGGGTGGATTCAGGTACGATGATTCTAAGTGAAATAAGTCACACAGAAAAAGAAACTTATCATAAGATATCACTTATGAAGATCCTGTAAACATGGCTACACTTGAACTGAGTTAGGAAAGAGAACAGTGTCTGACATTTAGAAAACACTCTTATACCTGCTTAAGGGGGAAGGAGAGGTGGGGTGATGCATAAAACCAGAGTTTGATATAAGCACAGGTACCGTTCCAAAAACCAACTATGGAATAGACAAGACCTAAACCGTCCTCAGTGAAAGGGACTCAAAACACCATATTTCCCGCAGAGGAAAATATCTGACTAGTAAGAATCTTAAAACCTATGTATTGATATGTCTCCGTAAGGGAATCAAGTGTGTCTAGACTGGCATAAACATGGCAGCGAGAATCAGCTCAAACCCACTATAAAAAGGAATTTCAAAAACAAAACAAAAAAACTGGGAAATTCTTTACAATTCCTTCAGGGTCTCTGATGAAAGCTGGAATGACCCTATCTACAATGACAGCTGGATGTGGCATAAGGAGGGACACTTGGGACTGAGACGATTGGTGAGATTGGGTGAGCAAATGCAGACCCTTTAAAGCAATAATGCATGGCACCCATTCCATGGGTCCGAACTCTCCAGGTTGAAGGGAATATTACTACAGCTATAACATGTGCGGGAAACCTAGAGAACGGACACACTGTGAATACGAAAGGTTTCTAAAACTCAACGAATAGTCCCTCTCCTGGTGCTCCGGTTTGACTTTCCGTCTGCTTTACTATCAACCTCCCAACTTGAAGAGACAGCCCCTTTAACCTCTTGGTTCGCACAGGTTGCCAATTTGGCAGAGGATGAAAGGGAAGAGGGAGAACCAATGAGAGAGTAGCTGTTAGGCATTTGGACGGGCACATTATCACTGTAATTTCCCGGCAGGAAGAAGAATTAACCAAATTCTCAGCCACCCACCGGGAACCAGTATAGGTCCTGAACCAAAATTTTGGACTTGCGGTCAGCTCACCAAAAACGAGTTGAAAAATGGAGCTCAGGGGCACAGCAATTCACAAACTGGCCGAGTAATAAAGGACAACTATCGTACAAAAATCTGTTGAGGGAAGGCAACGAGGCGGACTTGAAAGCGAGGCAGAATAGCAGGAAACAGATTTCAAGAGGTACGTTGGAATCGCCTTTAAAGCACAGGAAGAGGGGCACAACTTCGACAATGATGCACTTGGCCAAAAAGGGCTTATGCGTTTTCTCCTGAATATATTCAGGAGAAAACGCATACGCCCTTTTTGGCCAAGCAAGCAAGCGGGCAATGCAAATCTGCACTACAAAGAAGTATCACTTCCCACCGGTCAAAAGGGACATCCACAAAATGTGTAAGAACAAGAAAGGCAAGACAGGCCCTGGAGAAGAGGGAGCCTTGTTATGCTGATGGGGGGGATGTAAATTGCCAACTGCCTCTCTGGAGGAGTGCATTCTGTTCCCTAAAACAAGTAAAGAACAGAGCTACAGAGCCAAGGGCACTACCAGTCTAGGGGATATACCTTGGGAAAACTGAAAATCAATAAGACAGAGCCACCCAAAAATTTAGGGCTGCACTGCATACAAGGACCTCAACTTGGATACACCTTAAGTATCCCAGAAAATATAAACATGGTTCAAAAAATTGTGGTACTTACGTACGATGGAATATCCCTCAGCCATGAAATCAATGTCATAAGACCAGTAGCAGCAAAATGGGTGGATTCAGGTACGATGATTCTAAGTGAAATAAGTCACACAGAAAAAGAAACTTATCATAAGATATCACTTATGAAGATCCTGTAAACATGGCTACACTTGAACTGAGTTAGGAAAGAGAACAGTGTCTCACATTTAGAAAACACTCTTATACCTGCTTAAGGGGGAAGGAGAGGTGGGGTGATGCATAAAACCAGAGTTTGATATAAGCACAGGTACCGTTCCAAAAACCAACTATGGAATAGACAAGACCTACACCGTCCTCAGTGAAAGGGACTCAAAACCCCATATTTCCCGCAGACGAAAATATCTGACTAGTAAGAATCTTAAAACCTATGTATTGATATGTCTCCATGAGGGAATCAAGTGTGTCTAGACTGGCATAAACATGGCAGCGAGAATCAGCTCAAACCCACTATAAAAAGGAATTTCAAAAACAAAACAAAAAAACTGGGAAATTCTTTACAATTCCTTCAGGGTCTCTGATGAAAGCTGGAATGACCCTATCTACAACGACAGCTGGATGTGGCATAAGGAGGGACACTTGGGACTGAGACGATTGGTGAGATTGGGTGAGCAAATGCAGACCCTTTAAAGCAATAATGCATGGCACCCATTCCATGGGTCCCAACTCTCCAGGTAGAAGGGAATATTACTACAGCTATAACATGTGCGGGAAACCTAGAGAACGGACACACTGTGAATACGAAAGGTTTCTAAAACTCAATGAATAGTCCCTCTCCTGGTGCTCCGGTTTGACTTTCCGTCTGCTTTACTATCAACCTCCCAACTTGGAGAGACAGCCCCTTTAACCTCTTGGTTCGCACAGGTTGCCAATTTGGCAGAGGATGAAAGGGAAGAGGGAGAACCAATGAGAGAGTAGCTGTTAGGCATTTGGACGGGCACATATCACTGTAATTTCCCGCCAGGAAGAAGAATTAACCAAATTCTCAGCCACCCACCGGGAACCAGTATAGGTCCTGAACCAAAATTTTGGACTTGCGGTCAGCTCACCAAAAACGAGTTGAAAAATGGAGCTCAGGGGCACAGCAATTCACAAACTGGCAGAGTAATAAAGGACAACTATCGTCCAAAAATCTGTTGAGGGAAGGCAACGAGGCGGACTTGAAAGCGAGGCAGAATAGCAGGAAACAGGTTTCAAGAGGTACGTTGGAATCGCCTTTAAAGCACAGGAAGAGGGGCACAACTTCGACAATGATGCACTTGGCCAAAAAGGGCGTATGCGTTTTCTCCTGAATATATTCAGGAGAAAACGCATACGCCCTTTTTGGCCAAGCAAGCAAGCGGGCAATGCAAATCTGCACTACAAAGAAGTATCACTTCCCACCGGTCAAAAGGGACATCCACAAAATGTGTAAGAACAAGAAAGGCAAGACAGGCCCTGGAGAACAGGGAGCCTTGTTATGCTGATGGGGGGGATGTAAATTGCCAACTGCCTCTCTGGCGGAGTGCATTCTGTTCCCTAAAACAAGTAAAGAACAGAGCTACAGAGCCAAGGGCACTACCAGTCTAGGGAATATACCTTGGGAAAACTGAAAATCAATAAGACAGAGCCACCCCAAAATTTAGGGCTGCACTGCATACAAGGACCTCAACTTGGATACACCTTAAGTATCCCAGAAAATATAAACATGGTTCAAAAAATTGTGGTACTTACGTACGATGGAATATCCCTCAGCCATGAAATCAATGTCATAAGACCAGTAGCAGCAAAATGGGTGGATTCAGGTACGATGATTCTAAGTGAAATAAGTCACACAGAAAAAGAAACTTCTCATAAGATATCACTTATGAAGATCCTGTAAACATGGCTACACTTGAACTGAGTTAGGAAAGAGAACAGTGTCTCACATTTAGAAAACACTCTTATACCTGCTTAAGGGGGAAGGAGAGGTGGGGTGATGCATAAAACCAGAGTTTGATATAAGCACAGGTACCGTTCCAAAAACCAACTATGGAATAGACAAGACCTACACCGTCCTCAGTGAAAGGGACTCAAAACCCCATATTTCCCGCAGAGGAAAATATCTGACTAGTAATAATCTTAAAACCTATGTATTGATATGTCTCCATAAGGGAATCAAGTGTGTCTAGACTGGCATAAACATGGCAGCGAGAATCAGCTCAAACCCACTATAAAAAGGAATTTCAAAAACAAAACAAAAAAAACTGGGAAATTCTTTACAATTCCTTCAGGGTCTCTGATGAAAGCTGGAATGACCCTATCTACAACGACAGCTGGATGTGGCATAAGGAGGGACACTTGGGACTGAGACGATTGGTGAGATTGGGTGAGCAAATGCAGACCCTTTAAAGCAATAATGCATGGCACCCATTCCATGGGTCCGAACTCTCCAGGTTGAAGGGAATATTACTACAGCTATAACATGTGCGGGAAACCTAGAGAACGGACACACTGTGAATACGAAAGGTTTCTAAAACTCAACGAATAGTCCCTCTCCTGGTGCTCCGGTTTGACTTTCCGTCTGCTTTACTATCAACCTCCCAACTTGAAGAGACAGCCCCTTTAACCTCTTGGTTCGCACAGGTTGCCAATTTGGCAGAGGATGAAAGGGAAGAGGGAGAACCAATGAGAGAGTAGCTGTTAGGCATTTGGACGGGCACATATCACTGTAATTTCCCGGCAGGAAGAAGAATTAACCAAATTCTCAGCCACCCACCGGGAACCAGTATAGGTCCTGAACCAAAATTTTGGACTTGCGGTCAGCTCACCAAAAACGAGTTGATAAATGGAGCTCAGGGGCAAAGCAATTCACAAACTGGCCGAGTAATAAAGGACAACTATCGTCCAAAAATCTGTTGAGGGAAGGCAACGAGGCGGACTTGAAAGCGAGGCAGAATAGCAGGAAACAGGTTTCAAGAGGTACGTTGGAATCGCCTTTAAAGCACAGGAAGAGGGGCACAACTTCGACAATGATGCACTTGGCCAAAAAGGGCGTATGCGTTTTCTCCTGAATATATTCAGGAGAAAACGCATACGCCCTTTTTGGCCAAGCAAGCAAGCGGGCAATGCAAATCTGCACTACAAAGAAGTATCACTTCCCACCGGTCAAAAGGGACATCCACAAAATGTGTAAGAACAAGAAAGGCAAGACAGGCCCTGGAGAACAGGGAGCCTTGTTATGCTGATTGGCGGGATGTAAATTGCCAACTGCCTCTCTGGAGGAGTGCATTCTGTTCCCTAAAACAAGTAAAGAACAGAGCTACAGAGCCAAGGGCACTACCAGTCTAGGGAATATACCTTGGGAAAACTGAAAATCAATAAGACAGAGCCACCCCAAAATTTAGGGCTGCACTGCATACAAGGACCTCAACTTGGATACACCTTAAGTATCCCAGAAAATATAAACATGGTTCAAAAAATTGTGGTACTTACGTACGATGGAATATCCCTCAGCCATGAAATCAATGTCATAAGACCAGTAGCAGCAAAATGGGTGGATTCAGGTACGATGATTCTAAGTGAAATAAGTCACACAGAAAAAGAAACTTATCATAAGATATCACTTATGAAGATCCTGTAAACATGGCTACACTTGAACTGAGTTAGGAAAGAGAACAGTGTCTCACATTTAGAAAACACTCTTATACCTGCTTAAGGGGGAAGGAGAGGTGGGGTGATGCATAAAACCAGAGTTTGATATAAGCACAGGTACCGTTCCAAAAACCAACTATGGAATACACAAGACCTACACCGTCCTCAGTGAAAGGGACTCAAAACCCCATATTTCCCGCAGAGGAAAATATCTGACTAGTAAGAATCTTAAAACCTATGTATTGATATGTCTCCGTAAGGGAATCAAGTGTGTCTAGACTGGCATAAACATGGCAGCGAGAATCAGCTCAAACCCACTATAAAAAGGAATTTCAAAAACAAAACAAAAAAACTGGGAAATTCTTTACAATTCCTTCAGGGTCTCTGATGAAAGCTGGAATGACCCTATCTACAACGACAGCTGGATGTGGCATAAGGAGGGACACTTGGGACTGAGACGATTGGTGAGATTGGGTGAGCAAATGAAGACCCTTTAAAGCAATAATGCATGGCACCCATTCCATGGGTCCGAACTCTCCAGGTTGAAGGGAATATTACTACAGCTATAACATGTGCGGGAAACCTAGAGAACGGACACACTGTGAATACGAAAGGTTTCTAAAACTCAACGAATAGTCCCTCTCCTGGTGCTCCGGTTTGACTTTCCGTCTGCTTTACTATCAACCTCCCAACTTGGAGAGACAGCCCCTTTAACCTCTTGGTTCGCACAGGTTGCCAATTTGGCAGAGGATGAAAGGGAAGAGGGAGAACCAATGAGAGAGTAGCTGTTAGGCATTTGGACGGGCACATATCACTGTAATTTCCCGGCAGGAAGAAGAATTAAGCAAATTCTCAGCCACCCACCGGGAACCAGTATAGGTCCTGAACCAAAATTTTGGACTTGCGGTCAGCTCACCAAAAACGAGTTGAAAAATGGAGCTCAGGGGCACAGCAATTCACAAACTGGCCGAGTAATAAAGGACAACTATCGTCCAAAAATCTGTTGAGGGAAGGCAACGAGGCGGACTTGAAAGCGAGGCAGAATAGCAGGAAACAGATTTCAAGAGGTACGTTGGAATCGCCTTTAAAGCACAGGAAGAGGGGCACAACTTCGACAATGATGCACTTGGCCAAAAAGGGCGTATTCAGGAGAAAACGCATACGCCCTTTTTGGCCAAGCAAGCAAGCGGGCAATGCAAATCTGCACTACAAAGAAGTATCACTTCCCACCGGTCAAAAGGGACATCCACAAAATGTGTAAGAACAAGAAAGGCAAGACAGGCCCTGGAGAACAGGGAGCCTTGTTATGCTGATGGGCGGGATGTAAATTGCCAACTGCCTCTCTGGCGGAGTGCATTCTGTTCCCTAAAACAAGTAAAGAACAGAGCTACAGAGCCAAGGGCACTACCAGTCTAGGGAATATACCTTGGGAAAACTGAAAATCAATAAGACAGAGCCACCCCAGAATTTAGGGCTGCACTGCATACAAGGACCTCAACTTGGATACACCTTAAGTATCCCAGAAAATATAAACATGGTTCAAAAAATTGTGGTACTTACGTATGATGGAATATCCCTCAGCCATGAAATCAATGTCATAAGACCAGTAGCAGCAAAATGGGTGGATTCAGGTACGATGATTCTAAGTGAAATAAGTCACACAGAAAAAGAAACTTATCATAAGATATCACTTATGAAGATCCTGTAAACATGGCTACACTTGAACTGAGTTAGGAAAGAGAACAGTGTCTCACATTTAGAAAACACTCTTATACCTGCTTAAGGGGGAAGGAGAGGTGGGGTGATGCATAAAACCAGAGTTTGATATAAGCACAGGTACCGTTCCAAAAACCAACTATGGAATAGACAAGACCTACACCGTCCTCAGTGAAAGGGACTCAAAACCCCATATTTCCCACAGAGGAAAATATCTGACTAGTAAGAATCTTAAAACCTAGGTATTGATATGTCTCCGTAAGGGAATCAAGTGTGTCTAGACTGGCATAAACATGACAGCGAGAATCAGCTCAAACACACTATAAAAAGGAATTTCAAAAACAAAACAAAAAAACTGGGAAATTCTTTACAATTCCTTCAGGGTCTCTGATGAAAGCTGGAATGACCCTATCTACAACGACAGCTGGATGTGGCATAAGGAGGGACACTTGGGACTGAGACGATTGGTGAGATTGGGTGAGCAAATGCAGACCCTTTAAAGCAATAATGCATGGCACCCATTCCATGGGTCCGAACTCTCCAGGTTGAAGGGAATATTACTACAGCTATAACATGTGCGGGAAACCTAGAGAACGGACACACTGTGAATACGAAAGGTTTCTAAAACTCAACGAATAGTCCCTCTCCTGGTACTCCGGTTTGACTTTCCGTCTGCTTTACTATCAACCTCCCAACTTGGAGAGACAGCCCCTTTAACCTCTTGGTTCGCACAGGTTGCCAATTTGGCAGAGGATGAAAGGGAAGAGGGAGAACCAATGAGAGAGTAGCTGTTAGGCATTTGGACGGGCACATATCACTGTAATTTCCCGGCAGGAAGAAGAATTAAGCAAATTCTCAGCCACACACGGGGAACCATTATAGGTCCTGAACCAAAATTTTGGACTTGCGGTCAGCTCACCAAAAACGAGTTGAAAAATGGAGCTCAGGGGCACAGCAATTCACAAACTGGCCGAGTAATAAAGGACAACTATCGTCCAAAAATCTGTTCAGGGAAGGCAACGAGGCGGACTTGAAAGTGAGGCAGAATAGCAGGAAACAGATTTCAAGAGGTACGTTGGAATCGCCTTTAAAGCACAGGAAGAGGGGCACAACTTCGACAATGATGCACTTGGCCAAAAAGGGCGTATTCAGGAGAAAACGCATACGCCCTTTTTGGCCAAGCAAGCAAGCGGGCAATGCAAATCTGCACTACAAAGAAGTATCACTTCCCACCGGTCAAAAGGGACATCCACAAAATGTGTAAGAACAAGAAAGGCAAGACAGGCCCTGGAGAACAGGGAGCCTTGTTATGCTGATGGGCGGGATGTAAATTGCCAACTGCCTCTCTGGAGGAGTGCATTCTGTTCCCTAAAACAAGTAAAGAACAGAGCTACAGAGCCAAGGGCACTACCAGTCTAGGGAATATACCTTGGGAAAACTGAAAATCAATAAGACAGAGCCACCCCAAAATTTAGGGCTGCACTGCATACAAGGACCTCAACTTGGATACACCTTAAGTATCCCAGAAAATATAAACATGGTTCAAAAAATTGTGGTACTTACGTACGATGGAATATCCCTCAGCCATGAAATCAATGTCATAAGACCAGTAGCAGCAAAATGGGTGGATTCAGGTACGATGATTCTAAGTGAAATAAGTCACACAGAAAAAGAAACTTATCATAAGATATCACTTATGAAGATCCTGTAAACATGGCTACACTTGAACTGAGTTAGGAAAGAGAACAGTGTCTCACATTTAGAAAACACTCTTATACCTGCTTAAGGGGGAAGGAGAGGTGGGGTGATGCATAAAACCAGAGTTTGATATAAGCACAGGTACCGTTCCAAAAACCAACTATGGAATAGACAAGACCTACACCGTCCTCAGTGAAAGGGACTCAAAACCCCATATTTCCCGCAGAGGAAAATATCTGAGTAGTAAGAATCTTAAAACCTATGTATTGATATGTCTCCGTAAGGGAATCAAGTGTGTCTAGACTGGCATAAACATGGCAGCGAGAATCAGCTCAAACCCACTATAAAAAGGAATTTCAAAAACAAAACAAAAAAACTGGGAAATTCTTTACAATTCCTTCAGGGTCTCTGATGAAAGCTGGAATGACCCTATCTACAACAACAGCTGGATGTGGCATAAGGAGGGACACTTGGGACTGAGACGATTGGTGAGATTGGGTGAGCAAATGCAGACCCTTTAAAGCAATAATGCATGGCACCCATTCCATGGGTCCGAACTCTCCAGGTTGAAGGGAATATTACTACGGCTATAACATGTGCGGGAAACCTAGAGAACGGACACACTGTGAATACGAAAGGTTTCTAAAACTCAACGAATAGTCCCTCTCCTGGTGCTCCGGTTTGACTTTCCGTCTGCTTTACTATCAACGTCCCAACTTGGAGAGACAGCCCCTTTAACCTCTTGGTTCGCACAGGTTTCCAATTTGGCAGAGGATGAAAGGGAAGAGGGAGAACCAATGAGAGAGAAGCTGTTAGGCATTTGGACGGGCACATATCACTGTAATTTCCCGGCAGGAAGAAGAATTAACCAAATTCTCAGCCACCCACCGGGAACCAGTATAGGTCCTGAACCAAAATTTTGGACTTGCGGTCAACTCACCAAAAACGAGTTGAGAAATGGAGCTCAGGGGCACAGCAATTCACAAAATGGCCGAGTAATAAAGGACAACTATCGTCCAAAAATCTGTTGAGGGAAGGCAACGAGGCAGACTTGAAAGCGAGGCAGAATAGCAGGAAACAGATTTCAAGAGGTACGTTGGAATCGCCTTTAAAGCACAGGAAGAGGGGCACAACTTCGACAATGATGCACTTGGCCAAAAAGGGCGTATGCGTTTTCTCCTGAATATATTCAGGAGAAAACGCATACGTCCTTTTTGGCCAAGCAAGCAAGCGGGCAATGCAAATCTGCACTACAAAGAAGTATCACTTCCCACCGGTCAAAAGGGACATCCACAAAATGTGTAAGAACAAGAAAGGCAAGACAGGCCCTGGAGAACAGGGAGCCTTGTTATGCTGATGGGCGGGATGTAAATTGCAAACTGCCTCTCTGGAGGAGTGCATTCTGTTCCCTAAAACAAGTAAAGAACAGAGCTACAGAGCCAAGGGCACTACCAGTCTAGGGAATATACCTTGGGAAAACTGAAAATCAATAAGACAGAGCCACCCCAAAATTTAGGGCTGCACTGCATACAAGGACCTCAACTTGGATACACCTTAAGTATCCCAGAAAATATAAACATGGTTCAAAAAATTGTGGTACTTACGTACGATGGAATATCCCTCAGCCATGAAATCAATGTCATAAGACCAGTAGCAGCAAATTGGGTGGATTCAGGTACGATGATTCTAAGTGAAATAAGTCACACAGAAAAAGAAACTTATCATAAGATATCACTTATGAAGATCCTGTAAACATGGCTACACTTGAACTGAGTTAGGAAAGAGAACAGTGTCTCACATTTAGAAAACACTCTTATACCTGCTTAAGGGGGAAGGAGAGGTGGGGTGATGCATAAAACCAGAGTTTGATATAAGCACAGGTACCGTTCCAAAAACCAACTATGGAATAGACAAGACCTACACCGTCCTCAGTGAAAGGGACTCAAAACCCCATATTTCCCGCAGAGGAAAATATCTGACTAGTAAGAATCTTAAAACCTATGTATTGATATGTCTCCGTAAGGGAATCAAGTGTGTCTAGACTGGCATAAACATGGCAGCGAGAATCAGCTCAAACCCACTATAAAAAGGAATTTCAAAAACAAAACAAAAAAACTGGGAAATTCTTTAAAATTCCTTCAGGGTCTCTGATGAAAGCTGGAATGACCCTATCTACAACGACAGCTGGATGTGGCATAAGGAGGGACACTTGGGACTGAGACGATTGGTGAGATTGGGTGAGCAAATGCAGACCCTTTAAAGCAATAATGCATGGCACCCATTCCATGGGTCCGAACTCTCCAGGTTGAAGGGAATATTACTACAGCTATAACATGTGCAGGAAACCTAGAGAACGGACACACTGTGAATACGAAAGGTTTCTAAAACTCAACGAATAGTCCCTCTCCTGGTGCTCCGGTTTGACTTTCCGTCTGCTTTACTATCAACCTCCCAACTTGGAGAGACAGCCCCTTTAACCTCTTGGTTCGCACAGGTTTCCAATTTGGCAGAGGATGAAAGGGAAGAGGGAGAACCAATGAGAGAGTAGCTGTTAGGCATTTGGACGGGCACATATCACTGTAATTTCCCGGCAGGAAGAAGAATTAAGCAAATTCTCAGCCACCCACCGGGAACCAGTATAGGTCCTGAACCAAAATTTTGGACTTGCGGTCAGCTCACCAAAAACGAGTTGAAAAATGGAGCTCAGGGGCACAGCAATTCACAAACTGGCCGAGTAATAAAGGACAACTATCGTCCAAAAATCTGTTGAGGGAAGGCAACGAGGCGGACTTGAAAGCGAGGCAGAATAGCAGGAAACAGATTTCAAGAGGTACGTTGGAATCGCCTTTAAAGCACAGGAAGAGGGGCACAACTTCGACAATGATGCACTTGGCCAAAAAGGGCGTATGTGTTTTCTTCTGAATATATTCAGGAGAAAACGCATACACCCTTTTTGGCCAAGCAAGCAAGCGGGCAATGCAAATCTGCACTACAAAGAAGTATCACTTCCCACGGGTTGAAATGGACATCCACAAAATGTGTAAAAACAAGAAAGGCAAGACAGGCCCTGGAGAACAGGGAGCCTTGTTATGCTGATGGGCGGGATGTAAATTGCCAAGTGCCTCTCTGGAGGAGTGCATTGTGTTCCCTAAAACAAGTAAAGAACAGAGCTACAGAGCCAAGGGCACTACCAGTCTAGGGAATATACCTTGGGAAAACTGAAAATCAATAAGACAGAGCCACCCCAAAATTTAGGGCTGCACTGCATACAAGGACCTCAACTTGGATACACCTTAAGTATCCCAGAAAATATAAACATGGTTCAAAAAATTGTGGTACTTACGTACGATGGAATATCCCTCAGCCATGAAATCAATGTCATAAGACCAGTAGCAGCAAAATGGGTGGATTCAGGTACGATGATTCTAAGTGAAATAAGTCACACAGAAAAAGAAACTTATCATAAGATATCACTTATGAAGATCCTGTAAACATGGCTACACTTGAACTGAGTTAGGAAAGAGAACAGTGTCTCACATTTAGAAAACACTCTTATACCTGCTTAAGGGGGAAGGAGAGGTGGGGTGATGCATAAAACCAGAGTTTGATATAAGCACAGGTACCGTTCCAAAAACCAACTATGGAATAGACAAGACCTACACCGTCCTCAGTGAAAGGGACTCAAAACCCCATATTTCCCGCAGAGGAAAATATCTGACTAGTAAGAATCTTAAAACCTATGTATTGATATGTCTCCGTAAGGGAATCAAGTGTGTCTAGACTGGCATAAACATGGCAGCGAGAATCAGCTCAAACCCATTATAAAAAGGAATTTCAAAAACAAAACAAAAAAACTGGGAAATTCTTTACAATTCCTTCAGGGTCTCTGATGCAAGCTGGAATGACCCTGTCTACAACGACAGCTGGATGTGGCATAAGGAGGGACACTTGGGACTGAGACGATTGGTGAGATTGGGTGAGCACATGCAGACCCTTTAAAGCAATAATGCATGGCACCCATTCCATGGGTCCGAACTCTCCAAGTTGAAGGGAATATTACTACAGCTATAACATGTGCGGGAAACCTAGAGAACGGACACACTGTGAATACGAAAGGTTTCTAAAACTCAACGAATAGTCCCTCTCCTGGTGCTCCGGTTTGACTTTCCGTCTGCTTTACTATCAACCTCCCAACTTGGAGAGACAGCCCCTTTAACCTCTTGGTTCGCACAGGTTGCCAATTTGGCAGAGGATGAAAGGGAAGAGGGAGAACCAATGAGAGAGTAGCTGTTAGGCATTTGGATGGGCACATATCACTGTAATTTCCCGGCAGGAAGAAGAATTAACCAAATTCTCAGCCACCCACCGGGAACCAGTATAGGTCCTGAACCAAAATTTTGGACTTGCGGTCAGCTCACCAAAAACGAGTTGAGAAATGGAGCTCAGGGGCACAGCAATTCACAAACTGGCCGAGTAATAAAGGACAACTATCGTCCAAAAATCTGTTGAGGGAAGGCAACGAGGCGGACTTGAAAGCGAGGCAGAATAGCAGGAAACAGATTTCCAGAGGTACGTTGGAATCGCCTTTAAAGCACAGGAAGAGGGGCACAACTTCGACAATGATGCACTTGGCCAAAAAGGGCGTATGCGTTTTCTCCTGAATATATTCAGGAGAAAACGCATACGCCCTTTTTGGCCAAGCAAGCAAGCGGGCAATGCAAATCTGCACTACAAAGAAGTATCACTTCCCACCGGTCAAAAGGGACATCCACAAAATGTGTAAAAACCAGAAAGGCAAGACAGGCCCTGGAGAACAGGGAGCCTTGTTATGCTGATGGGCGGGATGTAAATTGCCAACTGCCTCTCTGGAGGCGTGCATTGTGTTCCCTAAAACAAGTAAACAACAGAGCTACAGAGCCAAGGGCACTTCCAGTCTAGGGAATATACCTTGGGAAAACTGAAAATCAAAAAGACACAGCCACCCCAAAATTTAGGGCTGCACTGCTTACAAGGACCTCAACTTGGGTACACCTTAAATATCCCAGGAAATATAAAAATGGTTCAAAAAATTGTGGTACTTACGTACGATGGAATATCCCTCAGCCATGAAATCAATGTCATAAGACCAGTAGCAGCAAAATGGGTGGATTCAGGTACGATGATTCTAAGTGAAATAAGTCACACAGAAAAAGAAACTTATCATAAGATATCACTTATGAAGATCCTGTAAACATGGCTACACTTGAACTGAGTTAGGAAAGAGAACAGTGTCTCACATTTAGAAAACACTCTTATGCCTGCTTAAGGGGGAAGGAGAGGTGGGGTGATGCATAAAACCAGAGTTTGATATAAGCACAGGTACCGTTCCAAAAACCAACTATGGAATAGACAAGACCTACACCTTCCTCAGTGAAAGGGACTCAAAACCCCATATTTCCCGCAGAGGAATATATCTGACTAGTAAGAATCTTAAAACCTATGTATTGATATGTCTCCGTAAGGGAATCAAGTGTGTCTAGACTGGGATAAATATGGCAGCGAGAATCAGCTCAAACCCACTATAAAAAGGAATTTCAAAAATAAAACAAAAAAAACTGGGAAATTCTTTACAATTCCTTCAGGGTCTCTGATGAAACCTGAAATGACCCTATCTACAATGACAGCTGGATGTGGCATAAGGCTGGACTCTTGGGACTGAGAGGATTGGTGAGATTGGGTGAGCAAATGCAGACCCTTTAAAGCAATAATGCATGGCACACATTCCATGGGTCCCAACTCTCCAGGTTGAAGGGAATATTACTACAGATATAACATGTACGGGAATCCCAGAGAACGGACACACTGTGAATACGAAAGGTTTCTAAAACTCAACGAATAGTCCCTCTCCTGGTGCTCCGGTTTGACTTTCCATCTGCTTTATTATCAACCTCCCTACTTGGAGAGACAGCCCCTTTAACCTCCTGGTTCGCACAGGTTGCCAATTTGGCAGAGGATGAAAGGGAAGAGGGAGAACCAATGAGAGAGTAGCTGTTAGGCATTTGGACGGGCACATATCACTGTAATTTCCCGGCAGGAAGAAGAATTAACCAAAGTCTCAGCCACCCACCGGGAATCAGTATAGATCCTGAACCAAAATTTTGGACTTGCGGTCAGCTCACCAAAAACGAGTTGAAAAATGGAGCTCAGGGGCACAGCAATTCACAAACTGGCCGAGTAATAAAGGACAACTATCGTCCAAAAATCTGTTGAGGGAAGGCAACGAGGCGGACTTGAAAGCGAGGCAGAATAGCAGGAAACAGATTTCCAGAGGTACGTTGGAATCGCCTTTAAAGCACAGGAAGAGGGGCACAACTTCGACAATGATGCACTTGGCCAAAAAGGGCGTATGCGTTTTCTCCTGAATATATTCAGGAGAAAACGCATACGCCCTTTTTGGCCAAGCAAGCAAGCGGGCAATGCAAATCTGCACTACAAAGAAGTATCACTTCCCACCGGTCAAAAGGGACATCCACAAAATGTGTAAAAACCAGAAAGGCAAGACAGGCCCTGGAGAACAGGGAGCCTTGTTATGCTGATGGGCGGGATGTAAATTGCCAACTGCCTCTCTGGAGGCGTGCATTGTGTTCCCTAAAACAAGTAAACAACAGAGCTACAGAGCCAAGGGCACTTCCAGTCTAGGGAATATACCTTGGGAAAACTGAAAATCAAAAAGACACAGCCACCCCAAAATTTAGGGCTGCACTGCTTACAAGGACCTCAACTTGGGTACACCTTAAATATCCCAGGAAATATAAAAATGGTTCAAAAAATTGTGGTACTTACGTACGATGGAATATCCCTCAGCCATGAAATCAATGTCATAAGACCAGTAGCAGCAAAATGGGTGGACTCAGGTACGATGATTCTAAGTGAAATAAGTCACACAGAAAAAGAAACTTATCATAAGATATCACTTATGAAGATCCTGTAAACATGGCTACACTTGAACTGAGTTAGGAAAGAGAACAGTGTCTCACATTTAGAAAACACTCTTATGCCTGCTTAAGGGGGAAGGAGAGGTGGGGTGATGCATAAAACCAGAGTTTGATATAAGCACAGGTACCGTTCCAAAAACCAACTATGGAATAGACAAGACCTACACCTTCCTCAGTGAAAGGGACTCAAAACCCCATATTTCCCGCAGAGGAATATATCTGACTAGTAAGAATCTTAAAACCTATGTATTGATATGTCTCCGTAAGGGAATCAAGTGTGTCTAGACTGGGATAAATATGGCAGCGAGAATCAGCTCAAACCCACTATAAAAAGGAATTTCAAAAATAAAACAAAAAAAACTGGGAAATTCTTTACAATTCCTTCAGGGTCTCTGATGAAACCTGAAATGACCCTATCTACAATGACAGCTGGATGTGGCATAAGGCTGGACTCTTGGGACTGAGAGGATTGGTGAGATTGGGTGAGCAAATGCAGACCCTTTAAAGCAATAATGCATGGCACACATTCCATGGGTCCCAACTCTCCAGGTTGAAGGGAATATTACTACAGATATAACATGTACGGGAATCCTAGAGAACGGACACACTGTGAATACGAAAGGTTTCTAAAACTCAACGAATAGTCCCTCTCCTGGTGCTCCGGTTTGACTTTCCATCTGCTTTATTATCAACCTCCCTACTTGGAGAGACAGACCCTTTAACCTCCTGGTTCGCACAGGTTGCCAATTTGGCAGAGGATGAAAGGGAAGAGGGAGAACCAATGAGAGAGTAGCTGTTAGGCATTTGGACGGGCACATATCACTGTAATTTCCCGGCAGGAAGAAGAATTAACCAAAGTCTCAGCCACCCACCGGGAATCAGTATAGATCCTGAACCAAAATTTTGGACTTGCGGTCAGCTCACCAAAAACGAGTTGAAAAATGGAGCTCAGGGGCACAGCAATTCACAAACTGGCCGAGTAATAAAGGACAACTATCGTCCAAAAATCTGTTGAGGGAAGGCAACGAGGCGGACTTGAAAGCGAGGCAGAATAGCAGGAAACAGATTTCCAGAGGTACGTTGGAATCGCCTTTAAAGCACAGGAAGAGGGGCACAACTTCGACAATGATGCACTTGGCCAAAAAGGGCGTATGCGTTTTCTCCTGAATATATTCAGGAGAAAACGCATACGCCCTTTTTGGCCAAGCAAGCAAGCGGGCAATGCAAATCTGCACTACAAAGAAGTATCACTTCCCACCGGTCAAAAGGGACATCCACAAAATGTGTAAAAACCAGAAAGGCAAGACAGGCCCTGGAGAACAGGGAGCCTTGTTATGCTGATGGGCGGGATGTAAATTGCCAACTGCCTCTCTGGAGGAGTGCATTGTGTTCCCTAAAACAAGTAAACAACAGAGCTACAGAGCCAAGGGCACTTCCAGTCTAGGGAATATACCTTGGGAAAACTGAAAATCAAAAAGACACAGCCACCCCAAAATTTAGGGCTGCACTGCTTACAAGGACCTCAACTTGGGTACACCTTAAATATCCCAGGAAATATAAAAATGGTTCAAAAAATTGTGGTACTTACGTACGATGGAATATCCCTCAGCCATGAAATCAATGTCATAAGACCAGTAGCAGCAAAATGGGTGGACTCAGGTACGATGATTCTAAGTGAAATAAGTCACACAGAAAAAGAAACTTATCATAAGATATCACTTATGAAGATCCTGTAAACATGGCTACACTTGAACTGAGTTAGGAAAGAGAACAGTGTCTCACATTTAGAAAACACTCTTATGCCTGCTTAAGGGGGAAGGAGAGGTGGGGTGATGCATAAAACCAGAGTTTGATATAAGCACAGGTACCGTTCCAAAAACCAACTATGGAATAGACAAGACCTACACCTTCCTCAGTGAAAGGGACTCAAAACCCCATATTTCCCGCAGAGGAATATATCTGACTAGTAAGAATCTTAAAACCTATGTATTGATATGTCTCCATAAGGGAATCAAGTGTGTCTAGACTGGGATAAATATGGCAGCGAGAATCAGCTCAAACCCACTATAAAAAGGAATTTCAAAAACAAAACAAAAAAACTGGGAAATTCTTTACAATTCTTTCAGGGTCTCTGATGAAACCTGGAATGACCCTATCTACAACGACAGCTGGATGTGGCATAAGGCTGGACACTTGGGACTGAGAGGATTGGTGAGATTGGGTGAACAAATGCAGACCCTTTAAAGCAATAATGCATGGCACACATTCCATGGGTCCCAACTCTCCAGGTTGAAGGGAATATTACTACAGTTATAACATGTACGGGAAACCTAGAGAACGGACACACTGTGAATACGAAAGGTTTCTAAAACTCAACGAATAGTCCCTCTCCTGATGCTCCGGTTTGACTTTCCATCTGCTTTATTATCAACCTCCCAACTTGGAGAGACAGCCCCTTTAACCTCCTGGTTCGCACAGGTTGCCAATTTGGCAGAGGATGAAAGGGAAGAGGGAGAACCAATGAGAGGGTAGCTGTTAGGCATTAGGACGGGCACATATCACTCTAACTTCCCAGCAGGAAGAAGAATTAACCAAAGTCTCAGCCCCCCACCGGGAAACAGCATAGGTCCTGAACCATAATGTTGGACTTACGGTCAGCTCACCAAAACCGAGATGAAAAATGGAGCTCAGGGGCACAGCAATTCACAAACTGGCCGAGTAATAAAGGACAACTGTCGTCCAAAAATCTGCTGAGGGAAGGCAATGAGGCGGACTTGAAAGCGAGGCAGAATAGCAGGAAACAGATTTCAAGAGGTACGTTGGAATCGCCTTTAAAGCACAGGAAGAGGGGCACAACTTCGACAATGATGCATTTGGCCAAAAAGGGCGTATGCGTTTTCTCCTGAATATATTCAGAAGAAAACGCATACGCCCTTTTTGGCCAAGCAAGCAAGCGGGAAATGCAAATCTGCACTACAAAGAAGTATCACTTCCCACCGGTCAAAAGGGACATCCACAAAATGTGTAAAAACCAGAAAGGCAAGACAGGCCCTGGAGAACAGGGTGCCGTGTTATGCTGATGGGCAGGATGTAAATTGCCAACTGCCTCTCTGGAGGAGTGTATTGTGTTCCGTAAAACAATAAACAACAGAGCTACAGAGCCAAGGGCAATTCCAGTCTAGGGAATATACCTTGGGAAAACTGAAAATCAATAAGACAGAGCCACCCCAAAATTTAGGGCTGCACTGCTTACAAGGACCTCAACTTGGGTACACCTTAAATATCCCAGGAAATATAAAAATGGTTCAAAAAATTGTGGTACTTATGTACGATGGAATATCCCTCAGCAATGAAATCCATGTCATAAGACCAGTAGCAGCAAAATGGGTGGATTCAGGTACGATGATTCTAAGTGAAATAAGTCACACAGAAAAAGAAACTTATCATAAGATATCACTTATGAAGATCCTGTAAACATGGCTACACTTGAACTGAGTTAGGAAAGAGAACAGTGTCTCACATTTAGAAAACACTCTTATGCCTGCTTAAGGGGGAAGGAGAGGTGGGGTGATGCATAAAACCAGAGTTTGATATAAGCACAGGTATCGTTCCAAAAACCAACTATGGAATAGACAAGACCTACACCTTCCTCAGTGAAAGGGACTCAAAACCACATATTTCCCGCAGAGGAATATATCTGACTAGTAAGAATCTTAAAACCTATGTATTCATATGTCTCCGTAAGGGAATCAAGTGTGTCTAGACTGGCATAAACATGGCAGCGGGAATCAGCTCAAACCCACTATAAAAAGGAATTTCAAAAACAAAACAAAAAAACTGGGAAATTCTTTACAATTCCTTCAGGGTCTCTGATGAAACCTGGAATGACCCTATCTATAATGACAGCTGGATGTGGCATAAGGAGGGACACTTGGGACTGAGAGGATTGGTGAGATTGGGTGAGCAAATGCAGACCCTTTAAAGCACAAATGCCTGGCACCCATTCCATGGGTCCCAACTCTCCACGTTGAAGGGAATATTACTACAGCTATAACATGTACGGGAAACCTAGAGAACGGACACACTGTGAATACGAAAGGTTTCTAAAACTCAACGAATAGTCCCTCTCCTGGTGCTCCGGTTTGACTTTCCATCTGCTTTACTATCAACCTCACAACTTGGAGAGACAGCCCCTTTAACCTCCTGGTTCGCACAGGTTTCCAATTTGGCAGAGAATGAAATGGAAGAGGGAGAACCAATGAGAGAGTAGCTGTTAGGCATTTGGACGGGCACATATCACTCTAACTTCCCGGCAGGAAGACAAATTAACCAAAGTCTAAGCCCCCCACCGGGAACCAGCATAGGTCCTGAACCAAAATGTTGGACTTGCGGTCAGCTCACCAAAAACGAGTTGAAAAATGGAGCTCAGGGGCACAGCAATTCACAAACTGGCCGAGTAATAAAGGACAACTATCGTCCAAAAATCTGTTGAGGGAAGGCAACGAGGCGGACTTGAAAGCGAGGCAGAATAGCAGGAAACAGATTTCAAGAGGTACGTTGGAATCGCCTTTAAAGCACAGGAAGAGTGGCACAACTTCGACAATGATGGACTTGGCCAAAAAGGGCGTATGCGTTTTCTCTTGAATATATTCAGGAGAAAACGCATACGCCCTTTTTGGCCAAGCAAGCAAGCGGGCAATGCAAATCTGCACTACAAAGAAGTATCACTTCCCACCGGTCAAAAGGGACATCCACAAAATGTGTAAAAACCAGAAAGGCAAGACAGGCCCTGGAGAACAGGGAGCCTTGTTATGCTGATGGGCAGCATGTAAATTGCCAACTGCCTCTCTGGAGGAGTACATTGTGTTCCCTAAAACAGTAAAAAACAGAGCTACAGAGCCAAGGGCACTTCCAGTCTAGGGAATATACCTTGGGAAAACTGAAAATCAATAAGACAGAGCCATCCCAAAATTTAGGTCTGCACTGCTTATAAGGACCTCAACTTGGGTACACCTTAAATATCCCAGGAAATATAAAAATGGTTCAAAAATTGTGGTACTTATGTACGATGGAATATCCCTCAGCCATGAAATCAATGTCATAAGACCAGTAGCAGCAAAATGGGTGGATTCAGGTACGATGATTCTAAGTGAAATAAGTCACACAGAAAAAGAAACTTATCATAAGATATCACTTATGAAGATCCTGTAAACATGGCTACACTTGAACAGAGTTAGGAAAGAGAACAGTGTCTCACATTTAGAAAACACTCTTATGCCTGCTTAAGGGGGAAGGAGAGGTGGGGTGATGCATAAAACCAGAGTTTGATATAAGCACAGGTACCGTTCCAAAAACCAACTATGGAATAGACAAGACCTACACCTTCCTCAGTGAAAGGGACTCAAAACCCCATATTTCCCGCAGAGGAATATATCTGACTAGTAAGAATCTTAAAACCTATGAATTGATATGTCACCGTAAGGGAATCAAGTGTGTCTAGACTGGCATAAACATGGCAGCGAGAATCAGCTCAAACCCACTATAAAAAGGAATTTCAAAAACAAAACAAAAAAACTGGGAAATTCTTTCCAATTCCTTCAGGGTCTCTGATGAAACCTGGAATGACCCTATCTACAACGACAGCTGGATGTGGCAGAAGGCTGGACACTTGGGACTGAGAGGATTGGTGAGATTGGGTGAGCAAATGCAGACCCTTTAAAGCAATAATGCATGGCACCCATTCCATGGATCCCAACTCTCCAGGTTGAAGGGAATATTACTACAGTTATAACATGTACGGGAAACCTAGAGAACGGACACAATGTAAATACGAAAGGTTTCTAAAACTCAACGAATAGTCCCTCTCCTGGTGCTCCGGTTTGACATTCCATCTGCTTTACTATCAATCTCCCAAGTTGGAGAGACAGCCCCTTTAAACTCTTGGTTCGCACAGGTTTCCAATTTGGCAGAGGATGAAAGGGAAGAGGGAGAACCAATGAGAGAGTAGCTGTTAGGCATTTGGACGGGCACCTATCACTCTAACTTCCCGGCAGGAAGAAGAAGTAACCAAAGTCTCAGCCCCCCACCGGGAAACAGCATAGGTCCTGAACCAAAATGTGGACTTGCGGTCAGCTCACAAAGCGAGTTGAAAAATGGAGCTCAGGGGCACGGCAATTCACAAACTGGCCGAGTAATAAAGGACAACTATCGTCCAAAAATCTGTTGAGGGAAGGCAACGAGGCGGACCTGAAAGAGAGGCAGAATAGCAGGAAACAGATTTCAAAAGGTACGTTCGAATCACCTTTGAAGCACAGGAAGAGGCGCACAACTTCGACATTGATGCACTTGGCCAAAAAGGGAGTATGCGTTTTCTCCTGAATATATTCAGGAGAAAACGCATACGACCTTTTGGGCCAAGCAAGCAAGCGGGCAATGCAAATCTGCACTACAAAGAAGTATCACTTCCCACTGGTCAAAAGGGACTTCCACAAAATATGTAAAAACCAGAAAGGCAAGACAGGCCCTGGAAAACAGGGAGCCTTGTTATGCTGATGGGTGGGATGTAAATTGCCAACTGCCTCTCTGGAGGAGTGCATTGTGTTCCCTAAATCAAGTAAACAACAGAGCTACAGAGCCAAGGGCACTTCCAGTCTAGGGAATATACCTTGGGAAAACTGAAAATCAATAAGACAGAGCCACCCCAAAATTTAGGGCTGCACTGCTTACAAGGACCTCAACTTGGGTACACCTTAAATATCCCAGGAAATATAAAAATGGTTCAAAAAATTGTGGTACTTACGTACGATGGAATATCCCTCAGCAATGAAATCCATGTCATAAGACCAGTAGCAGCAAAATGGGTGGATTCAGGTACGATGATTCTAAGTGAAATAAGTCACACAGAAAAAGAAACTTATCATAAGATATCACTTATGAAGATCCTGTAAACATGGCTACACTTGAACTGAGTTAGGAAAGAGAACAGTGTCTCACATTTAGAAAACACTCTTATGCCTGCTTAAGGGGGAAGGAGAGGTGGGGTGATGCATAAAACCAGAGTTTGATATAAGCACAGGTATCGTTCCAAAAACCAACTATGGAATAGACAAGACCTACACCTTCCTCAGTGAAAGGGACTCAAAACCACATATTTCCCGCAGAGGAATATATCTGACTAGTAAGAATCTTAAAACCTATGTATTCATATGTCTCCGTAAGGGAATCAAGTGTGTCTAGACTGGCATAAACATGGCAGCGGGAATCAGCTCAAACCCACTATAAAAAGGAATTTCAAAAACAAAACAAAAAAACTGGGAAATTCTTCACAATTCCTTCAGGGTCTCTGATGAAACCTGGAATGACCCTATCTACAATGACAGCTGGATGTGGCATAAGGAGGGACACTTGGGACTGAGACGATTGGTGAGATTGGGTGAGCAAATGCAGACCCTTTAAAGCACAAATGCCTGGCACCCATTCCATGGGTCCCAACTCTCCAGGTTGAGGGGAATATTACTACAGATATAACATGTACGGGAAACCTAGAGTACGGACACACTGTGAATACGAAAGGTTTCTAAAACTCAAAGAATAGTCCCTCTCTTGGTGCTCCGGTTTGACTTTCCATCTGCTTTACTATCAACCTCCCAACTTGGAGAGACAGCCCCTTTAACCTCATGGTTCGCACCGGTTTCCAATTTGGCAGAGGATGAAAGGGAAGAAGGAAAACCAATGAGAGAGTAGCTGTTAGGTATTTGGACGGGCACATATCACTCTAACTTCCCGGCAGGAAGAAGAAGTAACCAAAGTCTCAGCCCCCCACAAGGAACCAGCATAGGTCCTGAACCAAAATTTTGGACTTGCGGTCAGCTCACAAAAAGGAGTTGAAAAATGGAGCTCAGGGGCACAGCAATTCACAAAATGGCCAAGTAATAAAGGACAACTATCGTCCAAAAATCTGTTGAGGGAAGGCAACGAGGCGGACCTGAAAGCGAGGCAGAATAGAAGGAAACAGATTTCAAGAGGTACGTTGGAATCACCTTTAAAGCACAGGAAGAGGGGCACAACTTCGAAAATGATGCACTAGGCCAAAAAGGGCGTATGCGTTTTCCCCTGAATATATTCAGGAGAAAACGCATACGCCCTTATGGGCCAAGCAAGCAAGCGGGCAATGCAAATCTGCACTACAAAGAAGTATCACTTCCCACCGGTCAAAAGGGACTTCCACAAAATATGTAAAAACCAGAAAGGCAAGACAGGCCCTGGAGAACAGGGAGCCTTGTTATGCTGATGGGCGGGATGTAAATTGCCAACTGCCTCTCTGGAGGAGTACATTGTGTTCCCTAAAACAAGTAAAGAACAGAGCTACAGAGCCAAGGGCATTTCCAGTCTAGGGAATATACCTTGGGAAAACTGAAAATCAATAAGACAGAGCCACCCCAAAATTTAGGGCTGCACTGCTTACAAGGACCTCAACTTGGGTACACCTTAAATATCCCAGGAAATATAAAAATGGTTCCAAAAATTGTGGTACTTACGTACGATGGAATATCCCTCAGCCATGAAATCAATGTCATAAGACCAGTAGCAGCAAAATGGGTGGATTCAGGTACGATGATTCTAAGTGAAATAAGTCACACAGAAAAAGAAAATTATCATAAGATATCACTTATGAAGATCCTGTAAACATGGCTACACTTGAACTGAGTTAGGAAAGAGAACAGTGTCTCACATTTAGAAAACACTCTTATGCCTCCTTAAGGGGGAAGGAGAGGTGGGGTGATGCATAAAACCAGAGTTTGATATAAGCACAGGTACCGTTCCAAAAACCAACTATGGAATAGACAAGACCTACACCTTCCTCAGTGAAAGGGACTCAAAACCCCATATTTCCCGCAGAGGAATATATCTGACTAGTAAGAATCTTAAAACCTATGTATTGCTATGTCTCCGTAAGGGAATCAAGTGTGTCTAGACTGGCATAAACATGGCAGCGAGAATCAGCTCAAACCCACTATAAAAAGGAATTTCAAAAACAAAACAAAAAAACTGGGAAATTCTTTACAATTCCTTCAGGGTCTCTGATGAAACCTGGAATGACCCTATCTACAATGACAGCTTGATGTGGCATAAGGTGGGACACTTGGGACTGAGACGATTGGTGAGATTGGTTGAGCAAATGCAGACCCTTTAAAGCACAAATGCCTGGCACCCATTCCATGTGTCCCAAATCTCCAGGTTGAAGGGAATATTGCTACAGCTATAACATGTACGGGAAACCAAGAGAACGGACACACTGTGAATACGAAAGGTTTCTAAAACTCAACGAATAGTCCCTCTCCTGGTGCTCTGGTTTGACTTTCCATCTGCTTTACTATCAACCTCCCAACTTGGAGAGACAGCCCCTTAAACCTCCTGGTTCGCACAGGTTTCCAATTTGGCAGAGGATGAAAGGGAAGAGGGAGAACCAATGAGAGGGTAGCTGTTAGGCATTTGTACGGGCACATATCAATCTAACTTCCCGGCAGGAAGAAGAATTAACCAAAGTCTCAGCCCCCCTCTGGGAACCAGCATAGGTCCTGAACCAAAATGTTGGACTTGCGGTCAGCTCACCAAAAACGAGTTCAAAAATGGAGCTCAGGGGCACAGCAATTCACAAACTGGCCGAGTAATAAAGGACAACTATCGTCCAAAAATCTGTTGAGGGAAGGCAACGAGGCGGACTTGAAAGCGAAGCAGAATAGCAGGAAACAGATTTCAAGATGTACGTTGGAATCGCCTTTAAAGCACAGGAAGAGGGGCACAACTTCGACAATGATGCACTTGGCCAAAAAGGGCGTATGCGTTTTCTTCTGAATATATTCAGGAGAAAACGCATACGCCCTTTTTGGCCAAGCAAGCAAGCGGGCAATGCAAATCTGCACTACAAATAAGTGTCACTTCCCACGGGTTGAAATGGACATCCACAAAATGTTTAAAAACCAGAAAGGCAAGACAGGCCCTGGAGAACAGGGAGCCTTGTTATGCTGATGGGCGGGATGTAAATTGCCAACTGCCTCTCTGGAGGAGTGCATTGTGTTCCCTAAAACAAGTAAACAACAGAGCTACAGAGCCAAGGGCACTTCCAGTCTAGGGAATATACCTTGGGAAAACTGAAAATCAATAAGACAGAGCCACCCCAAAATTTAGGGCTGCACTGCTTACAACGACCACAAATTGGGTACACCTTAAATATCCCAGGAAATATTAAAATGGTTCAAAAAATTGTGGTACTTACGTACGATGGAGTATCCCTCAGCCATGAAATCAATGTCATAAGACCAGTAGCAGCAAAATGGGTGGATTCAGGTACGATGATTCTAAGTGAAATGAGTCACACAGACAAAGAAACTTATCATAAGATATCACTTATGAAGATCCTGTAAACATGGCTACACATGAACTGAGTTAGGAAAGAGAACAGTGTCTCACATTTAGAAAACACTCTTATGCCTGCTTAAGGGGGAAGGAGAGGTGGGGTGATGCATAAAACCAGAGTTTGATATAAGCACAGGTACCGTTCCAAAAACCAACTATGGAATAGGCAAGACCTACACCTTCCTCAGTGAAAGGGACTCAAAACCCCATATTTCCCGCAGAGGAATATATCTGACTAGTAAGAACCATAAACCTATGTATTGATATGTCTCCGTAAGGGAATCAAGTGTGTCTAGACTGGCATAAACATGGCAGCGAGAATCAGCTCAAACCCACTATAAAAAGGAATTTCAAAAACAAAACAAAAAAACGGGGAAATTCTTTATAATTCCTTCAGGGTCTCTGATGAAACATGGAATGACCCTATCTACAATGACAGCTGGATGTGGCATAAGGCTGGACACTTGGGACTGAGATGATTGGTGAGATTGGGTGAGCAAATGCACACCCTTTAAAGCAATAATGCATGGCACCCATTCCATGGGTCCCAACACTCCAGGTTGAAGGGAATATTACTACAGTTATAACATGTACGGGAACCTAGAGAACGGACACACTGTGAATACGAAAGGTTTCTAAAACTCAACGAATAGTACCTCTCCTGGTGCTCCGGTTTGACTTTCCATCTGCTTTACTATCAATCTCCCAAGTTCGAGAGACAGCCCCTTTAACCTCCTGGTTCGCACAGGATTCCAATTTGGCAGAGGATGAAAGGGAATAGGGAGAACCAATGAGAGAGTAGCTGTTAGGCATTTGGAAATGCACATATCACTGTAATTTCCCGGCAGGAAGAAGAATTAACCAAAGTCTCAGCCACCCACAGGGAACCAGCATAGGTCCTGAACCAAAATGTTGGACTTTCGGTCAGCTCACAAAACACGAGTTGAAAAATGGAGCTCAGGGGCACAGCAATTCACAAGCTGGCCGAGTAATAAAGGACAAGTATCGTCCAAAAATCTGTTGAGGGAAGGCTACGAGGCGGACTTGAAAGCGAGGCAGAATAGCAGGAAACAGATTTCAAGAGGTACGTTGGAATCGCCTTTAAAGCACAGGAAGAGGGGCACAACTTCGACAATGATGCACTTGGCTAAAAAGGGCGTATGCGTTTTCTCCTGAATATATTCAGGAGAAAACACATAAGCCCTTTTTGGCCAAGTAAGCAAGCGGGCAATGCAAATCTGCACTACAAAGAGGTATCAATTCCCACCGGTCGAAAGGAACATCCACAAAATGTGTAAAAACCAGAAAGGCAAGACAGGCCCTGGAGAACAGGGAGCCTTGTTATGCCGATGGGCGGGATGTAAATTGCCAACTGCCTCTCTGGAGGAGTACATTGTGTTCCCTAAAACAAGTAAAGAACAGAGCTACAGAGCCAAGGGCACTTCCAGCCTAGGGAATATACCTTGGGAAAACTGAAAATCAATAAGACAGAGCCACCCCAAAATTTAGGGCTGCACTGCTTACAAGGACCTCAACTTGGGTACACCTTAAATATCCCAGGAAATATAAAAATGGTTCAAAAAATTGTGGTACTTACGTACGATGGAATATCCCTCAGCCATGAAATCAATGTCAGAAGACCAGTAGCAGCAAAATGGGTGGATTCAGGTACGATGATTCTAAGTGAAATAAGTCACACAGAAAAAGAAACTTATCATAAGATATCACTTATGAAGATCCTGTAAACATGGCTACACTTGAACTGAGTAAGGAAAGAGAACAGTGTCTCACATTTAGAAAACACTCTTATGCCTGCTTAAGGGGGAAGGATAGGTGGGGTGATGCATAAAACCAGAGTTTGATATAAGCACAGGTACCGTTCCAAAAACCAACTATGGAATAGACAAGACCTACACCTTCCTCAGTGAAAGGGACTCAAAACCCCATATTTCCCGCAGAGGAATATATCTGACTAGTAAGAATCTTAAAACCTATGTATTGATATGTCTCCGTAAGGGAATCAAGTGTGTCTAGACTGGCATAAACATGGCAGCGAGAATCAGCTCAAACCCACTATAAAAAGGAATTTCAAAAACAAAACAAAAAAACTGGGAAATTCTTTACAATTCCTTCAGGGTCTCTGATGAAACCTGGAATGACCCTATCTACAACGACAGCTGGATGTGGCATAAGGAGGGACCCTTTGGACTGAGACGATTGGTGAGATTGGGTGAGCAAATGCAGACCCTTTAAAGCAATAATGCATGGCACCCATTCCATGGGTCCCAACTCTCCAGGTTGAAGGGAATATTACTACAGTTATAACATGTACGGGAACCCTAGAGAACGGACACACTGTGAATACGAAAGGTTTCTAAAACTCAATGAATAGTCCCTCTCCTGGTGCTCCGGTTTGACTTTCCATCCGATTTACTATCAACCTCCCAACTTGGAGAGACATCCCCTTTAACCTCCTGGTTCACACAGGATTCCAAATTGGCAGAGGATGAAAGGGAATAGGGAGAACCAATGAGAGATTAGCTGTTAGGCATTTGGACGGGCACATATCACTGTAACTTCCCGGCAGGAAGAAGAATTAACCAAAGTCTCAGCCACCCACCGGGAACCAGCATAGGTCTTGAACCAAAATTTTGGACCTGCGGTCAGCTCACAAAAAAAGAGTTGATAAATGGAGCTCAGGGGCACAGCAATTCACAAACTGGCCAAGTAATAAAGGACAAGTATCTTCCAAAAATTTGTTGAGGGAAGGCAATGAGGCGGACTTGAAAGCGAGGCAGAATAGCAGGAAACACATTTCAAGAGGTACGTTGGAATCGCCTTTAAAGCACAGGAAGAGGGGCACAACTTCGACAATGATGCACTTGGCTAAAAAGGGCGTATGCGTTTTCTCCTTAATATATTCAGGAGAAAACGCATACGCCCTTTTTGGCCAAGCAAGCAAGCGGGCAATGCAAATCTGCACTGCAAAGAAGTATCACTTCCCACCGGTCAAAAGGGACATCCACAAAATGTGTAAAAACCAGAAAGGCAAGACAGGCCCTGGAGAACAGGGAGCCTTGTTGTGCTGATGGGCGGCATGTAAATTGCCAACTGCCTCTCTGGAGGAGTACATTGTGTTCCCTAAAACAAGTAAAGAACAGAGCTACAGAGCCAAGGGCACTTCAGGTCTAGGGAATATACCTTGGGAAAACTGAAAATCAATAAGACAGAGCCACCCCAAAATTTAGGGCTGCACTGCGTACAAGGACCTCAACTTCGGTACACCTTAAATATCCCAGGAAATATAAAAATGGTTAAAAAAACTGTGGTACTTACGTACGATGGAATATCCCTCAGCCATGAAATCAATGCCATAAGACCAGTAGCAGCAAAATGGGTGGATTCAGGTACGATGATTCTAAGTGAAATAAGTCACATAGAAAAAGAAACTTATCATAAGATATCACTTATGAAGATCCTGTAAACATGGCTACACTTGAACTGAGTAAGGAAAGAGAACAGTGTCTCACATTTAGAAAACACTCTGATGCCTGCTTAAGGGGGAAGGAGAGGTGGGGTGATGCATAAAACCAGAGTTTGATATAAGCACAGTTACCGTTCCAAAAACCAACTATGGAATAGACAAGACCTACACCTTCCTCAGTGAAAGGGACTCAAAACCCCATATTTCCCGCAGAGGAATATATCTGACTAGTAAGAATCTTAAAACCTATGTATTGATATGTCTCCATAAGGGAATCAAGTGTGTCTAGACTGGCATAAGCATGGCAGCGAGAATCAGCTCAAACCCACTATAAAAAGGAATTTCAAAAACAAAACAAAAAAACTGGGTAATTCTTTACAATTCCTTCAGGGTCTCTGATGAAACCTGGAATGACCCTATCTACAATGACAGCTGGATGTGGCATAAGGCTGGACACTTGGAACTGAGAGGATTGGTGAGAGTGGGTGAGCAAATGCAGACCCTTTAAAGAAATAATGCATGGCACCCATTCCATGGGTCCCAACTCTCCAGGTTGAAGGGAATATTACTACAGATATAACATGTACGGGAAACCTAGAGAACGGACACACTGTGAATACGAAAGGTTTCTAAAACTCAACGAATAGTCCCTCTCCTGGTGCTCCGGCTTGACTTTCCACCTGCTTTACTATCAACCTCCCAACTTGGAGAGACATCCCCTTTAACCTCCTGTTTCGCACATGTTGCCAATTTGGCAGAGGATGAAAGGGAAGAGGGAGAACCAATGAGAGAGTAGCTGTTAGGCATTTGGACGGGCACATATCACTCTAATTTCCCGGCAGGAAGAAGAATTAAACAAAGTCTCAGCCACCCACTGGGAACCAGTATAGGTCCTGAACCAAAATTTTGGATTGCGTTCGGCTCACCAAAAACGAGTTGAAAAATGGAGCTCAGGGTCACAGCAATTCACAAACTGGCCAAGTAATAAAGGACAACTATCATCCAAAAATCTGTTGAGGGAAGGCAACGATGCGGACTTGAAAGCGAGGCAGAATAGCAGGAAACAGATTTCAAGAGGTACGTTGGAATCGCCCTTAAAGCACAGGAAGATGGGCACAGCATCGACAATGATGCAATTGGCCAAAAAGGGCGTATGCGTTTTCTCCTGAATATATTCAGGAGAAAACGCATACGCCCTTTTTGGCCAAGCAAGCAAGCGGGCAATGCAAATCTGCACTACAAAGAAGTATCACTTCACATCGGTCAAAAGGGACATCCACAAAATGTGTAAAAACCAGAAAGGCAAGACAGGCCCTGGAGAACAGGGAGCCTTGTTATGCTGATGGGCGGGATGTAAATTGCCAACTGCCTCTCCGGAGGAGTGCATTGTGTTCCCTAAAACAAGTAATCAACAGAGCTACAGAGCCAAGGGCTCTTCTAGTCTAGGGAATATACCTTGGGAAAGCTGAAAAGCAATAAGACAGAGCCACCCCAAAATTTAGCGCTGCACTGCTTACAAGGACCTCAACTTGGGTACATCTTAAATATCCTCGGAAATATAAAAATGGTTCAAAAAATTGTGGGACTTACGTACGATGGAATATCCCTCAGCCATGAAATCAATGTCATAAGGCCAGTAGCAGCAAAATGGGTGGATTGAGGTACGATGATTCTAAGTGAAATAAGTCACAGAGAAAAAGAAACTTATCATAAGATATCACTTATGAAGATCCTGTAAACATGGCTACACTTGAACTGAGTAAGGAAAGAGAACAGTGTCTCACATTTAGAAAACACTCTGATGCCTGCTTAAGGGGGAAGGAGAGGTGGGGTGATGCATAAAACCAGAGTTTGATATAAGCAAAGTTACCGTTCCAAAAACCAGCTATGGAATAGAAAAGACCTATACCTTCCTCAGTGAAAGGGACTCAAAACCCCATATTTCCCGCAGAGGAATATATCTGACTAGTAAGAATCTTAAAACCTATGTATTGATATGTCTCCGTAAGGGAATCAAGTGTGTCTAGACTAGCATAAGCATGGCAGCGAGAATCAGCTCAAACCCACTATAAAAAGGAATTTGAAAAACAAAACAAAAAAACTCGGTAATTCTTTACAATTCCTTCAGGGTCTCTGATGAAACCTGGAATGACCCTATCTACAACGACAGCTGGATGTGGCATAAGGCTGGACACTTGGGACTGAGAGGATTGGTGAGAGTGGGTGAGCAATGCAGACCCTTTAAAGTAATAATGCATGGCACCCATTCCATGGGTCCAAACTCTCCAGGTTGAAGGGAATATTACTACAGTTATAACATGTACGGGAAACCTAGAGAACGGACACACTGTGAATACGAAAGGTTTCTAAAACTCAACGAATAGTCCCCTTCCTGGTGCTCCGGCTAGACTTTCCACCTGCTTTACTATCAACCTCCCAACTTGGAGAGACAGCCCCTTTAACCTCCTGGTTCGCACAGGTTGCCAGTTTGGCAGAGGATGAAAGGGAAGAGGGAGAACCAATGAGAGAGTAGCTGTTAGGCATTTGGACGGGCACATATCACTGTAATTTCCCGGCAGGAAGAAGAATTAACCAAAGTCTCAGCACCCCACCGGGAACCAGTATAGGTCCTGAACAAAACTTTTGGACTTGCGGTCAGCTCAGCAAAAACGAGTTGAAAAATGGAGCTCAGGGGCACAGCAATTCACAAAATGGCCGAGTAATAAAGGACAACTATCCTCCAAAAATCTGTTGAGGGAAGGCAACGAGGCGGACTTGAAAGCGAGGCACAATAGCAGGAAACAGATTTCAAGAGGTACGTTAGATTCGCCTTTAAAGCACAGGAAGAGGGGCACAACATCGACAATGATGCACTTGGCCAAAAAGGGCGTATGTGTTTTCTCCTGAATATATTCAGGAGAAAACGCATACGCCCTCTTTGGCCAAGCAAGCAAGCGGGCAATGGAAATCTGCACTACAAAGAAGTATCACTTCCCACCGGTCAAAAGGGACATCCACAAAATGTGTAAAAACCAGAAAGGCAAGACAGGCCTTGGAGAACACGGAGCCTTGTTATGCTGATGGGCGGGATGTAAATTGCCAACTGCCTCTCTGGAGGAGTGATTTGTGTTCCCTAAAACTAGTAAAGAACAGAGCTACAGAGCCAAGGGCACTTCCAGTCTAGGGAATATACCTGGGGAATACTGAAAATCAATAAGACAGAGCCACTCCAAAATTTAGGGCTGCACTGCTTACAATGACCTCAACTTTGGTACACCTTAAATATGCCAGGAAATATAAAAATGGTTCAAAAAATTGTGGTACTTACATATGATGGAATATCCCTCAGCCATGAAATCAATGTCATAAGACCAGTAGCAGCAAAATGGGTGGATTCAGGTACGATGATTCTAAGTGAAATAAGTCACACAGAAAAAGAAACTTATCATAAGATATCACTTATGAAGATCCTGTAAACATGGCTACACTTGAACTGAGTTAGGAAAGAGAAGAGTGTCTCACATTTAGAAAACAATCTTATGCCTGCTTAAGGGGGAAGGAGAGGTGGGGTGATGCATAAAACCAGAGTTTGATATAAGCACAGGTACCGTTCCAAAAACCAACTATGGAATAGACAAGACCTACACCTTCCTCAGTGAAAGGGACTCAAAACCCCACATTTCCCGCAGAGGAAAATATCTGACTAGTAAGAATCTTAAAACCTATGTATTGATATGTCTCCGTAAGGGAATCAAGTGTGTCTTGACTGGCATAAACATGGCAGCGAGAATCAGCTCAAACCCACTATAAAAAGGAATTTCAAAGACAAAACAAAAAAACTGGGAAATTCTTTACAATTCCTTCAGGGTCTCTGATGAAACCTGGAATGACCCTATCTACAATGACAGCTGGATGTGGCATAAGGAGGGACACTTGGGACTGAGAAGATTGGTGAGATTGGTGACCAAATGCAGACCCTTTGAAGCACAAGTGCCTGGCACCCATTCCATGGGTCCCAACTCTCCAGGTTGAAGGGAATATTACTACAGCTATAACATGTACGGGAAACCTAGAGAACGGACACACTGTGAATACGAAAGGTTTCTAAAACTCAACGAATAGTCCCTCTCCTGGTGCTCCGGTTTGACTTTCCATCTGCTTTACTATCAACCTCCCAACTTGGAGAGACAGCCCCTTTAACCTCCTGGTTCACACAGGTTGCCAATTTGGCAGAGGATGAAAGGGAAGAGGGAGAACCAATGAGAGAGTAGCTGTTAGGCATTTGGACGGGCACATCTCTCTCTAACTTCCCCGCAGGAAGAAGAATTAACCAAAGTCTCAGCCAGCCACCGGGAACCAGTAGAGGTCCTGAACCAAAATTTTGGACTTGCAGTCAGCTCACCAAAAACGAATTGAAAAATGGAGCTCAGGGGCACAGAAATTCACAAACTGGCCAAGTAATAAAGGACAACTATCGTCCAAAAATCTGTTGAGGGAAGGCAACGAGGCGGACTTGAAAGCCAGGCAGAAGAGCAGGAAACAGATTTCAAGAGGTATGTTGGAATCGCCTTTAAAGCACAGGAAGAGGGGCACAACTTCGACAATGATGCACTTGACCAAAAAGGGCGTATGCGTTTTCTCCTGAATATATTCAGGAGAAAACGCATATGCCCTTTTCGGCCAAGCAAGCAAGCGGGCAATGCAAATCTGCACTACAAAGAAGTATCACTTCCCACCGGTCAAAAGGGACATCCACAAAATGTGTAAAAACCAGAAAGGCAAGACAGGCCCTGGAGAACAGGGAGCCTAGTTATGCTGATGGGCGGGATGTAAATTGCCAACTGCCTCTCTGGAGGAGTACATTGTGTTCCCTAAAACAAGTAAAGAACAGAGCTACAGAGCCAAGGTCACTTCCAGTCTATGGAATATACCTGGGGAAAACTGAAAATCAATAAGACAGAGCCACCCCAAAATTTAGGGCTGCACTGCTTACAAGGACCTCAACTTGGGTACACCTTAAATATCCGACGAAATATAAAAATGGTTCAAAAAATTGTGGTACTTATGTACGATGGAATATCCCTCAGCCATGAAATCAATGTCATAAGACCAGTAGCAGCACAATGGGTGGATTCAGGTACGATGATTCTAAGTGAAATAAATCACACAGAAAAAGAAACTTATCATAAGATATCACTTATGAAGATCCTGTAAACATGGCTACACTTGAACTGAGTTAGGAAAGAGAACAGTGTCTCACATTTAGAAAACACTCTTATGCCTGCTTAAGGGGGAAGGAGAGGTGGGGTGATGCATAAAACCAGAGTTTGATATAAGCACAGGTACCGTTCCAAAAACCAACTATGGAATAGACAAGACCTACACCTTCCTCAGTGAAAGGGACTCAAAACACCATATTTCCCGCAGAGGAATATATCTGACTAGTAAGAATCTTAAAACCTATGTACTGATATGTCTCCGAAAGGGAATCAAGTGTGTCTAGGCTGGCATAAACATGGCAGCGAGAATCAGCTCAAACCCACTATAAAAAGGAATTTCAAAAACAAAACAAAATAACTGAGAAATTCTTTACAATTCCTTCCGGGTCCCTGGTGAAACCTAGAATGACCCTATCTACAACGACAGCTGGATGTGGCATAAGGAGGGACACTTGGGACTGAGACGATGGGTGAGATTGGGTGAGAAAATGCAGACCCTTTAAATCACAAATGCCTGGCACCCATTCCATGGGTCCCAACTCTCCAGGTTGAAGGGGATATTACTACAGCTATAACATGTAGGTTAAACCTAGAGAACGGACACACTGTGAATACGAAAGGTTTCTAAAACTCAACGAATAGTCCCTCTCCTGGTGCTCCGGTTTGACTTTCCATCTGCTTTACTATCAACCTCCCAACTTGGAGAGACAGCCCCTTTAACATCCTGGTTCACACAGGTTGCCAATTTGGCAGAGGATGAAAGGGAAGAGGGAGAACCAATGAGAGAGTAGCTGTTAGGCATTTGGACGGGCACATATCACTCTAACTTCCCCGCAGGAAGAAGAATTAACCAAAGTCTCAGCCACCCACTGGGAACCAGTATAGGTCCTGAACCAAAATTTTGGACTTGCGGTCAGCTCACCAAAAACGAGTTGAAAAATGGAGCTCAGGGGCACAGCAATTCACAAACTGGCCGAGTAATAAAGGACAACTATTGTCCAAAAATCTGTTGAGGGAAGGCAACGAGGCGGACTTGAAAGCGAGGCAGAATAGCAGGAAACAGATTTCAAGAGGTACGTTGGAATCGCCTTTAAAGCACAGGAACAGGGGCACAACTTCGACAATGATGCACTTGGCCAAAAAGGGCGTATGCGTTTTCTCCTGAATATATTCAGGAGAAAACGCATACGCCGTTTTTAGCCAAGCAAGCAATCGAGCAATGCAAATCTGCACTACAAAGAAGTATCACTTCCCACGGGTCAAAAGGGACATCCACAAAATGTATAAAAACCAGAAAGGCAAGACAGGCCCTGGAGAACAGGGAGCCTTGTTATGCTGATGGGCGGGATGTAAATTGCCAACTGCCTCTCTGGAGGAGTGCATTGTGTTCCCTAAAACAAGTAAACAACAGAGCTACAGAGCCAAGGGCACTTCCAGTCTAGGGAATATACCTTGGGAAAACTGAAAATCAATAAGACAAAGCCACCCCAAAATTTAGGGCTGCACTGCTTACAAGGACCTCAACTTGGGTACACCTTAAATATCCCAGGAAATATAAAAATGGTTCCAAAAATCGTGGTACTTACGTACGATGGAATATCCCTCAGCCATGAAATCAATGTCATAAGACCAGTAGTAGCAAAATGGGTGGATTCAGGTACGATGATTCTAAGTGAAATAAGTCACATAGAAAAGAAACTTATCATAAGATATCACTTATGAAGATCCTGTAAACATGGCTACACTTGAACTGAGTTAGGAAAGAGAACAGTGTCTCACATTTAGAAAACACTCTTATGCCTGCTTAAGGGGGAAGGAGAGGTGGGGTGATGCATAAAACCAGAGTTTGATATAAGCACAGGTACCGTTCCAAAAACCAACTATGGAATAGACAAGACTTACACCTTCCTCAGTGAAAGGGACTCAAAACACCATATTTCCCACAGAGGAATATATCTGACTAGTAAGAAACTTAAAACCTATGTAGTGATATGTCTCCGTAAGGGAATCAAGTGTGTCTAGACTGGCATAAACATGGCAGCGAGAATCAGCTCAAACCCACTATAAAAAGGAATTTCAAAAACAAAACAAAAAAACTGGGAAATTCTTTACAATTCCTTCCGGGTCCCTTATGAAACCTGGAATGACCCTATCTACAACGACAGCTGGATGTGGCATAAGGAGGGACACTTGGGACTGAGACGATTGGTGAGATTGGGTGAGCAAATGCAGACCCTTTAAAGCACAAATGCCTGGCACCCATTCCGTGGGTCCCAACTCTCCAGGTTGAAGGGGATATTACTACAGCTATAACATGTACGGGAAACCTAGAGAATGGACACACTGTGAATACGAAAAGTTTCTAAAACTCAACGAATTGTCCCTCCCCTGGTGCTCCGGTTTGACTTTCCATCTGCTTTACTATCTATCTCCCAACTTGGAGAGACAGCCCCTTTAAGCTCCTGGTACGCACAGGTTGCCAATTTGGCAGAGGATGAAAGGGAAGAGGGAGAACCAATGAGAGAGTAGCTGTTAGGCATTTGGATGGGCACATATCACTCTAACTTCCGGCAGGAAGAAGAATTAACCAAAGTCTCAGCCCCCAACCGGGAACCAGCATAGGTCTTGAACCAAAATTTTGGACTTGCGGTCAGCTCACCAAAAACGAGTTGAAAAATGGAGCTCAGGGGCACAGCAATTCACAAACTGGCCAAGTAATAAAGGACAACTATCGTCCAAAAATCTGTTGAGGGAAGGCAACGAGGCGGACTTGAAAGCGAGGCAGAATAGCAGGAAACAGATTTCAAGAGGTATGTTGGAATCGCCTTTAAAGCACAGGAAGAGGGGCACAACTTCGACAATGATGCACTTGGCCAATTGGGGCGTATGCGTTTTCTCCTGAATATATTCAGGAGAAAACGCATATGCCCTTTTTGGCCAAGCAAGCAAGCGGGAAATGCAAATCTGCACTACAAAGAAGTATCACTTCCCACTGGTCAAAAGGGACATCCACAAAATGTGTAAAAACCAGAAAGGTAAGACAGGCCCTGGAGAACAGGGAGCCTTGTTATGCTGATGGGCGGGATGTAAATTGCCAACTGCCTCTCTGGAGGAGTGCATTGTGTTCCCTATAACAAGTAAAGAACAGAGCTACAGAGTCAAGGGCACTTCCAGTCTAGGGAATATACCTTGGGAAAACTGAAAATCAATAAGACAGAGCCACCCCAAAATTTAGGGCTGCACGTCTTACAAGGACCTCAACTTGGGTACAACTTAAATATCACAGGAAAGATAATAATGGTTCAAAAAATTGTGGTACTTTCGTACGATGGAATATCCCTCAGCCATGAAATCAATGTCATAAGACCAGTAGCAGCAAAATGGGTGGATTCACGTACGATGATTCTAAGTGAAATAAGTCACACAGAAAAGAAACTTATCATAAGATATCACTTATGAAGATCCTGTAAACATGGCTACACTTGAACTGAGTTAGGAAAGAGAACAGTGTCTCACATTTAGAAAACACTCTTATGCCTGCTTAAGGGGGAAGGAGAGGTGGGGTGATGCATAAAACCAGAGTTTGATATAAGCACAGGTACCGTTCCAAAAACCAACTATGGAATAGACAAGACCTACACCTTCTTCAGTGAAAGGGACTCAAAACCCCATATTTCCCACAGAGGAATATATCTGACTAGTAAGAATCTTAAAACCTATGTATTGATATGTCTCCGTAATGGAATCAAGTGTGTCTAGACTGGCATAAACATGGCAGCGAGAATCAGCTCAAACCCACTATAAAAAGGAATTTCAAAAAGAAAACAAAAAAACTGAGAAGTTCTTTACAATTCCTTCCGGGTCCCTTATGAAAGCTGGAATGACCCTATCTACAACGACAGCTGGATATGGCATAAGGACGGACACTTGGGACTGAGACAATTGGTTAGATTGGCTGAGCAAATGCAGACCCTTTAAAGCACAAATGCCTGGCACCCATTCCATGGGTCCCAACTCTCCAGATTGAAGGGAATATTACTACAGCTATAACATGTACGGGAAACCTAGAGAACGGACACACTGTGAATACGAAAGGTTTCTAAAACTCAACGAATAGTCCCTCCCCTGGTGCTCCGGTTTCACTTTCCATCTGGTTTACTATCTATCTCCCAACTTGGAGAGACAGCCCCTTTAAGCTGCTGGTTCGCACAGGATGCCAATTTGGCAGAGGATGAAAGGGAAGAGGGAGAACCAATGAGAGAGTAGCTGTTAGGCATTTGGACGGGCACATATCACTCTAACTTCCGGCAGGAAGAAGAATTAACCAAAGTCTGAGCCCCCAACCGGGAACCAGCATAGGTCCTGAACCAAAATTTTGGACTTGTGGTCAGCTCACCAAAAACGAGTTGAAAAATGGAGCTCAGGGGCACAGCAATTCACAAACTGGCCAAGTAATAAAGAACAACTATCGTCCAAAAATCTGTTGAGGGAAGGCAACGAGGCGGACATGAAAGCGAGGCAGAATAGCAGGAAACAGATTTCAAGAGGTATGTTGGAATCGCCTTTAAAGCACAGAAAGAGGGGCACAACTTCGACAATGATGCACTTGGCCAAATTGGCGTATGCGTTTTCTCCTGAATATATTCAGGAGAAAACGCATATGCCCTTTTTGGCCAAGCAAGCAAGCGGGAAATGCAAATCTGCACTACAAAGAAGTATCACTTCCCACTGGTCAAAAGGGACATCCACAAAATGTGTAAAAACCAGAAAGGCAAGACAGGCCCTGGAGAGCAGGGAGCCTAGTTATGCTGATGGGCGGGATGTAAATTGCCAACTGCCTCTCTGGAGGAGTACATTGTGTTCCCTAAAACAAGTAAAGAACAGAGCTACAGAGCCAAGGGCACTTCCAGTCTAGGGAATATACCTTGGGAAAACTGAAAATCAATAAGACAGAGCCACCCCAAAATTTAGGGCTGCACTGCTTAGAAGGACCTCAACTTGGGTACACCTTAAATATCCCAGGAAATATAAAAATGGTTCAAAAAATTGTGGTACTTATGTACGATGGAATATCCCTCAGCCATGAAATCAATGTCATAAGACCAGTAGCAGCAAAATGGGTGGATTCAGCTACGATGATTCTAAGTGAAATAAGTCACACAGAAAAAGAAACTTATCATAAGATATCACTTATGAAGATCACGTAAACATGGTTACACTTGAACTGAGTTAGGAAAGAGAACAGTGTCTCACATTTAGAAAACACTCTTATGCCTGCTTAAGGGGGAAGGAGAGGTGGGGTGATGCATAAAACCAGAGTTTGATATAAGCACAGGTACCGTTCCAAAAACCAACTATGGAATAGACAAGACCTACACCTTCCTCAGTGAAAGGGACTCAAAACACCATATTTCCTGCAGAGGAATATATCTGACTAGTAAGAATCTTAAAACCTATGTATTGATATGTCCCCGTAAGGGAATCAAGTGTGTCTAGACTGGCATAAACATGGCAGCGAGAACAGCTCAAACCCACTATAAAAAGGAATTTCAAAAACAAAACAAAAAAACTGGGAAATTCTTTACAATTCCTTCAGGGTCTCTGATGAAACCTGGAATGACCCTATCTACAATGGCAGCTGGATGTGGCATAAGGAGGGACACTTGGGACTGAGACGATTGGTGAGATTGGGTGAGCAAATGCAGACCCTTTAAAGCAATAATGCATGGCACCCATTCCATGGGTCCCAACTCTCCAGGTTGAAGGGAATATAACTACAGCTATAACATGTACGGGAAACATAGAGAATGGACACAAAGTGAATACGAAAGGTTTCTAAAACTCAACGAATAGTCCCTCTCCTGGTGCTCCGGTTTGACTTTCCATCTGCTTTACTATCAACCTCCCAACTTGGAGAGACAGCCCCTTTAACCTCCTGGTTCACACAGGTTGCCAATTTGGCAGAGGATGAAAGGTAAGAGGGAGAACCAATGAGAGAGTAGCTGTTAGGCATTTCGACGGGCACATATCACTCAAATTTCCCAGCAGGAAGAAGAATTAACCAAAGTCTCAGCCACCCACCGGGAACAAGTATAGGTCCTGAACCAAAATTTTGGACTTGCGGTCAGCTCACCAATAACGAGTTGAAAAACGGAGCTCAAGGGCACAGCAATTCACAAACTGGCCTAGTAATAAAGGACAACTATCGTCCAAAAATCTGTTGAGGGAAGGCAACGAGGCGGACTTGAAAGCGAGGCAGAATAGCAGGAAACACATTTCAAGAGGTACGTTGGAATCGCCTTTAAAGCACAGGAAGAGGGGCACAACTTCGACAATGATGCACTTGGCCAAAAAGGGTGTATGCGTTTTCTCCTGAATATATTCAGGAGAAAACGCATACACCCTTTTTGGCCAAGCAAGCAAGCGGGAAATGCAAATCTGCACTACAAACAAGTATCACTTCCCACCGGTCAAAAGGGACATCCACAAAATGTGTAAAAACCAGAAAGGCAAGACAGGCCCTGGAGAACAGGGAGCCTAGTTATGCTGATAGGCGGGATGTAAATTGCCAACTGCCTCTCTGGAGGAGTACATTGTGTTCCCTAAAACAAGTAAAGAACAGAGCTACAGAGCCAAGGGCACTTCCAGTCTATGGAATATACCTTGGGAAAACTGAAAATCAATAAGACAGAGCCACCCCAAAATTTAGGGCTGCACTGCTTACAAGGACCTCAACTTGGGTACACCTTAAATATCCCAGGAAATATAAAAATGGTTCAAAAAATTGTGGTACTTTTGTACGATGGAATATCCCTCAGCCATGAAATCAATGTCATAAGACCAGTAGCAGCAAAATGGGTGGATTCAGTTGCGATGATTCTAAGTGAAATAAGTCACACAGAAAGAGAAACTTATCATAAGATATCACTTATGAAGATCTTGTAAACATGGTTACACTTGAACTGAGTTAGGAAAGAGAACAGTGTCTCACATTTAGAAAACACTCTTATGCCTGCTTAAGGGGGAAGGATAGGTGGGGTGATGCATAAAACCAGAGTTTGATATAAGCACAGGTACCGTTCCAAAAACCAACTATGGAATAGACAAGACCTACACCTTCCTCAGTGAAAGGGACTCAAAACCCCATATTTCCCGCAGAGGAATATACCTGACTAGTAAGAATCTTAAAACCTATGGATTGATATGTCTCCGAAAGGGAATCAAGTGTGTCTAGACTGGCATAAACATGGCAGCGAGAATCAGCTCAAACCCACTATAAAAAGGAATTTCAAAAACAAAACAAAAAAACTGGGAAATTCTTTACAATTCCTTCAGGGTCCCTGCTGAAACCTAGAATGACCCTCTCTACAACGACAGCTGGATGTGGCATAAGGAGGGACACTTGGGACTGAGAGGATTGGTGAGATTGGGTGAGCAAATGCAGACCCTTTAAATCACAAATGCCTGGCACCCATTCCATGGGTCCCAACTTTCCAGGTTGAAGGGAATATTACTACAGCTATAACATGTACGGGAAACCTAGAGAATGGACACAAAGTGAATACGAAAGGTTTCTAAAACTCAACGAATAGTCCCTCTCCTGGTGCTCCGGTTTGACTTTCCATCTGCTTTACTATCAACCTCCCAACTTGGAGAGACAGCCCCTTTAACCTCCTGGTTCACACAGGTTGCCAATTTGGCAGAGGATGAAAGGGAAGAGGGAGAACCAATGAGAGAGTAGCTGTTAGGCATTTGGACGGGCACATATCACTCTAACTTCTCCGAAGGAAGAAGAATTAACCAAAGTCTCAGCCACCCACCGGGAACAAGTATAGGTCCTGAACCAAAATTTTGGACTTGCGGTCAGGTCACCAAAAACGAGTTGAAAAATGGAGCTCAGGGGCACAGCAATTCACAAACTGGCCGAGTAACAAAGGACAACTATCGTCCAAAAATCTGTTGAGGGAAGGCAACGAGGCAGACTTGAAAGCGAGGCAGAATAGCAGGAAACAGATTTCAAGAGGTACGTTGGAATCGCCTTTAAAGCACAGGAAGAGGGGCACAACTTCGACAATGATGCACTTGGCCAAAAAGGGCGTATGCGTTTTCTCCTGAATATATTCAGGAGAAAACGCATACGCCCTTTTTGGCCAAGCAAGCAAGCGGGCAATGCAAATCTGCACTACAAAGAAGTATCACTTCCCACCGGTCAAAAGGGACATCCACAAAATGTGTAAAAACCAGAAAGGCAAGACAGGCCCTGGAGAACAGTTAGCCTTGTTATGCTGATGGGCGGGATGTAAATTGCCAACTGCCTCTCTGGAGGAGTGCATTGTGTTCCCTAAAACAATTAAACAACAGAGCTACAGAGCCAAGGGCACTTCCAGTCTAGGGAATATACCTGGGGAAAACTGAAAATCAATAAGACAGAGCCACCCCAAAATTTAGGGCTGCACTGCTTACAAGGACCTCAACTTGGGTACAACTTAAATATCACAGGAAAGATAAAAATGGTTCAAAAAATTGTGGTACTTACGTACGATGGAATATCCCTCAGCCATGAAATCAATGTCATAAGACCAGTAGCAGCAAAATGGGTGGATTCAGGTACGATGATTCTAAGTGAAATAAGTCACACAGAAAAGAAACTTATCATAAGATATCACTTATGAAGATCCAGTAAACATGGCTACACTTGAACTGAGTTAGGAAAGAGAACAGTGTCTCACATTTAGAAAACACTCTTATGCCTGCTTAAGGGGGAAGGAGAGGTGGGGTGATGCATAAAACCAGAGTTTGATATAAGCACAGGTACCGTTCCAAAAACCAACTATGGAATAGACAAGACCTACACCTTCTTCAGTGAAAGGGACTCAAAACCCCATATTTCCCACAGAGGAATATATCTGACTAGTAAGAATCTTAAAACCTATGTATTGATATGTCTCCGTAAGGGAATCAAGTGTGTCTAGACTGGCATAAACATGGCAGCGAGAATCAGCTCAAACCCACTATAAAAAGGAATTTCAAAAACAAAACAAAAAAACTGGGAAATTATTTACAATTCATTCCGGGTCCCTGATGAAACCTGAAATGACCCTATCTACAACGACAGCTGGATGTGGCATAAGGAGGGACACTTGGGACTGAGACGATTGGTGAGATTGGGTGAGCAAATGCAGACCCTTTAAATCACAAATTCCTGGCACCCATTCCATGGGTCCCAACTCTCCAGGTTGAAGGGAATATTACTACAGCTATAACATGTACGGGAAACCTAGAGAACGGACACACTGTGAATACGAAAGGTTTCTAAAACTCAACGAATAGTCCGTCCCCAGGTGCTCCGGTTTGACTTTCCATCTGCTTTACTATCAATCTCCCAAATTGGAGAGACAGCCCCTTTAAACTCCTAGTTCGCACAGGTTGCCAATTTGGCAGAGGATGAAAGGGAAGAGGGAGAACCAATGAGAGAGTAGCTGTTAGGCATTTGGACGGGCACATATCACTCTAACTTCCGGCAGGAAGAAGAATTAACCAAAGTCTCAGCCCCCAACCGGGAACCAGCATAGGTCCCGAACCAAAATTTTGGACTTGCGGTCAGCTCACCAAAAACGAGTTGAAAAATGGAGCTCAGGGGCACAGCATTTCACAAACTGGCCAAGTAATAAAGGACAACTATCGTCCAAAAATCTGTTGAGGGAAGGCCACGAGGCGGACTTGAAAGCGAGGCAGAATAGCAGGAAACAGATTTCAAGAGGTATGTTGGAATCGCCTTTAAAGCACAGGAAGAGGGGCACAACTTCGACAATGATGCACTTGGCCAAATGGGGCGTATGTGTTTTCTCCTGAATATATTCAGGAGAATACGCATATGCCATTTATGGCCAAGCAAGCAAGCGGGAAATGCAAATCTGCACTACAAAGAAGTATCACTTCCCACCGGTCAAAAGGGACATCCACAAAATGTGTAAAAACCAGAAAGGCAAGACAGGCCCTGGAGAACAGGGAGCCTTGTTATGCTGATGGGCGGGATGTAAATTGCCAACTGCCTCTCTGGAGGAGTGCATTGTGTTCCCTAAAACAACTAAACAACAGAGCTACAGAGCCAAGGGCACTTCCAGTCTAGGGAATGTACCTTGGGAAAACAGAAAATCAATAAGACAGAGCCACCCCAAAATTTAGGGCTGCACTGCTTACAAGTACCTCAACTTGGGTACGCCTTAAATATCCCAGGAAATATAAAAATGGTTCAAAAAATTGTGGTACTTACGTACGATGGAATATCCCTCAGCCATGAAATCAATGTCATAAGACCAGTAGCAGTAAAATGGGTGGATTCAGGTACGATGATTCTAAGTGAAATAAGTCACACAGAAAAAGAAACTTATCATAAGATATCACTTATGAAGATCCTGTAAACATGGCTACACTTGAACTGAGTTAGGAAAGAGAACAGTGTCTCACATTTAGAAAACACTCTTATGCCTGCTTAAGGGGGAAGGAGAGGTGGGGTGATGCATAAAACAAGAGTTTGATATAAGCACAGGTACCGTTCCAAAAAACAACTATGGAATAGACAAGACCTACACCTTCCACAGTGAAACGGTCTCAAAACCCCATATTTAACGCAGAGGAATATATCTGACTAGTAAAAATCTTAAAACCTATGTATTGATATGTCTCCGTAAGGGAATCAAGTGTGTCTAGACTGGCATATACATGACAGCGAGAATCAGCTCAAAACCACTATAAAAAGGAATTTCAAAAACAAAACAAAAAACCTGGGAAATTCTTTAAAATTCCTACAGGGTCTCTGATGAAACCTGGAATGACCCTATCTACAATGACAGCTGGATGTGGCATAAGGCTGGAAACTTGGGACTGAGAGGATTGGTGAGATTGGGTGAGCAAATGCAGACCCTTTAAAGCAATAATGCATGGCACCCATTCCATGGGTCCCAATTCTCCAGGTTGAAGGGAATATTACTACAGCTATAACATGTACGGGAAACCTAGAGAGCGGACACACTGTGAATACGAAAGGTTTCTAAAACTCAACGAATAGTCCCTCTCCTGGAGCTCCGGTTTGACTTTCCATCTGCTTTACTATCAACTGCCCAACTTGGAGAGACAGCCCCTTTAACCTCCTGGTTCGCACAGGTTGCCAATTTGGCAGAGGATGAAAGGGAAGAGGGAGAACCAATGAGAGAGTAGCTGTTAGGCATTTGGACGGGCACATATCACTCTAACTTCCCGGCAGGAAGAGGAATTAACCAAAATCTCAGCCCCCCACCGGGAACCAGCATAGGTCCTGAACCAAAATGTTGGACTTGCGGTCAGCTCACCAAAAACGAGTTGAAAAATGGAGCTCAGGGGCACATCAATTCACAAACTGGCCAAGTAATAAAGGACAACTATCGTCCAAAAATCTGTTGAGGGAAGGCAACGAGGCGGACTTGAAAGCGAGGCAGAATAGCAGGAAACAGATTTCAAGAGGTACGTTGGAATCGCCTTTAAAGCACAGGAAGAGGGGCACAACTTCGACAATGATGCACTTGGCCAAAAAGGGCGTATGCGTTTTCTCCTGAATATATTCAGGAGAAAACGCATACGCCCTTTTTGGCCAAGCAAGCAAGCGGGCAATGCAAATCTGCACTACAAAGAAGTATCACTTTCCACCATTCAAAAGGGACATCCACAAAATGTGTAAAAACCAGAAAGGCAAGACAGGCCCTGGAGAACAGGGAGCCTTGTTATGCTGATGGGCGGGATGTAAATTGCCAACTGCCTCTCTGGAGGAGTGCACTGTGCTCCCTAAAACAAGTAAACAACAGAGCTACAGAGCCAAGGGCACTTCCAGTTTAGGGAATATTCCTTGGGAAAACTGAAAATCAATAAGACAGAGCCACCCCAAAATTTAGGGCTGCACTGCTTACAAGGACCTCAACTTGGGTACACCTTAAATATCCCAGGAAATATAAAAATGGTTCAAAAAATTGTGGTACTTACGTACGATGGAATATCCCTCAGCCATGAAATCAATGTCATAAGACCAGTAGCAGCAAAATGGGTGGACTCAGGTACGATGATTCTAAGTGAAATAAGTCACACAGAAAAAGAAACTTATCATAAGATATCACTTATGAAGATCCTGTAAACATGGCTACACTTGAACTGAGTTAGGAAAGAGAACAGTGTCTCACATTTAGAAAACACTCTTATGCCTGCTTAAGGGGGAAGGAGAGGTGGGGTGATGCATAAAACCAGAGTTTGATATAAGCACAGGTACCGTTCCAAAAACCAACTATGGAATAGACAAGACCTACACCTTCCTCAGTGAAAGGGACTCAAAACCCCATATTTCCCGCAGAGGAATATATCTGACTAGTAAGAATCTTAAAACCTATGTATTGATATGTCTCCGTAAGGGAATCAAGTGTGTCTAGACTGGGATAAATATGGCAGCGAGAATCAGCTCAAACCCACTATAAAAAGGAATTTCAAAAATAAAACAAAAAAACTGGGAAATTCTTTACAATTCCTTCAGGGTCTCTGATGAAACCTGAAATGACCCTATCTACAATGACAGCTGGATGTGGCATAAGGCTGGACACTTGGGACTGAGAGGATTGGTGAGATTGGGTGAGCAAATGCAGACCCTTTAAAGCAATAATGCATGGCACACATTCCATGGGTCCCAACTCTCCAGGTTGAAGGGAATATTACTACAGATATAACATGTACGGGAATCCTAGAGAACGGACACACTGTGAACACGAAAGGTTTCTAAAACTCAACGAATAGTCCCTCTCCTGGTGCTCTGGTTTGACTTTCCATCTGCTTTATTATCAACCTCCCAACTTGGAGAGACAGCCCCTTTAACCTCCTGGTTCGCACAGGTTGCCAATTTGGCAGAGGATGAAAGGGAAGAGGGAGAACCAATGAGAGAGTAGCTGTTAGGCATTTGGACGGGCACATATCACTGTAATTTCCCGGCAGGAAGAAGAATTAACCAAATTCTCAGCCACCCACCGGGAATCAGTATAGATCCTGAACCAAAATTTTGGACTTGCGGTCAGCTCACCAAAAACGAGTTGAAAAATGGAGCTCAGGGGCACAGCAATTCACAAACTGGCCGAGTAATAAAGGACAACTATCGTCCAAAAATCTGTTGAGGGAAGGCAACGAGGCGGACTTGAAAGCGAGGCAGAATAGCAGGAAACAGATTTCAAGAGGTACGTTGGAATCGCCTTTAAAGCACAGGAAGAGGGGCACAACTTCGACAATGATGCACTTGGCCAAAAAGGGCGTATGCGTTTTCTCCTGAATATATTCAGGAGAAAACGCATACGCCCTTTTTGGCCAAGCAAGCAACCGGGCAATGCAAATCTGCACTACAAAGAAGTATCACTTCCCACCGGTCAAAAGGGACATCCACAAAATGTGTAAAAACCAGAAAGGCAAGACAGGCCCTGGAGAACAGGGAGCCTTGTTATGCTGATGGGCGGGATGTAAATTGCCAACTGCCTCTCTGGAGGAGTGCATTGTGTTCCCTAAAACAAGTAAACAACAGAGCTACAGAGCCAAGGGCACTTCCAGTCTAGGGAATATACCTTGGGAAAACTGAAAATCAAAAAGACACAGCCACCCCAAAATTTAGGGCTGCACTGCTTACAAGGACCTCAACTTGGGTACACCTTAAATATCCCAGGAAATATAAAAATGGTTCAAAAAATTGTGGTACTTACGTACGATGGAATATCCCTCAGCCATGAAATCAATGTCATAAGACCAGTAGCAGCAAAATGGGTGGACTCAGGTACGATGATTCTAAGTGAAATAAGTCACACAGAAAAAGAAACTTATCATAAGATATCACTTATGAAGATCCTGTAAACATGGCTACACTTGAACTGAGTTAGGAAAGAGAACAGTGTCTCACATTTAGAAAACACTCTTATGCCTGCTTAAGGGGGAAGGAGAGGTGGGGTGATGCATAAAACCAGAGTTTGATATAAGCACAGGTACCGTTCCGAAAACCAACTATGGAATAGACAAGACCTACACCTTCCTCAGTGAAAGGGACTCAAAACCCCATATTTCCCGCAGAGGAATATATTTGACTAGTAAGAATCTTAAAACCTATGTATTGATATGTCTCCGTAAGGGAATCAAGTGTGTCTAGACTGGGATAAATATGGCAGCGAGAATCAGCTCAAACCCACTATAAAAAGGAATTTCAAAAATAAAACAAAAAAACTGGGAAATTCTTTACAATTCCTTCAGGGTCTCTGATGAAACCTGAAATGACCCTATCTACAATGACAGCTGGATGTGGCATAAGGCTGGACACTTGGGACTGAGAGGATTGGTGAGATTGGGTGAGCAAATGCAGACCCTTTAAAGCAATAATGCATGGCACACATTCCATGGGTCCCAACTCTCCAGGTTGAAGGGAATATTACTACAGATATAACATGTACGGGAATCCTAGAGAACGGACACACTGTGAACACGAAAGGTTTCTAAAACTCAACGAATAGTCCCTCTCCTGGTGCTCCGGTTTGACTTTCCATCTGCTTTATTATCAACCTCCCAACTTGGAGAGACAGCCCCTTTAACCTCCTGGTTCGCACAGGTTGCCAATTTGGCAGAGGATGAAAGGGAAGAGGGAGAACCAATGAGAGAGTAGCTGTTAGGCATTTGGACGGGCACATATCACTGTAATTTCCCGGCAGGAAGAAGAATTAACCAAAGTCTCAGCCACCCACCGGGAATCAGTATAGATCCTGAACCAAAATTTTGGACTTGCGGTCAGCTCACCAAAAACGAGTTGAAAAATGGAGCTCAGGGGCACAGCAATTCACAAACTGGCCGAGTAATAAAGGACAACTATCGTCCAAAAATCTGTTGAGGGAAGGCAACGAGGCGGACTTGAAAGCGAGGCAGAATAGCAGGAAACAGATTTCAAGAGGTACGTTGGAATCGCCTTTAAAGCACAGGAAGAGGGGCACAACTTCGACAATGATGCACTTGGACAAAAAGGGCGTATGCGTTTTCTCCTGAATATATTCAGGAAAAAACGCATACGCCCTTTTTGGCCAAGCAAGCAAGCGGGCAATGCAAATCTGCACTACAAAGAAGTATCACTTCCCACCGGTCAAAAGGGACATCCACAAAATGTGTAAAAACCAGAAAGGCAAGACAGGCCCTGGAGAACAGGGAGCCTTGTTATGCTGATGGGCGGGATGTAAATTGCCAACTGCCTCTCTGGAGGCGTGCATTGTGTTCCCTAAAACAAGTAAACAACAGAGCTACAGAGCCAAGGGCACTTCCAGTCTAGGGAATATACCTTGGGAAAACTGAAAATCAAAAAGACACAGCCACCCCAAAATTTAGGGCTGCACTGCTTACAAGGACCTCAACTTGGGTACACCTTAAATATCCCAGGAAATATAAAAATGGTTCAAAAAATTGTGGTACTTACGTACGATGGAATATCCCTCAGCCATGAAATCAATGTCATAAGACCAGTAGCAGCAAAATGGGTGGACTCAGGTACGATGATTCTAAGTGAAATAAGTCACACAGAAAAAGAAACTTATCATAAGATATCACTTATGAAGATCCTGTAAACATGGCTACACTTGAACTGAGTTAGGAAAGAGAACAGTGTCTCACATTTAGAAAACACTCTTATGCCTGCTTAAGGGGGAAGGAGAGGTGGGGTGATGCATAAAACCAGAGTTTGATATAAGCACAGGTACCGTTCCAAAAACCAACTATGGAATAGACAAGACCTACACCTTCCTCAGTGAAAGGGACTCAAAACCCCATATTTCCCGCAGAGGAATATATCTGACTAGTAAGAATCTTAAAACCTATGTATTGATATGTCTCCGTAAGGGAATCAAGTGTGTCTAGACTGGGATAAATATGGCAGCGAGAATCAGCTCAAACCCACTATAAAAAGGAATTTCAAAAATAAAACAAAAAAACTGGGAAATTCTTTACAATTCCTTCAGGGTCTCTGATGAAACCTGAAATGACCCTATCTACAATGACAGCTGGATGTGGCATAAGGCTGGACACTTGGGACTGAGAGGATTGGTGAGATTGGGTGAGCAAATGCAGACCCTTTAAAGCAATAATGCATGGCACACATTCCATGTGTCCCAACTCTCCAGGTTGTAGGGAATATTACTACAGATATAACATGTACGGGAATCCTAGAGAACGGACACACTGTGAATACGAAAGGTTTCTAAAACTCAACGAATAGTCCCTCTCCTGGTGCTCCGGTTTGACTTTCCATCTGCTTTATTATCAACCTCCCAACTTGGAGAGACAGCCCCTTTAACCTCCTGGTTCGCACAGGTTGCCAATTTGGCAGAGGATGAAAGGGAAGAGGGAGAACCAATGAGAGAGTAGCTGTTAGGCATTTGGACGGGCACATATCACTGTAATTTCCAGGCAGGAAGAAGAATTAACCAAAGTCTCAGCCACCCACCGGGAATCAGTATAGATCCTGAACCAAAATTTTGGACTTGCGGTCAGCTCACCAAAAACGAGTTGAAAAATGGAGCTCTGGGGTACAGCAATTCACAAACTGGCCGAGTAATAAAGGACAACTATCGTCCAAAAATCTGTTGAGGGAAGGCAACGAGGCGGACTTGAAAGCGAGGCAGAATAGCAGGAAACAGATTTCAAGAGGTACGTTGGAATCGCCTTTAAAGCACAGGAAGAGGGGCACAACTTCGACAATGATGCACTTGGCCAAAAAGGGCGTATGCGTTTTCTCCTGAATATATTCAGGAGAAAACGCATACGCCCTTTTTGGCCAAGCAAGCAAGCGGGCAATGCAAATCTGCACTACAAAGAAGTATCACTTCCCACCGGTCAAAAGGGACATCCACAAAATGTGTAAAAACCAGAAAGGCAAGACAGGCCCTGGAGAACAGGGAGCCTTGTTATGCTGATGGGCGGGATGTAAATTGCCAACTGCCTCTCTGGAGGAGTGCATTGTGTTCCCTAAAACAAGTAAACAACAGAGCTACAGAGCCAAGGGCACTTCCAGTCTAGGGAATATACCTTGGGAAAACTGAAAATCAAAAAGACACAGCCACCCCAAAATTTAGGGCTGCACTGCTTACAAGGACCTCCACTTGTGTACACCTTAAATATCCCAGGAAATATAAAAATGGTTCAAAAATTGTGGTACTTACGTACGATGGAATATCCCTCAGCCATGAAATCAATGTCATAAGACCAGTAGCAGCAAAATGGGTGGATTCAGGTACGATGATTCTAAGTGAAATAAGTCACACAGAAAAAGAAACTTATCATAAGATATCACTTATGAAGATACTGTAAACATGGCTACACTTGAACTGAGTTAGGAAAGAGAACAGTGTCTCACATTTAGAAAACACTCTTATGCTTGCTTAAGGGGGAAGGAGAGGTGGGGTGATGCATAAAACCAGAGTTTGATATAAGCACAGGTACCGTTCCAAAAACCAACTATGGAATAGACAAGACCTACACCTTCCTCAGTGAAAGGGACTCAAAACCCCATATTTCCCGCAGAGGAATATATCTGACTAGTAAGAATCTTAAAACCTATGTATTGATATGTCTCCGTAAGGGAATCAAGTGTGTCTAGACTGGGATAAATATGGCAGCGAGAATCAGCTCAAACCCACTATAAAAAGGAATTTCAAAAATAAAACAAAAAAACTGGGAAATTCTTTACAATTCCTTCAGGGTCTCTGATGAAACCTGAAATGACCCTATCTACAATGACAGCTGGATGTGGCATAAGGCTGGACACTTGGGACTGAGAGGATTGGTGAGATTTGGTGAGCAAATGCAGACCCTTTAAAGCAATAATGCATGGCACACATTCCATGGGTCCCAACTCTCCAGGTTGAAGGGAATATTACTACAGATATAACATGTACGGGAATCCTAGAGAACGGACACACTGTGAATACGAAAGGTTTCTAAAACTCAACGAATAGTCCCTCTCCTGGTGCTCCGGTTTGACTTTCCATCTGCTTTATTATCAACCTCCCAACTTGGAGAGACAGCCCCTTTAACCTCCTGGTTCGCACAGGTTGCCAATTTGGCAGAGGATGAAAGGGAAGAGGGAGAACCAATGAGAGAGTAGCTGTTAGGCATTTGGACGGGCACATATCACTGTAATTTCCCGGCAGGAAGAAGAATTAACCAAAGTCTCAGCCACCCACCGGGAATCAGTATAGATCCTGAACCAAAATTTTGGACTTGCGGTCAGCTCACCAAAAACGAGTTGAAAAATGGAGCTCAGGGGCACAGCAATTCACAAACTGGCCGAGTAATAAAGGACAACTATCGTCCAAAAATCTGTTGAGGGAAGGCAACGAGGCGGACTTGAAAGCGAGGCAGAATAGCAGGAAACAGATTTCAAGAGGTACGTTGGAATCGCCTTTAAAGCACAGGAAGAGGGGCACAACTTCGACAATGATGCACTTGGCCAAAAAGGGCGTATGCGTTTTCTCCTGAATATATTCAGGAGAAAACGCATACGCCCTTTTTGGCCAAGCAAGCAAGCGGGCAATGCAAATCTGCACTACAAAGAAGTATCACTTCCCACCGGTCAAAAGGGACATCCACAAAATGTGTAAAAACCAGAAAGGCAAGACAGGCCCTGGAGAACAGGGAGCCTTGTTATGCTGATGGGCGGGATGTAAATTGCCAACTGCCTCTCTGGAGGCGTGCATTGTGCTCCCTAAAACAAGTAAACAACAGAGCTACAGAGCCAAGGGCACTTCCAGTCTAGGGAATATACCTTGGGAAAACTGAAAATCAAAAAGACACAGCCACCCCAAAATTTAGGGCTGCACTGCTTACAAGGACCTCAACTTGGGTACACCTTAAATATCCCAGGAAATATAAAAATGGTTCAAAAAATTGTGTTACTTACGTACGATGGAATATCCCTCAGCCATGAAATCAATGTCATAAGACCAGTAGCAGCAAAATGGGTGGATTCAGGTACGATGATTCTAAGTGAAATAAGTCACACAGAAAAAGAAACTTATCATAAGATATCACTTATGAAGATCCTGTAAACATGGCTACACTTGAACTGAGTTAGGAAAGAGAACAGTGTCTCACATTTAGAAAACACTCTTATGCCTGCTTAAGGGGGAAGGAGAGGTGGGGTGATGCATAAAACCAGAGTTTGATATAAGCACAGGTACCGTTCCAAAAACCAACTATGGAATAGACAAGACCTACACCTTCCTCAGTGAAAGGGACTCAAAACCCCATATTTCCCGCAGAGGAATATATCTGACTAGTAAGAATCTTAAAACCTATGTATTGATATGTCTCCGTAAGGGAATCAAGTGTGTCTAGACTGGGATAAATATGGCAGCGAGAATCAGCTCAAACCCACTATAAAAAGGAATTTCAAAAATAAAACAAAAAAACTGGGAAATTCTTTACAATTCCTTCAGGGTCTCTGATGAAACCTGAAATGACCCTATCTACAATGACAGCTGGATGTGGCATAAGGCTGGACACTTGGGACTGAGAGGATTGGTGAGATTGGGTGAGCAAATGCAGACCCTTTAAAGCAATAATGCATGGCACACATTCCATGGGTCCCAACTCTCCAGGTTGAAGGGAATATTACTACAGATATAACATGTACGGGAATCCTAGAGAACGGACACACTGTGAATACGAAAGGTTTCTAAAACTCAACGAATAGTCCCTCTCCTGGTGCTCCGGTTTGACTTTCCATCTGCTTTATTATCAACCTCCCAACTTGGAGAGACAGACCCTTTAACCTCCTGGTTCGCACAGGTTGCCAATTTGGCAGAGGATGAAAGGGAAGAGGGACAACCAATGAGAGAGTAGCTGTTAGGCATTTGGACGGGCACATATCACTGTAATTTCCCGGCAGGAAGAAGAATTAACCAAAGTCTCAGCCACCCACCGGGAATCAGTATAGATCCTGAACCAAAATTTTGGACTTGCGGTCAGCTCACCAAAAACGAGTTGAAAAATGGAGCTCAGGGGCACAGCAATTCACAAACTGGCCGAGTAATAAGAGGACAACTATCGTCCAAAAATCTGTTGAGGGAAGGCAACGAGGCAGACTTGAAAGCGAGGCAGAATAGCAGGAAACAGATTTCCAGAGGTACGTTGGAATCGCCTTTAAAACACAGGAAGAGGGGCACAACTTCGACAATGATGCACTTGGCCAAAAAGGGCGTATGCGTTTTCTCCTGAATATATTCAGGAGAAAACGCATACGCCCTTTTTGGCCAAGCAAGCAAGCGGGCAATGCAAATCTGCACTACAAAGAAGTATCACTTCCCACCTGTCAAAAGGGACATCCACAAAATGTGTACAAACCAGAAAGGCAACACAGGCCCTGGAGAACAGGGAGCCTTGTTATGCTGACGGGCGGGATGTAAATTGCCAACTGCCTCTCTGGAGGAGTGCATTGTGTTCCCTAAAACAAGTAAACAACAGAGCTACAGAGCCAAGGGCACTTCCAGTCTAGGGAATATACCTGGGAAAAACTGAAAATCAATAAGACAGAGCCACCCCAAAATTTAGGGCTGCACTGCTTACAAGGACCTCAACTTGGGTACACCTTAAATATCCCAGGAAATATAAAATTGGTTCAAAAAATTGTGGTTCTTACGTACGATGGAATATCCCTCAGCCATGAAATCAATGTCATAAGACCAGTAGCAGCAAAATGGGTGGATTCAGGTACGATGATTCTAAGTGAAATACGTCACACAGAAAAAGAAACTTATCATAAGTTATCACTTATGAAGATCCTGTAAACATGGCTACACTTGAACTGAGTTAGGAAAGAGAACAGTGTCTCACATTTAGAAAACACTCTTATGCCTGCTTAAGGGGGAAGGAGAGGTGGGGTGATGCATAAAACCAGAGTTTGATATAAGCACAGGTACCGTTCCAAAAACCAACTATGGAATAGACAAGACCTACACCTTCCTCAGTGAAAGGGACTCAAAACACCATATTTCCCGCAGAGGAATATATCTGACTAGTAAGAATCTTAAAACCTATGTACTGATATGTCTCCGAAAGGGAATCAAGTGTGTCTAGGCTGGCATAAACATGGCAGCGAGAATCAGCTCAAACCCACTATAAAAAGGAATTTCAAAAACAAAACAAAATAACTGAGAAATTCTTTACAATTCCTTCCGGGTCCCTGGTGAAACCTAGAATGACCCTATCTACAACGACAGCTGGATGTGGCATAAGGAGGGACACTTGGGACTGAGACGATGGGTGAGATTGGGTGAGAAAATGCAGACCCTTTAAATCACAAATGCCTGGCACCCATTCCATGGGTCCCAACTCTCCAGGTTGAAGGGGATATTACTACAGCTATAACATGTAGGTTAAACCTAGAGAACGGACACACTGTGAATACGAAAGGTTTCTAAAACTCAACGAATAGTCCCTCTCCTGGTGCTCCGGTTTGACTTTCCATCTGCTTTACTATCAACCTCCCAACTTGGAGAGACAGCCCCTTTAACATCCTGGTTCACACAGGTTGCCAATTTGGCAGAGGATGAAAGGGAAGAGGGAGAACCAATGAGAGAGTAGCTGTTAGGCATTTGGACGGGCACATATCACTCTAACTTCCCCGCAGGAAGAAGAATTAACCAAAGTCTCAGCCACCCACTGGGAACCAGTATAGGTCCTGAACCAAAATTTTGGACTTGCGGTCAGCTCACCAAAAACGAGTTGAAAAATGGAGCTCAGGGGCACAGCAATTCACAAACTGGCCGAGTAATAAAGGACAACTATTGTCCAAAAATCTGTTGAGGGAAGGCAACGAGGCGGACTTGAAAGCGAGGCAGAATAGCAGGAAACAGATTTCAAGAGGTACGTTGGAATCGCCTTTAAAGCACAGGAAGAGGGGCACAACTTCGACAATGATGCACTTGGCCAAAAAGGGCGTATGCGTTTTCTCCTGAATATATTCAGGAGAAAACGCATACGCCCTTTTTGGCCAAGCAAGCAATCGAGCAATGCAAATCTGCACTACAAAGAAGTATCACTTCCCACGGGTCAAAAGGGACATCCACAAAATGTATAAAAACCAGAAAGGCAAGACAGGCCCTGGAGAACAGGGAGCCTTGTTATGCTGATGGGCGGGATGTAAATTGCCAACTGCCTCTCTGGAGGAGTGCATTGTGTTCCCTAAAACAAGTAAACAACAGAGCTACAGAGCCAAGGGCACTTCCAGTCTAGGGAATATACCTTGGGAAAACTGAAAATCAAAAAGACAAAGCCACCCCAAAATTTAGGGCTGCACTGCTTACAAGGACCTCAACTTGGGTACACCTTAAATATCCCAGGAAATATAAAAATGGTTCCAAAAATTGTGGTACTTACGTATGATGGAATATCCCTCAGCCATGAAATCAATGTCATAAGACCAGTAGTAGCAAAATGGGTGGATTCAGGTACGATGATTCTAAGTGAAATAAGTCACATAGAAAAGAAACTTATCATAAGATATCACTTATGAAGATCCTGTAAACATGGCTACACTTGAACTGAGTTAGGAAAGAGAACAGTGTCTCACATTTAGAAAACACTCTTATGCCTGCTTAAGGGGGAAGGAGAGGTGGGGTGATGCATAAAACCAGAGTTTGATATAAGCACAGGTACCGTTCCAAAAACCAACTATGGAATAGACAAGACTTACACCTTCCTCAGTGAAAGGGACTCAAAACACCATATTTCCCACAGAGGAATATATCTGACTAGTAAGAAACTTAAAACCTATGTAGTGATATGTCTCCGTAAGGGAATCAAGTGTGTCTAGACTGGCATAAACATGGCAGCGAGAATCAGCTCAAACCCACTATAAAAAGGAATTTCAAAAACAAAACAAAAAAACTGGGAAATTCTTTACAATTCCTTCCGGGTCCCTTATGAAACCTGGAATGACCCTATCTACAACGACAGCTGGATGTGGCATAAGGAGGGACACTTGGGACTGAGACGATTGGTGAGATTGGGTGAGCAAATGCAGACCCTTTAAAGCACAAATGCCTGGCACCCATTCCGTGGGTCCCAACTCTCCAGGTTGAAGGGGATATTACTACAGCTATAACATGTACGGGAAACCTAGAGAATGGACACACTGTGAATACGAAAAGTTTCTAAAACTCAACGAATTGTCCCTCCCCTGGTGCTCCGGTTTGACTTTCCATCTGCTTTACTATCTATCTCCCAACTTGGAGAGACAGCCCCTTTAAGCTCCTGGTACGCACAGGTTGCCAATTTGGCAGAGGATGAAAGGGAAGAGGGAGAACCAATGAGAGAGTAGCTGTTAGGCATTTGGATGGGCACATATCACTCTAACTTCCGGCAGGAAGAAGAATTAACCAAAGTCTCAGCCCCCAACCGGGAACCAGCATAGGTCTTGAACCAAAATTTTGGACTTGCGGTCAGCTCACCAAAAACGAGTTGAAAAATGGAGCTCAGGGGCACAGCAATTCACAAACTGGCCAAGTAATAAAGGACAACTATCGTCCAAAAATCTGTTGAGGGAAGGCAACGAGGCGGACTTGAAAGCGAGGCAGAATAGCAGGAAACAGATTTCAAGAGGTATGTTGGAATCGCCTTTAAAGCACAGGAAGAGGGGCACAACTTCGACAATGATGCACTTGGCCAATTGGGGCGTATGCGTTTTCTCCTGAATATATTCAGGAGAAAACGCATATGCCCTTTTTGGCCAAGCAAGCAAGCGGGAAATGCAAATCTGCACTACAAAGAAGTATCACTTCCCACTGGTCAAAAGGGACATCCACAAAATGTGTAAAAACCAGAAAGGTAAGACAGGCCCTGGAGAACAGGGAGCCTTGTTATGCTGATGGGCGGGATGTAAATTGCCAACTGCCTCTCTGGAGGAGTGCATTGTGTTCCCTATAACAAGTAAAGAACAGAGCTACAGAGTCAAGGGCACTTCCAGTCTAGGGAATATACCTTGGGAAAACTGAAAATCAATAAGACAGAGCCACCCCAAAATTTAGGGCTGCACGTCTTACAAGGACCTCAACTTGGGTACAACTTAAATATCACAGGAAAGATAATAATGGTTCAAAAAATTGTGGTACTTTCGTACGATGGAATATCCCTCAGCCATGAAATCAATGTCATAAGACCAGTAGCAGCAAAATGGGTGGATTCACGTACGATGATTCTAAGTGAAATAAGTCACACAGAAAAGAAACTTATCATAAGATATCACTTATGAAGATCCTGTAAACATGGCTACACTTGAACTGAGTTAGGAAAGAGAACAGTGTCTCACATTTAGAAAACACTCTTATGCCTGCTTAAGGGGGAAGGAGAGGTGGGGTGATGCATAAAACCAGAGTTTGATATAAGCACAGGTACCGTTCCAAAAACCAACTATGGAATAGACAAGACCTACACCTTCTTCAGTGAAAGGGACTCAAAACCCCATATTTCCCACAGAGGAATATATCTGACTAGTAAGAATCTTAAAACCTATGTATTGATATGTCTCCGTAATGGAATCAAGTGTGTCTAGACTGGCATAAACATGGCAGCGAGAATCAGCTCAAACCCACTATAAAAAGGAATTTCAAAAAGAAAACAAAAAAACTGAGAAGTTCTTTACAATTCCTTCCGGGTCCCTTATGAAAGCTGGAATGACCCTATCTACAACGACAGCTGGATATGGCATAAGGAGGGACACTTGGGACTGAGACAATTGGTTAGATTGGCTGAGCAAATGCAGACCCTTTAAAGCACAAATGCCTGGCACCCATTCCGTGGGTCCCAACTCTCCAGATTGAAGGGAATATTACTACAGCTATAACATGTACGGGAAACCTAGAGAACGGACACACTGTGAATACGAAAGGTTTCTAAAACTCAACGAATAGTCCCTCCCCTGGTGCTCCGGTTTCACTTTCCATCTGGTTTACTATCTATCTCCCAACTTGGAGAGACAGCCCCTTTAAGCTGCTGGTTCGCACAGGATGCCAATTTGGCAGAGGATGAAAGGGAAGAGGGAGAACCAATGAGAGAGTAGCTGTTAGGCATTTGGACGGGCACATATCACTCTAACTTCCGGCAGGAAGAAGAATTAACCAAAGTCTGAGCCCCCAACCGGGAACCAGCATAGGTCCTGAACCAAAATTTTGGACTTGTGGTCAGCTCACCAAAAACGAGTTGAAAAATGGAGCTCAGGGGCACAGCAATTCACAAACTGGCCAAGTAATAAAGAACAACTATCGTCCAAAAATCTGTTGAGGGAAGGCAACGAGGCGGACATGAAAGCGAGGCAGAATAGCAGGAAACAGATTTCAAGAGGTATGTTGGAATCGCCTTTAAAGCACAGAAAGAGGGGCACAACTTCGACAATGATGCACTTGGCCAAATTGGCGTATGCGTTTTCTCCTGAATATATTCAGGAGAAAACGCATATGCCCTTTTTGGCCAAGCAAGCAAGCGGGAAATGCAAATCTGCACTACAAAGAAGTATCACTTCCCACTGGTCAAAAGGGACATCCACAAAATGTGTAAAAACCAGAAAGGCAAGACAGGCCCTGGAGAGCAGGGAGCCTAGTTATGCTGATGGGCGGGATGTAAATTGCCAACTGCCTCTCTGGAGGAGTACATTGTGTTCCCTAAAACAAGTAAAGAACAGAGCTACAGAGCCAAGGGCACTTCCAGTCTAGGGAATATACCTTGGGAAAACTGAAAATCAATAAGACAGAGCCACCCCAAAATTTAGGGCTGCACTGCTTAGAAGGACCTCAACTTGGGTACACCTTAAATATCCCAGGAAATATAAAAATGGTTCAAAAAATTGTGGTACTTATGTACGATGGAATATCCCTCAGCCATGAAATCAATGTCATAAGACCAGTAGCAGCAAAATGGGTGGATTCAGCTACGATGATTCTAAGTGAAATAAGTCACACAGAAAAAGAAACTTATCATAAGATATCACTTATGAAGATCACGTAAACATGGTTACACTTGAACTGAGTTAGGAAAGAGAACAGTGTCTCACATTTAGAAAACACTCTTATGCCTGCTTAAGGGGGAAGGAGAGGTGGGGTGATGCATAAAACCAGAGTTTGATATAAGCACAGGTACCGTTCCAAAAACCAACTATGGAATAGACAAGACCTACACCTTCCTCAGTGAAAGGGACTCAAAACACCATATTTCCTGCAGAGGAATATATCTGACTAGTAAGAATCTTAAAACCTATGTATTGATATGTCCCCGTAAGGGAATCAAGTGTGTCTAGACTGGCATAAACATGGCAGCGAGAACAGCTCAAACCCACTATAAAAAGGAATTTCAAAAACAAAACAAAAAAACTGGGAAATTCTTTACAATTCCTTCAGGGTCTCTGATGAAACCTGGAATGACCCTATCTACAATGGCAGCTGGATGTGGCATAAGGAGGGACACTTGGGACTGAGACGATTGGTGAGATTGGGTGAGCAAATGCAGACCCTTTAAAGCAATAATGCATGGCACCCATTCCATGGGTCCCAACTCTCCAGGTTGAAGGGAATATAACTACAGCTATAACATGTACGGGAAACATAGAGAATGGACACAAAGTGAATACGAAAGGTTTCTAAAACTCAACGAATAGTCCCTCTCCTGGTGCTCCGGTTTGACTTTCCATCTGCTTTACTATCAACCTCCCAACTTGGAGAGACAGCCCCTTTAACCTCCTGGTTCACACAGGTTGCCAATTTGGCAGAGGATGAAAGGTAAGAGGGAGAACCAATGAGAGAGTAGCTGTTAGGCATTTCGACGGGCACATATCACTCAAATTTCCCAGCAGGAAGAAGAATTAACCAAAGTCTCAGCCACCCACCGGGAACAAGTATAGGTCCTGAACCAAAATTTTGGACTTGCGGTCAGCTCACCAATAACGAGTTGAAAAACGGAGCTCAAGGGCACAGCAATTCACAAACTGGCCTAGTAATAAAGGACAACTATCGTCCAAAAATCTGTTGAGGGAAGGCAACGAGGCGGACTTGAAAGCGAGGCAGAATAGCAGGAAACACATTTCAAGAGGTACGTTGGAATCGCCTTTAAAGCACAGGAAGAGGGGCACAACTTCGACAATGATGCACTTGGCCAAAAAGGGTGTATGCGTTTTCTCCTGAATATATTCAGGAGAAAACGCATACACCCTTTTTGGCCAAGCAAGCAAGCGGGAAATGCAAATCTGCACTACAAACAAGTATCACTTCCCACCGGTCAAAAGGGACATCCACAAAATGTGTAAAAACCAGAAAGGCAAGACAGGCCCTGGAGAACAGGGAGCCTAGTTATGCTGATAGGCGGGATGTAAATTGCCAACTGCCTCTCTGGAGGAGTACATTGTGTTCCCTAAAACAAGTAAAGAACAGAGCTACAGAGCCAAGGGCACTTCCAGTCTATGGAATATACCTTGGGAAAACTGAAAATCAATAAGACAGAGCCACCCCAAAATTTAGGGCTGCACTGCTTACAAGGACCTCAACTTGGGTACACCTTAAATATCCCAGGAAATATAAAAATGGTTCAAAAAATTGTGGTACTTTTGTACGATGGAATATCCCTCAGCCATGAAATCAATGTCATAAGACCAGTAGCAGCAAAATGGGTGGATTCAGTTGCGATGATTCTAAGTGAAATAAGTCACACAGAAAGAGAAACTTATCATAAGATATCACTTATGAAGATCTTGTAAACATGGTTACACTTGAACTGAGTTAGGAAAGAGAACAGTGTCTCACATTTAGAAAACACTCTTATGCCTGCTTAAGGGGGAAGGATAGGTGGGGTGATGCATAAAACCAGAGTTTGATATAAGCACAGGTACCGTTCCAAAAACCAACTATGGAATAGACAAGACCTACACCTTCCTCAGTGAAAGGGACTCAAAACCCCATATTTCCCGCAGAGGAATATACCTGACTAGTAAGAATCTTAAAACCTATGGATTGATATGTCTCCGAAAGGGAATCAAGTGTGTCTAGACTGGCATAAACATGGCAGCGAGAATCAGCTCAAACCCACTATAAAAAGGAATTTCAAAAACAAAACAAAAAAACTGGGAAATTCTTTACAATTCCTTCAGGGTCCCTGCTGAAACCTAGAATGACCCTCTCTACAACGACAGCTGGATGTGGCATAAGGAGGGACACTTGGGACTGAGAGGATTGGTGAGATTGGGTGAGCAAATGCAGACCCTTTAAATCACAAATGCCTGGCACCCATTCCATGGGTCCCAACTTTCCAGGTTGAAGGGAATATTACTACAGCTATAACATGTACGGGAAACCTAGAGAATGGACACAAAGTGAATACGAAAGGTTTCTAAAACTCAACGAATAGTCCCTCTCCTGGTGCTCCGGTTTGACTTTCCATCTGCTTTACTATCAACCTCCCAACTTGGAGAGACAGCCCCTTTAACCTCCTGGTTCACACAGGTTGCCAATTTGGCAGAGGATGAAAGGGAAGAGGGAGAACCAATGAGAGAGTAGCTGTTAGGCATTTGGACGGGCACATATCACTCTAACTTCTCCGAAGGAAGAAGAATTAACCAAAGTCTCAGCCACCCACCGGGAACAAGTATAGGTCCTGAACCAAAATTTTGGACTTGCGGTCAGGTCACCAAAAACGAGTTGAAAAATGGAGCTCAGGGGCACAGCAATTCACAAACTGGCCGAGTAACAAAGGACAACTATCGTCCAAAAATCTGTTGAGGGAAGGCAACGAGGCAGACTTGAAAGCGAGGCAGAATAGCAGGAAACAGATTTCAAGAGGTACGTTGGAATCGCCTTTAAAGCACAGGAAGAGGGGCACAACTTCGACAATGATGCACTTGGCCAAAAAGGGCGTATGCGTTTTCTCCTGAATATATTCAGGAGAAAACGCATACGCCCTTTTTGGCCAAGCAAGCAAGCGGGCAATGCAAATCTGCACTACAAAGAAGTATCACTTCCCACCGGTCAAAAGGGACATCCACAAAATGTGTAAAAACCAGAAAGGCAAGACAGGCCCTGGAGAACAGTTAGCCTTGTTATGCTGATGGGCGGGATGTAAATTGCCAACTGCCTCTCTGGAGGAGTGCATTGTGTTCCCTAAAACAATTAAACAACAGAGCTACAGAGCCAAGGGCACTTCCAGTCTAGGGAATATACCTGGGGAAAACTGAAAATCAATAAGACAGAGCCACCCCAAAATTTAGGGCTGCACTGCTTACAAGGACCTCAACTTGGGTACAACTTAAATATCACAGGAAAGATAAAAATGGTTCAAAAAATTGTGGTACTTACGTACGATGGAATATCCCTCAGCCATGAAATCAATGTCATAAGACCAGTAGCAGCAAAATGGGTGGATTCAGGTACGATGATTCTAAGTGAAATAAGTCACACAGAAAAGAAACTTATCATAAGATATCACTTATGAAGATCCAGTAAACATGGCTACACTTGAACTGAGTTAGGAAAGAGAACAGTGTCTCACATTTAGAAAACACTCTTATGCCTGCTTAAGGGGGAAGGAGAGGTGGGGTGATGCATAAAACCAGAGTTTGATATAAGCACAGGTACCGTTCCAAAAACCAACTATGGAATAGACAAGACCTACACCTTCTTCAGTGAAAGGGACTCAAAACCCCATATTTCCCACAGAGGAATATATCTGACTAGTAAGAATCTTAAAACCTATGTATTGATATGTCTCCGTAAGGGAATCAAGTGTGTCTAGACTGGCATAAACATGGCAGCGAGAATCAGCTCAAACCCACTATAAAAAGGAATTTCAAAAACAAAACAAAAAAACTGGGAAATTATTTACAATTCATTCCGGGTCCCTGATGAAACCTGAAATGACCCTATCTACAACGACAGCTGGATGTGGCATAAGGAGGGACACTTGGGACTGAGACGATTGGTGAGATTGGGTGAGCAAATGCAGACCCTTTAAATCACAAATTCCTGGCACCCATTCCATGGGTCCCAACTCTCCAGGTTGAAGGGAATATTACTACAGCTATAACATGTACGGGAAACCTAGAGAACGGACACACTGTGAATACGAAAGGTTTCTAAAACTCAACGAATAGTCCGTCCCCAGGTGCTCCGGTTTGACTTTCCATCTGCTTTACTATCAATCTCCCAAATTGGAGAGACAGCCCCTTTAAACTCCTAGTTCGCACAGGTTGCCAATTTGGCAGAGGATGAAAGGGAAGAGGGAGAACCAATGAGAGAGTAGCTGTTAGGCATTTGGACGGGCACATATCACTCTAACTTCCGGCAGGAAGAAGAATTAACCAAAGTCTCAGCCCCCAACCGGGAACCAGCATAGGTCCCGAACCAAAATTTTGGACTTGCGGTCAGCTCACCAAAAACGAGTTGAAAAATGGAGCTCAGGGGCACAGCATTTCACAAACTGGCCAAGTAATAAAGGACAACTATCGTCCAAAAATCTGTTGAGGGAAGGCCACGAGGCGGACTTGAAAGCGAGGCAGAATAGCAGGAAACAGATTTCAAGAGGTATGTTGGAATCGCCTTTAAAGCACAGGAAGAGGGGCACAACTTCGACAATGATGCACTTGGCCAAATGGGGCGTATGTGTTTTCTCCTGAATATATTCAGGAGAATACGCATATGCCATTTATGGCCAAGCAAGCAAGCGGGAAATGCAAATCTGCACTACAAAGAAGTATCACTTCCCACCGGTCAAAAGGGACATCCACAAAATGTGTAAAAACCAGAAAGGCAAGACAGGCCCTGGAGAACAGGGAGCCTTGTTATGCTGATGGGCGGGATGTAAATTGCCAACTGCCTCTCTGGAGGAGTGCATTGTGTTCCCTAAAACAACTAAACAACAGAGCTACAGAGCCAAGGGCACTTCCAGTCTAGGGAATGTACCTTGGGAAAACAGAAAATCAATAAGACAGAGCCACCCCAAAATTTAGGGCTGCACTGCTTACAAGTACCTCAACTTGGGTACGCCTTAAATATCCCAGGAAATATAAAAATGGTTCAAAAAATTGTGGTACTTACGTATGATGGAATATCCCTCAGCCATGAAATCAATGTCATAAGACCAGTAGCAGTAAAATGGGTGGATTCAGGTACGATGATTCTAAGTGAAATAAGTCACACAGAAAAAGAAACTTATCATAAGATATCACTTATGAAGATCCTGTAAACATGGCTACACTTGAACTGAGTTAGGAAAGAGAACAGTGTCTCACATTTAGAAAACACTCTTATGCCTGCTTAAGGGGGAAGGAGAGGTGGGGTGATGCATAAAACAAGAGTTTGATATAAGCACAGGTACCGTTCCAAAAAACAACTATGGAATAGACAAGACCTACACCTTCCACAGTGAAACGGTCTCAAAACCCCATATTTAACGCAGAGGAATATATCTGACTAGTAAAAATCTTAAAACCTATGTATTGATATGTCTCCGTAAGGGAATCAAGTGTGTCTAGACTGGCATATACATGACAGCGAGAATCAGCTCAAAACCACTATAAAAAGGAATTTCAAAAACAAAACAAAAAACCTGGGAAATTCTTTAAAATTCCTACAGGGTCTCTGATGAAACCTGGAATGACCCTATCTACAATGACAGCTGGATGTGGCATAAGGCTGGAAACTTGGGACTGAGAGGATTGGTGAGATTGGGTGAGCAAATGCAGACCCTTTAAAGCAATAATGCATGGCACCCATTCCATGGGTCCCAATTCTCCAGGTTGAAGGGAATATTACTACAGCTATAACATGTACGGGAAACCTAGAGAGCGGACACACTGTGAATACGAAAGGTTTCTAAAACTCAACGAATAGTCCCTCTCCTGGTGCTCCGGTTTGACTTTCCATCTGCTTTACTATCAACTGCCCAACTTGGAGAGACAGCCCCTTTAACCTCCTGGTTCGCACAGGTTGCCAATTTGGCAGAGGATGAAAGGGAAGAGGGAGAACCAATGAGAGAGTAGCTGTTAGGCATTTGGACGGGCACATATCACTCTAACTTCCCGGCAGGAAGAGGAATTAACCAAAATCTCAGCCCCCCACCGGGAACCAGCATAGGTCCTGAACCAAAATGTTGGACTTGCGGTCAGCTCACCAAAAACGAGTTGAAAAATGGAGCTCAGGGGCACATCAATTCACAAACTGGCCAAGTAATAAAGGACAACTATCGTCCAAAAATCTGTTGAGGGAAGGCAACGAGGCGGACTTGAAAGCGAGGCAGAATAGCAGGAAACAGATTTCAAGAGGTACGTTGGAATCGCCTTTAAAGCACAGGAAGAGGGGCACAACTTCGACAATGATGCACTTGGCCAAAAAGGGCGTATGCGTTTTCTCCTGAATATATTCAGGAGAAAACGCATACGCCCTTTTTGGCCAAGCAAGCAAGCGGGCAATGCAAATCTGCACTACAAAGAAGTATCACTTTCCACCATTCAAAAGGGACATCCACAAAATGTGTAAAAACCAGAAAGGCAAGACAGGCCCTGGAGAACAGGGAGCCTTGTTATGCTGATGGGCGGGATGTAAATTGCCAACTGCCTCTCTGGAGGAGTGCACTGTGCTCCCTAAAACAAGTAAACAACAGAGCTACAGAGCCAAGGGCACTTCCAGTTTAGGGAATATTCCTTGGGAAAACTGAAAATCAATAAGACAGAGCCACCCCAAAATTTAGGGCTGCACTGCTTACAAGGACCTCAACTTGGGTACACCTTAAATATCCCAGGAAATATAAAAATGGTTCAAAAAATTGTGGTACTTACGTACGATGGAATATCCCTCAGCCATGAAATCAATGTCATAAGACCAGTAGCAGCAAAATGGGTGGACTCAGGTACGATGATTCTAAGTGAAATAAGTCACACAGAAAAAGAAACTTATCATAAGATATCACTTATGAAGATCCTGTAAACATGGCTACACTTGAACTGAGTTAGGAAAGAGAACAGTGTCTCACATTTAGAAAACACTCTTATGCCTGCTTAAGGGGGAAGGAGAGGTGGGGTGATGCATAAAACCAGAGTTTGATATAAGCACAGGTACCGTTCCAAAAACCAACTATGGAATAGACAAGACCTACACCTTCCTCAGTGAAAGGGACTCAAAACCCCATATTTCCCGCAGAGGAATATATCTGACTAGTAAGAATCTTAAAACCTATGTATTGATATGTCTCCGTAAGGGAATCAAGTGTGTCTAGACTGGGATAAATATGGCAGCGAGAATCAGCTCAAACCCACTATAAAAAGGAATTTCAAAAATAAAACAAAAAAACTGGGAAATTCTTTACAATTCCTTCAGGGTCTCTGATGAAACCTGAAATGACCCTATCTACAATGACAGCTGGATGTGGCATAAGGCTGGACACTTGGGACTGAGAGGATTGGTGAGATTGGGTGAGCAAATGCAGACCCTTTAAAGCAATAATGCATGGCACACATTCCATGGGTCCCAACTCTCCAGGTTGAAGGGAATATTACTACAGATATAACATGTACGGGAATCCTAGAGAACGGACACACTGTGAACACGAAAGGTTTCTAAAACTCAACGAATAGTCCCTCTCCTGGTGCTCCGGTTTGACTTTCCATCTGCTTTATTATCAACCTCCCAACTTGGAGAGACAGCCCCTTTAACCTCCTGGTTCGCACAGGTTGCCAATTTGGCAGAGGATGAAAGGGAAGAGGGAGAACCAATGAGAGAGTAGCTGTTAGGCATTTGGACGGGCACATATCACTGTAATTTCCCGGCAGGAAGAAGAATTAACCAAATTCTCAGCCACCCACCGGGAATCAGTATAGATCCTGAACCAAAATTTTGGACTTGCGGTCAGCTCACCAAAAACGAGTTGAAAAATGGAGCTCAGGGGCACAGCAATTCACAAACTGGCCGAGTAATAAAGGACAACTATCGTCCAAAAATCTGTTGAGGGAAGGCAACGAGGCGGACTTGAAAGCGAGGCAGAATAGCAGGAAACAGATTTCAAGAGGTACGTTGGAATCGCCTTTAAAGCACAGGAAGAGGGGCACAACTTCGACAATGATGCACTTGGCCAAAAAGGGCGTATGCGTTTTCTCCTGAATATATTCAGGAGAAAACGCATACGCCCTTTTTGGCCAAGCAAGCAACCGGGCAATGCAAATCTGCACTACAAAGAAGTATCACTTCCCACCGGTCAAAAGGGACATCCACAAAATGTGTAAAAACCAGAAAGGCAAGACAGGCCCTGGAGAACAGGGAGCCTTGTTATGCTGATGGGCGGGATGTAAATTGCCAACTGCCTCTCTGGAGGAGTGCATTGTGTTCCCTAAAACAAGTAAACAACAGAGCTACAGAGCCAAGGGCACTTCCAGTCTAGGGAATATACCTTGGGAAAACTGAAAATCAAAAAGACACAGCCACCCCAAAATTTAGGGCTGCACTGCTTACAAGGACCTCAACTTGGGTACACCTTAAATATCCCAGGAAATATAAAAATGGTTCAAAAAATTGTGGTACTTACGTACGATGGAATATCCCTCAGCCATGAAATCAATGTCATAAGACCAGTAGCAGCAAAATGGGTGGACTCAGGTACGATGATTCTAAGTGAAATAAGTCACACAGAAAAAGAAACTTATCATAAGATATCACTTATGAAGATCCTGTAAACATGGCTACACTTGAACTGAGTTAGGAAAGAGAACAGTGTCTCACATTTAGAAAACACTCTTATGCCTGCTTAAGGGGGAAGGAGAGGTGGGGTGATGCATAAAACCAGAGTTTGATATAAGCACAGGTACCGTTCCGAAAACCAACTATGGAATAGACAAGACCTACACCTTCCTCAGTGAAAGGGACTCAAAACCCCATATTTCCCGCAGAGGAATATATTTGACTAGTAAGAATCTTAAAACCTATGTATTGATATGTCTCCGTAAGGGAATCAAGTGTGTCTAGACTGGGATAAATATGGCAGCGAGAATCAGCTCAAACCCACTATAAAAAGGAATTTCAAAAATAAAACAAAAAAACTGGGAAATTCTTTACAATTCCTTCAGGGTCTCTGATGAAACCTGAAATGACCCTATCTACAATGACAGCTGGATGTGGCATAAGGCTGGACACTTGGGACTGAGAGGATTGGTGAGATTGGGTGAGCAAATGCAGACCCTTTAAAGCAATAATGCATGGCACACATTCCATGGGTCCCAACTCTCCAGGTTGAAGGGAATATTACTACAGATATAACATGTACGGGAATCCTAGAGAACGGACACACTGTGAACACGAAAGGTTTCTAAAACTCAACGAATAGTCCCTCTCCTGGTGCTCCGGTTTGACTTTCCATCTGCTTTATTATCAACCTCCCAACTTGGAGAGACAGCCCCTTTAACCTCCTGGTTCGCACAGGTTGCCAATTTGGCAGAGGATGAAAGGGAAGAGGGAGAACCAATGAGAGAGTAGCTGTTAGGCATTTGGACGGGCACATATCACTGTAATTTCCCGGCAGGAAGAAGAATTAACCAAATTCTCAGCCACCCACCGGGAATCAGTATAGATCCTGAACCAAAATTTTGGACTTGCGGTCAGCTCACCAAAAACGAGTTGAAAAATGGAGCTCAGGGGCACAGCAATTCACAAACTGGCCGAGTAATAAAGGACAACTATCGTCCAAAAATCTGTTGAGGGAAGGCAACGAGGCGGACTTGAAAGCGAGGCAGAATAGCAGGAAACAGATTTCAAGAGGTACGTTGGAATCGACTTTAAAGCACAGGAAGAGGGGCACAACTTCGACAATGATGCACTTGGACAAAAAGGGCGTATGCGTTTTCTCCTGAATATATTCAGGAAAAAACGCATACGCCCTTTTTGGCCAAGCAAGCAAGCGGGCAATGCAAATCTGCACTACAAAGAAGTATCACTTCCCACCGGTCAAAAGGGACATCCACAAAATGTGTAAAAACCAGAAAGGCAAGACAGGCCCTGGAGAACAGGGAGCCTTGTTATGCTGATGGGCGGGATGTAAATTGCCAACTGCCTCTCTGGAGGCGTGCATTGTGTTCCCTAAAACAAGTAAACAACAGAGCTACAGAGCCAAGGGCACTTCCAGTCTAGGGAATATACCTTGGGAAAACTGAAAATCAAAAAGACACAGCCACCCCAAAATTTAGGGCTGCACTGCTTACAAGGACCTCAACTTGGGTACACCTTAAATATCCCAGGAAATATAAAAATGGTTCAAAAAATTGTGGTACTTACGTACGATGGAATATCCCTCAGCCATGAAATCAATGTCATAAGACCAGTAGCAGCAAAATGGGTGGACTCAGGTACGATGATTCTAAGTGAAATAAGTCACACAGAAAAAGAAACTTATCATAAGATATCACTTATGAAGATCCTGTAAACATGGCTACACTTGAACTGAGTTAGGAAAGAGAACAGTGTCTCACATTTAGAAAACACTCTTATGCCTGCTTAAGGGGGAAGGAGAGGTGGGGTGATGCATAAAACCAGAGTTTGATATAAGCACAGGTACCGTTCCAAAAACCAACTATGGAATAGACAAGACCTACACCTTCCTCAGTGAAAGGGACTCAAAACCCCATATTTCCCGCAGAGGAATATATCTGACTAGTAAGAATCTTAAAACCTATGTATTGATATGTCTCCGTAAGGGAATCAAGTGTGTCTAGACTGGGATAAATATGGCAGCGAGAATCAGCTCAAACCCACTATAAAAAGGAATTTCAAAAATAAAACAAAAAAACTGGGAAATTCTTTACAATTCCTTCAGGGTCTCTGATGAAACCTGAAATGACCCTATCTACAATGACAGCTGGATGTGGCATAAGGCTGGACACTTGGGACTGAGAGGATTGGTGAGATTGGGTGAGCAAATGCAGACCCTTTAAAGCAATAATGCATGGCACACATTCCATGTGTCCCAACTCTCCAGGTTGTAGGGAATATTACTACAGATATAACATGTACGGGAATCCTAGAGAACGGACACACTGTGAATACGAAAGGTTTCTAAAACTCAACGAATAGTCCCTCTCCTGGTGCTCCGGTTTGACTTTCCATCTGCTTTATTATCAACCTCCCAACTTGGAGAGACAGCCCCTTTAACCTCCTGGTTCGCACAGGTTGCCAATTTGGCAGAGGATGAAAGGGAAGAGGGAGAACCAATGAGAGAGTAGCTGTTAGGCATTTGGACGGGCACATATCACTGTAATTTCCAGGCAGGAAGAAGAATTAACCAAAGTCTCAGCCACCCACCGGGAATCAGTATAGATCCTGAACCAAAATTTTGGACTTGCGGTCAGCTCACCAAAAACGAGTTGAAAAATGGAGCTCTGGGGTACAGCAATTCACAAACTGGCCGAGTAATAAAGGACAACTATCGTCCAAAAATCTGTTGAGGGAAGGCAACGAGGCGGACTTGAAAGCGAGGCAGAATAGCAGGAAACAGATTTCAAGAGGTACGTTGGAATCGCCTTTAAAGCACAGGAAGAGGGGCACAACTTCGACAATGATGCACTTGGCCAAAAAGGGCGTATGCGTTTTCTCCTGAATATATTCAGGAGAAAACGCATACGCCCTTTTTGGCCAAGCAAGCAAGCGGGCAATGCAAATCTGCACTACAAAGAAGTATCACTTCCCACCGGTCAAAAGGGACATCCACAAAATGTGTAAAAACCAGAAAGGCAAGACAGGCCCTGGAGAACAGGGAGCCTTGTTATGCTGATGGGCGGGATGTAAATTGCCAACTGCCTCTCTGGAGGAGTGCATTGTGTTCCCTAAAACAAGTAAACAACAGAGCTACAGAGCCAAGGGCACTTCCAGTCTAGGGAATATACCTTGGGAAAACTGAAAATCAAAAAGACACAGCCACCCCAAAATTTAGGGCTGCACTGCTTACAAGGACCTCCACTTGTGTACACCTTAAATATCCCAGGAAATATAAAAATGGTTCAAAAATTGTGGTACTTACGTACGATGGAATATCCCTCAGCCATGAAATCAATGTCATAAGACCAGTAGCAGCAAAATGGGTGGATTCAGGTACGATGATTCTAAGTGAAATAAGTCACACAGAAAAAGAAACTTATCATAAGATATCACTTATGAAGATACTGTAAACATGGCTACACTTGAACTGAGTTAGGAAAGAGAACAGTGTCTCACATTTAGAAAACACTCTTATGCTTGCTTAAGGGGGAAGGAGAGGTGGGGTGATGCATAAAACCAGAGTTTGATATAAGCACAGGTACCGTTCCAAAAACCAACTATGGAATAGACAAGACCTACACCTTCCTCAGTGAAAGGGACTCAAAACCCCATATTTCCCGCAGAGGAATATATCTGACTAGTAAGAATCTTAAAACCTATGTATTGATATGTCTCCGTAAGGGAATCAAGTGTGTCTAGACTGGGATAAATATGGCAGCGAGAATCAGCTCAAACCCACTATAAAAAGGAATTTCAAAAATAAAACAAAAAAACTGGGAAATTCTTTACAATTCCTTCAGGGTCTCTGATGAAACCTGAAATGACCCTATCTACAATGACAGCTGGATGTGGCATAAGGCTGGACACTTGGGACTGAGAGGATTGGTGAGATTTGGTGAGCAAATGCAGACCCTTTAAAGCAATAATGCATGGCACACATTCCATGGGTCCCAACTCTCCAGGTTGAAGGGAATATTACTACAGATATAACATGTACGGGAATCCTAGAGAACGGACACACTGTGAATACGAAAGGTTTCTAAAACTCAACGAATAGTCCCTCTCCTGGTGCTCCGGTTTGACTTTCCATCTGCTTTATTATCAACCTCCCAACTTGGAGAGACAGCCCCTTTAACCTCCTGGTTCGCACAGGTTGCCAATTTGGCAGAGGATGAAAGGGAAGAGGGAGAACCAATGAGAGAGTAGCTGTTAGGCATTTGGACGGGCACATATCACTGTAATTTCCCGGCAGGAAGAAGAATTAACCAAAGTCTCAGCCACCCACCGGGAATCAGTATAGATCCTGAACCAAAATTTTGGACTTGCGGTCAGCTCACCAAAAACGAGTTGAAAAATGGAGCTCAGGGGCACAGCAATTCACAAACTGGCCGAGTAATAAAGGACAACTATCGTCCAAAAATCTGTTGAGGGAAGGCAACGAGGCGGACTTGAAAGCGAGGCAGAATAGCAGGAAACAGATTTCAAGAGGTACGTTGGAATCGCCTTTAAAGCACAGGAAGAGGGGCACAACTTCGACAATGATGCACTTGGCCAAAAAGGGCGTATGCGTTTTCTCCTGAATATATTCAGGAGAAAACGCATACGCCCTTTTTGGCCAAGCAAGCAAGCGGGCAATGCAAATCTGCACTACAAAGAAGTATCACTTCCCACCGGTCAAAAGGGACATCCACAAAATGTGTAAAAACCAGAAAGGCAAGACAGGCCCTGGAGAACAGGGAGCCTTGTTATGCTGATGGGCGGGATGTAAATTGCCAACTGCCTCTCTGGAGGCGTGCATTGTGCTCCCTAAAACAAGTAAACAACAGAGCTACAGAGCCAAGGGCACTTCCAGTCTAGGGAATATACCTTGGGAAAACTGAAAATCAAAAAGACACAGCCACCCCAAAATTTAGGGCTGCACTGCTTACAAGGACCTCAACTTGGGTACACCTTAAATATCCCAGGAAATATAAAAATGGTTCAAAAAATTGTGTTACTTACGTACGATGGAATATCCCTCAGCCATGAAATCAATGTCATAAGACCAGTAGCAGCAAAATGGGTGGATTCAGGTACGATGATTCTAAGTGAAATAAGTCACACAGAAAAAGAAACTTATCATAAGATATCACTTATGAAGATCCTGTAAACATGGCTACACTTGAACTGAGTTAGGAAAGAGAACAGTGTCTCACATTTAGAAAAGACTCTTATGCCTGCTTAAGGGGGAAGGAGAGGTGGGGTGATGCATAAAACCAGAGTTTGATATAAGCACAGGTACCGTTCCAAAAACCAACTATGGAATAGACAAGACCTACACCTTCCTCAGTGAAAGGGACTCAAAACCCCATATTTCCCGCAGAGGAATATATCTGACTAGTAAGAATCTTAAAACCTATGTATTGATATGTCTCCGTAAGGGAATCAAGTGTGTCTAGACTGGGATAAATATGGCAGCGAGAATCAGCTCAAACCCACTATAAAAAGGAATTTCAAAAATAAAACAAAAAAACTGGGAAATTCTTTACAATTCCTTCAGGGTCTCTGATGAAACCTGAAATGACCCTATCTACAATGACAGCTGGATGTGGCATAAGGCTGGACACTTGGGACTGAGAGGATTGGTGAGATTGGGTGAGCAAATGCAGACCCTTTAAAGCAATAATGCATGGCACACATTCCATGGGTCCCAACTCTCCAGGTTGAAGGGAATATTACTACAGATATAACATGTACGGGAATCCTAGAGAACGGACACACTGTGAATACGAAAGGTTTCTAAAACTCAACGAATAGTCCCTCTCCTGGTGCTCCGGTTTGACTTTCCATCTGCTTTATTATCAACCTCCCAACTTGGAGAGACAGACCCTTTAACCTCCTGGTTCGCACAGGTTGCCAATTTGGCAGAGGATGAAAGGGAAGAGGGACAACCAATGAGAGAGTAGCTGTTAGGCATTTGGACGGGCACATATCACTGTAATTTCCCGGCAGGAAGAAGAATTAACCAAAGTCTCAGCCACCCACCGGGAATCAGTATAGATCCTGAACCAAAATTTTGGACTTGCGGTCAGCTCACCAAAAACGAGTTGAAAAATGGAGCTCAGGGGCACAGCAATTCACAAACTGGCCGAGTAATAAGAGGACAACTATCGTCCAAAAATCTGTTGAGGGAAGGCAACGAGGCAGACTTGAAAGCGAGGCAGAATAGCAGGAAACAGATTTCCAGAGGTACGTTGGAATCGCCTTTAAAACACAGGAAGAGGGGCACAACTTCGACAATGATGCACTTGGCCAAAAAGGGCGTATGCGTTTTCTCCTGAATATATTCAGGAGAAAACGCATACGCCCTTTTTGGCCAAGCAAGCAAGCGGGCAATGCAAATCTGCACTACAAAGAAGTATCACTTCCCACCGGTCAAAAGGGACATCCACAAAATGTGTACAAACCAGAAAGGCAAGACAGGCCCTGGAGAACAGGGAGCCTTGTTATGCTGACGGGCGGGATGTAAATTGCCAACTGCCTCTCTGGAGGAGTGCATTGTGTTCCCTAAAACAAGTAAACAACAGAGCTACAGAGCCAAGGGCACTTCCAGTCTAGGGAATATACCTGGGAAAAACTGAAAATCAATAAGACAGAGCCACCCCAAAATTTAGGGCTGCACTGCTTACAAGGACCTCAACTTGGGTACACCTTAAATATACCAGGAAATATAAAATTGGTTCAAAAAATTGTGGTTCTTACGTACGATGGAATATCCCTCAGCCATGAAATCAATGTCATAAGACCAGTAGCAGCAAAATGGGTGGATTCAGGTACGATGATTCTAAGTGAAATACGTCACACAGAAAAAGAAACTTATCATAAGTTATCACTTATGAAGATCCTGTAAACATGGCTACACTTGAACTGAGTTAGGAAAGAGAACAGTGTCTCACATTTAGAAAACACTCTTATGCCTGCTTAAGGGGGAAGGAGAGGTGGGGTGATGCATAAAACCAGAGTTTGATATAAGCACAGGTACCGTTCCAAAAACCAACTATGGAATAGACAAGACCTACACCTTCCTCAGTGAAAGGGACTCAAAACCCCATATTTCCCGCAGAGGAATATATCTGACTAGTAAGAATCTTAAAACCTCTGTATTGATATGTCTCCGTAAGGGAATCAAGTGTGTCTAGACAGGCATAAACATGGCAGCGAGAATCAGCTCAAACCCACTATAAAAAGGAATTTCAAAAACAAAACAAAAAAAACCGGGAAATTCTTTACAATTCCTTCAGGGTCTCTGATGAAACCTGAAATGACCCTATCTACAATGACAGCTGGATGTGGCATAAGGCTGGACACTTGGGACTGAGAGGATTGGTAGATTGGGTGAGCAAATGCAGACCCTTTAAAGCACAAATGCCTGGCACCCATTCCATGGGTCCCAACTCTCCAGGTTGAGGGGAATATTACTACAGCTATAACATGTACGAGAAACCTAGAGAACGGACACACTGTGAATACGAAAGGTTTCTAAAACTCAACGAATAGTCCCTCTCCTGGTGCTCCGGTTAGACTTTCCATCTGCTTTACTATCAACCTCCCAACTTGGATAGACAGCCCATTTAACCTCCTGATTCGCACAGGTTGCCAATTTGGCAGAGGATGAAAGGGAAGAGGGAGAACCAATGAGAGGGTAGCTGTTAGGCATTAGGACGGGCACATATCACTCTAACTTCCCAGCAGGAAGAAGAATTAACCAAAGTCTCAGCCCCCCACCGGGAAACAGCATAGGTCCTGAACCATAATGTTGGACTTACGGTCAGCTCACCAAAACCGAGATGAAAAATGGAGCTCAGGGGCACAGCAATTCACAAACTGGCCGAGTAATAAAGGACAACTATCGTCCAAAAATCTGCTGAGGGAAGGCAATGAGGCGGACTTGAAAGCGAGGCAGAATAGCAGGAAACAGATTTCAAGAGGTACGTTGGAATCGCCTTTCAAGCACAGGAAGAGGGGCACAACTTCGACAATGATGCACTTGGCCAAAAAGGGCGTATGCGTTTTCTCCTGAATATATTCAGAAGAAAACGCATACGCCCTTTTTGGCCAAGCAAGCAAGCGGGAAATGCAAATCTGCACTACAAAGAAGTATCACTTCCCACCGGTCAAAAGGGACATCCACAAAATGTGTAAAAACCAGAAAGGCAAGACAGGCCCTGGAGAACAGGGTGCCGTGTTATGCTGATGGGCAGGATGTAAATTGCCAACTGCCTCTCTGGAGGAGTGTATTGTGTTCCGTAAAACAATAAACAACAGAGCTACAGAGCCAAGGGCAATTCCAGTCTAGGGAATATACCTTGGGAAAACTGAAAATCAATAAGACAGAGCCACCCCAAAATTTAGGGCTGCACTGCTTACAAGGACCTCAACTTGGGTACACCTTAAATATCCCAGGAAATATAAAAATGGTTCAAAAAATTGTGGTACTTATGTACGATGGAATATCCCTCAGCAATGAAATCCAAGTCATAAGACCAGTAGCAGCAAAATGGGTGGATTCAGGTACGATGATTCTAAGTGAAATAAGTCACACAGAAAAAGAAACTTATCATAAGATATCACTTATGAAGATCCTGTAAACATGGCTACACTTGAACTGAGTTAGGAAAGAGAACAGTGTCTCACATTTAGAAAACACTCTTATGCCTGCTTAAGGGGGAAGGAGAGGTGGGGTGATGCATAAAACCAGAGTTTGATATAAGCACAGGTATCGTTCCAAAAACCAACTATGGAATAGACAAGACCTACACCTTCCTCAGTGAAAGGGACTCAAAACCACATATTTCCCGCAGAGGAATATATCTGACTAGTAAGAATCTTAAAACCTATGTATTCATATGTCTCCGTAAGGGAATCAAGTGTGTCTAGACTGGCATAAACATGGCAGCGGGAATCAGCTCAAACCCACTATAAAAAGGAATTTCAAAAACAAAACAAAAAAACTGGGAAATTCTTTACAATTCCTTCAGGGTCTCTGATGAAACCTGGAATGACCCTATCTATAATGACAGCTGGATGTGGCATAAGGAGGGACACTTGGGACTGAGAGGATTGGTGAGATTGGGTGAGCAAATGCAGACCCTTTAAAGCACAAATGCCTGGCACCCATTCCATGGGTCCCAACTCTCCACGTTGAAGGGAATATTACTACATCTATAACATGTACGGGAAACCTAGAGAACGGACACACTGTGAATACGAAAGGTTTCTAAAACTCAACGAATAGTCCCTCTCCTGGTGCTCCGGTTTGACTTTCCATCTGCTTTACTATCAACCTCACAACTTGGAGAGACAGCCCCTTTAACCTCCTGGTTCGCACAGGTTTCCAATTTGGCAGAGAATGAAATGGAAGAGGGAGAACCAATGAGAGAGTAGCTGTTAGGCATTTGGACGGGCACATATCACTCTAACTTCCCGGCAGGAAGACAAATTAACCAAAGTCTAAGCCCCCCACCGGGAACCAGCATAGGTCCTGAACCAAAATGTTGGACTTGCGGTCAGCTCACCAAAAACGAGTTGAAAAATGGAGCTCAGGGGCACAGCAATTCACAAACTGGCCGAGTAATAAAGGACAAGTATCGTCCAAAAATCTGTTGAGGGAAGGCAACGAGGCGGACTTGAAAGCGAGGCAGAATAGCAGGAAACAGATTTCAAGAGGTACATTGGAATCGCCTTTAAAGCACAGGAAGAGTGGCACAACTTCGACAATGATGGACTTGGCCAAAAAGGGCGTATGCGTTTTCTCTTGAATATATTCAGGAGAAAACGCATACGCCCTTTTTGGCCAAGCAAGCAAGCGGGCAATGCAAATCTGCACTACAAAGAAGTATCACTTCCCACCGGTCAAAAGGGACATCCACAAAATGTGTAAAAACCAGAAAGGCAAGACAGGCCCTGGAGAACAGGGAGCCTTGTTATGCTGATGGGCAGCATGTAAATTGCCAACTGCCTCTCTGGAGGAGTACATTGTGTTCCCTAAAACAGTAAAAAACAGAGCTACAGAGCCAAGGGCACTTCCAGTCTAGGGAATATACCTTGGGAAAACTGAAAATCAATAAGACAGAGCCATCCCAAAATTTAGGTCTGCACTGCTTATAAGGACCTCAACTTGGGTACACCTTAAATATCCCAGGAAATATAAAAATGGTTCAAAAATTGTGGTACTTATGTACGATGGAATATCCCTCAGCCATGAAATCAATGTCATAAGACCAGTAGCAGCAAAATGGGTGGATTCAGGTACGATGATTCTAAGTGAAATAAGTCACACAGAAAAAGAAACTTATCATAAGATATCACTTATGAAGATCCTGTAAACATGGCTACACTTGAACAGAGTTAGGAAAGAGAACAGTGTCTCACATTTAGAAAACACTCTTATGCCTGCTTAAGGGGGAAGGAGAGGTGGGGTGATGCATAAAACCAGAGTTTGATATAAGCACATGTACCGTTCCAAAAACCAACTATGGAATAGACAAGACCTACACCTTCCTCAGTGAAAGGGACTCAAAACCCCATATTTCCCGCAGAGGAATATATCTGACTAGTAAGAATCTTAAAACCTATGAATTGATATGTCACCGTAAGGGAATCAAGTGTGTCTAGACTGGCATAAACATGGCAGCGAGAATCAGCTCAAACCCACTATAAAAAGGAATTTCAAAAACAAAACAAAAAAACTGGGAAATTCTTTCCAATTCCTTCAGGGTCTCTGATGAAACCTGGAATGACCCTATCTACAACGACAGCTGGATGTGGCAGAAGGCTGGACACTTGGGACTGAGAGGATTGGTGAGATTGGGTGAGCAAATGCAGACCCTTTAAAGCAATAATGCATGGCACCCATTCCATGGATCCCAACTCTCCAGGTTGAAGGGAATATTACTACAGTTATAACATGTACGGGAAACCTAGAGAATGGACACAATGTAAATACGAAAGGTTTCTAAAACTCAACGAATAGTCCCTCTCCTGGTGCTCCGGTTTGACATTCCATCTGCTTTACTATCAATCTCCCAAGTTGGAGAGACAGCCCCTTTAAACTCTTGGTTCGCACAGGTTTCCAATTTGGCAGAGGATGAAAGGGAAGAGGGAGAACCAATAAGAGAGTAGCTGTTAGGCATTTGGACGGGCACCTATCACTCTAACTTCCCGGCAGGAAGAAGAAGTAACCAAAGTCTCAGCCCCCCACCGGGAAACAGCATAGGTCCTGAACCAAAATGTGGACTTGCGGTCAGCTCACAAAGCGAGTTGAAAAATGGAGCTCAGGGGCACGGCAATTCACAAACTGGCCGAGTAATAAAGGACAACTATCGTCCAAAAATCTGTTGAGGGAAGGCAACGAGGCGGACCTGAAAGAGAGGCAGAATAGCAGGAAACAGATTTCAAAAGGTACGTTCGAATCACCTTTGAAGCACAGGAAGAGGCGCACAACTTCGACATTGATGCACTTGGCCAAAAAGGGAGTATGCGTTTTCTCCTGAATATATTCAGGAGAAAACGCATACGACCTTTTGGGCCAAGCAAGCAAGCGGGCAATGCAAATCTGCACTACAAAGAAGTATCACTTCCCACTGGTCAAAAGGGACTTCCACAAAATATGTAAAAACCAGAAAGGCAAGACAGGCCCTGGAAAACAGGGAGCCTTGTTATGCTGATGGGTGGGATGTAAATTGCCAACTGCCTCTCTGGAGGAGTGCATTGTGTTCCCTAAATCAAGTAAACAACAGAGCTACAGAGCCAAGGGCACTTCCAGTCTAGGGAATATACCTTGGGAAAACTGAAAATCAATAAGACAGAGCCACCCCAAAATTTAGGGCTGCACTGCTTACAAGGACCTCAACTTGGGTACACCTTAAATATCCCAGGAAATATAAAAATGGTTCAAAAAATTGTGGTACTTACGTACGATGGAATATCCCTCAGCAATGAAATCCATGTCATAAGACCAGTAGCAGCAAAATGGGTGGATTCAGGTACGATGATTCTAAGTGAAATAAGTCACACAGAAAAAGAAACTTATCATAAGATATCACTTATGAAGATCCTGTAAACATGGCTACACTTGAACTGAGTTAGGAAAGAGAACAGTGTCTCACATTTAGAAAACACTCTTATGCCTGCTTAAGGGGGAAGGAGAGGTGGGGTGATGCATAAAACCAGAGTTTGATATAAGCACAGGTATCGTTCCAAAAACCAACTATGGACTAGACAAGACCTACACCTTCCTCAGTGAAAGGGACTCAAAACCACATATTTCCCGCAGAGGAATATATCTGAGTAGTAAGAATCTTAAAACCTATGTATTCATATGTCTCCGTAAGGGAATCAAGTGTGTCTAGACTGGCATAAACATGGCAGCGGGAATCAGCTCAAACCCACTATAAAAAGGAATTTCAAAAACAAAACAAAAAAACTGGGAAATTCTTCACAATTCCTTCAGGGTCTCTGATGAAACCTGGAATGACCCTATCTACAATGACAGCTGGATGTGGCATAAGGAGGGACACTTGGGACTGAGACGATTGGTGAGATTGGGTGAGCAAATGCAGACCCTTTAAAGCACAAATGCCTGGCACCCATTCCATGGGTCCCAACTCTCCAGGTTGAGGGGAATATTACTACAGATATAACATGTACGGGAAACCTAGAGTACGGACACACTGTGAATACGAAAGGTTTCTAAAACTCAAAGAATAGTCCCTCTCTTGGTGCTCCGGTTTGACTTTCCATCTGCTTTACTATCAACCTCCCAACTTGGAGAGACAGCCCCTTTAACCTCATGGTTCGCACCGGTTTCCAATTTGGCAGAGGATGAAAGGGAAGAAGGAAAACCAATGAGAGAGTAGCTGTTAGGTATTTGGACGGGCACATATCACTCTAACTTCCCGGCAGGAAGAAGAAGTAACCAAAGTCTCAGCCCCCCACAAGGAACCAGCATAGGTCCTGAACCAAAATTTTGGACTTGCGGTCAGCTCACAAAAACGAGTTGAAAAATGGAGCTCAGGGGCACAGCAATTCACAAAATGGCCAAGTAATAAAGGACAACTATCGTCCAAAAATCTGTTGAGGGAAGGCAACGAGGCGGACCTGAAAGCGAGGCAGAATAGAAGGAAACAGATTTCAAGAGGTACGTTGGAATCACCTTTAAAGCACAGGAAGAGGGGCACAACTTCGAAAATGATGCACTAGGCCAAAAAGGGCGTATGCGTTTTCCCCTGAATATATTCAGGAGAAAACGCATACGCCCTTATGGGCCAAGCAAGCAAGCGGGCAATGCAAATCTGCACTACAAAGAAGTATCACTTCCCACCGGTCAAAAGGGACTTCCACAAAATATGTAAAAACCAGAAAGGCAAGACAGGCCCTGGAGAACAGGGAGCCTTGTTATGCTGATGGGCGGGATGTAAATTGCCAACTGCCTCTCTGGAGGAGTACATTGTGTTCCCTAAAACAAGTAAAGAACAGAGCTACAGAGCCAAGGGCATTTCCAGTCTAGGGAATATACCTTGGGAAAACTGAAAATCAATAAGACAGAGCCACCCCAAAATTTAGGGCTGCACTGCTTACAAGGACCTCAACTTGGGTACACCTTAAATATCCCAGGAAATATAAAAATGGTTCCAAAAATTGTGGTACTTACGTACGATGGAATATCCCTCAGCCATGAAATCAATGTCATAAGACCAGTAGCAGCAAAATGGGTGGATTCAGGTACGATGATTCTAAGTGAAATAAGTCACACAGAAAAAGAAAATTATCATAAGATATCACTTATGAAGATCCTGTAAACATGGCTACACTTGAACTGAGTTAGGAAAGAGAACAGTGTCTCACATTTAGAAAACACTCTTATGCCTCCTTAAGGGGGAAGGAGAGGTGGGGTGATGCATAAAACCAGAGTTTGATATAAGCACAGGTACCGTTCCAAAAACCAACTATGGAATAGACAAGACCTACACCTTCCTCAGTGAAAGGGACTCAAAACCCCATATTTCCCGCAGAGGAATATATCTGACTAGTAAGAATCTTAAAACCTATGTATTGCTATGTCTCCGTAAGGGAATCAAGTGTGTCTAGACTGGCATAAACATGGCAGCGAGAATCAGCTCAAACCCACTATAAAAAGGAATTTCAAAAACAAAACAAAAAAACTGGGAAATTCTTTACAATTCCTTCAGGGTCTCTGATGAAACCTGGAATGACCCTATCTACAATGACAGCTTGATGTGGCATAAGGTGGGACACTTGGGACTGAGACGATTGGTGAGATTGGTTGAGCAAATGCAGACCCTTTAAAGCACAAATGCCTGGCACCCATTCCATGTGTCCCAAATCTCCAGGTTGAAGGGAATATTGCTACAGCTATAACATGTACGGGAAACCAAGAGAACGGACACACTGTGAATACGAAAGGTTTCTAAAACTCAACGAATAGTCCCTCTCCTGGTGCTCTGGTTTGACTTTCCATCTGCTTTACTATCAACCTCCCAACTTGGAGAGACAGCCCCTTAAACCTCCTGGTTCGCACAGGTTTCCAATTTGGCAGAGGATGAAAGGGAAGAGGGAGAACCAATGAGAGGGTAGCTGTTAGGCATTTGTACGGGCACATATCAATCTAACTTCCCGGCAGGAAGAAGAATTAACCAAAGTCTCAGCCCCCCTCTGGGAACCAGCATAGGTCCTGAACCAAAATGTTGGACTTGCGGTCAGCTCACCAAAAACGAGTTCAAAAATGGAGCTCAGGGGCACAGCAATTCACAAACTGGCCGAGTAATAAAGGACAACTATCGTCCAAAAATCTGTTGAGGGAAGGCAACGAGGCGGACTTGAAAGCGAAGCAGAATAGCAGGAAACAGATTTCAAGATGTACGTTGGAATCGCCTTTAAAGCACAGGAAGAGGGGCACAACTTCGACAATGATGCACTTGGCCAAAAAGGGCGTATGCGTTTTCTTCTGAATATATTCAGGAGAAAACGCATACGCCCTTTTTGGCCAAGCAAGCAAGCGGGCAATGCAAATCTGCACTACAAATAAGTGTCACTTCCCACGGGTTGAAATGGACATCCACAAAATGTTTAAAAACCAGAAAGGCAAGACAGGCCCTGGAGAACAGGGAGCCTTGTTATGCTGATGGGCGGGATGTAAATTGCCAACTGCCTCTCTGGAGGAGTGCATTGTGTTCCCTAAAACAAGTAAACAACAGAGCTACAGAGCCAAGGGCACTTCCAGTCTAGGGAATATACCTTGGGAAAACTGAAAATCAATAAGACAGAGCCACCCCAAAATTTAGGGCTGCACTGCTTACAACGACCACAAATTGGGTACACCTTAAATATCCCAGGAAATATTAAAATGGTTCAAAAAATTGTGGTACTTACGTACGATGGAGTATCCCTCAGCCATGAAATCAATGTCATAAGACCAGTAGCAGCAAAATGGGTGGATTCAGGTACGATGATTCTAAGTGAAATGAGTCACACAGACAAAGAAACTTATCATAAGATATCACTTATGAAGATCCTGTAAACATGGCTACACATGAACTGAGTTAGGAAAGAGAACAGTGTCTCACATTTAGAAAACACTCTTATGCCTGCTTAAGGGGGAAGGAGAGGTGGGGTGATGCATAAAACCAGAGTTTGATATAAGCACAGGTACCGTTCCAAAAACCAACTATGGAATAGGCAAGACCTACACCTTCCTCAGTGAAAGGGACTCAAAACCCCATATTTCCCGCAGAGGAATATATCTGACTAGTAAGAACCATAAACCTATGTATTGATATGTCTCCGTAAGGGAATCAAGTGTGTCTAGACTGGCATAAACATGGCAGCGAGAATCAGCTCAAACCCACTATAAAAAGGAATTTCAAAAACAAAACAAAAAAACGGGGAAATTCTTTACAATTCCTTCAGGGTCTCTGATGAAACATGGAATGACCCTATCTACAATGACAGCTGGATGTGGCATAAGGCTGGACACTTGGGACTGAGATGATTGGTGAGATTGGGTGAGCAAATGCACACCCTTTAAAGCAATAATGCATGGCACCCATTCCATGGGTCCCAACTCTCCAGGTTGAAGGGAATATTACTACAGTTATAACATGTACGGGAACCTAGAGAACGGACACACTGTGAATACGAAAGGTTTCTAAAACTCAACGAATAGTACCTCTCCTGGTGCTCCGGTTTGACTTTCCATCTGCTTTACTATCAATCTCCCAAGTTCGAGAGACAGCCCCTTTAACCTCCTGGTTCGCACAGGATTCCAATTTGGCAGAGGATGAAAGGGAATAGGGAGAACCAATGAGAGAGTAGCTGTTAGGCATTTGGAAATGCACATATCACTGTAATTTCCCGGCAGGAAGAAGAATTAACCAAAGTCTCAGCCACCCACAGGGAACCAGCATAGGTCCTGAACCAAAATGTTGGACTTTCGGTCAGCTCACAAAAGACGAGTTGAAAAATGGAGCTCAGGGGCACAGCAATTCACAAACTGGCCGAGTAATAAAGGACAAGTATCGTCCAAAAATCTGTTGAGGGAAGGCTACGAGGCGGACTTGAAAGCGAGGCAGAATAGCAGGAAACAGATTTCAAGAGGTACGTTGGAATCGCCTTTAAAGCACAGGAAGAGGGGCACAACTTCGACAATGATGCACTTGGCTAAAAAGGGCGTATGCGTTTTCTCCTGAATATATTCAGGAGAAAACACATAAGCCCTTTTTGGCCAAGTAAGCAAGCGGGCAATGCAAATCTGCACTACAAAGAGGTATCAATTCCCACCGGTCGAAAGGAACATCCACAAAATGTGTAAAAACCAGAAAGGCAAGACAGGCCCTGGAGAACAGGGAGCCTTGTTATGCCGATGGGCGGGATGTAAATTGCCAACTGCCTCTCTGGAGGAGTACATTGTGTTCCCTAAAACAAGTAAAGAACAGAGCTACAGAGCCAAGGGCACTTCCAGCCTAGGGAATATACCTTGGGAAAACTGAAAATCAATAAGACAGAGCCACCCCAAAATTTAGGGCTGCACTGCTTACAAGGACCTCAACTTGGGTACACCTTAAATATCCCAGGAAATATAAAAATGGTTCAAAAAATTGTGGTACTTACGTACGATGGAATATCCCTCAGCCATGAAATCAATGTCAGAAGACCAGTAGCAGCAAAATGGGTGGATTCAGGTACGATGATTCTAAGTGAAATAAGTCACACAGAAAAAGAAACTTATCATAAGATATCACTTATGAAGATCCTGTAAACATGGCTACACTTGAACTGAGTAAGGAAAGAGAACAGTGTCTCACATTTAGAAAACACTCTTATGCCTGCTTAAGGGGGAAGGATAGGTGGGGTGATGCATAAAACCAGAGTTTGATATAAGCACAGGTACCGTTCCAAAAACCAACTATGGAATAGACAAGACCTACACCTTCCTCAGTGAAAGGGACTCAAAACCCCATATTTCCCGCAGAGGAATATATCTGACTAGTAAGAATCTTAAAACCTATGTATTGATATGTCTCCGTAAGGGAATCAAGTGTGTCTAGACTGGCATAAACATGGCAGCGAGAATCAGCTCAAACCCACTATAAAAAGGAATTTCAAAAACAAAACAAAAAAACTGGGAAATTCTTTACAATTCCTTCAGGGTCTCTGATGAAACCTGGAATGGCCCTATCTACAACGACAGCTGGATGTGGCATAAGGAGGGACCCTTTGGACTGAGACGATTGGTGAGATTGGGTGAGCAAATGCAGACCCTTTAAAGCAATAATGCATGGCACCCATTCCATGGGTCCCAACTCTCCAGGTTGAAGGGAATATTACTACAGTTATAACATGTACGGGAACCCTAGAGAACGGACACACTGTGAATACGAAAGGTTTCTAAAACTCAACGAATAGTCCCTCTCCTGGTGCTCCGGTTTGACTTTCCATCCGATTTACTATCAACCTCCCAACTTGGAGAGACATCCCCTTTAACCTCCTGGTTCACACAGGATTCCAAATTGGCAGAGGATGAAAGGGAATAGGGAGAACCAATGAGAGATTAGCTGTTAGGCATTTGGACGGGCACATATCACTGTAACTTCCCGGCAGGAAGAAGAATTAACCAAAGTCTCAGCCACCCACCGGGAACCAGCATAGGTCTTGAACCAAAATTTTGGACCTGCGGTCAGCTCACAAAAAAAGAGTTGATAAATGGAGCTCAGGGGCACAGCAATTCACAAACTGGCCAAGTAATAAAGGACAAGTATCTTCCAAAAATTTGTTGAGGGAAGGCAATGAGGCGGACTTGAAAGCGAGGCAGAATAGCAGGAAACACATTTCAAGAGGTACGTTGGAATCGCCTTTAAAGCACAGGAAGAGGGGCACAACTTCGACAATGATGCACTTGGCTAAAAAGGGCGTATGCGTTTTCTCCTTAATATATTCAGGAGAAAACGCATACGCCCTTTTTGGCCAAGCAAGCAAGCGGGCAATGCAAATCTGCACTGCAAAGAAGTATCACTTCCCACCGGTCAAAAGGGACATCCACAAAATGTGTAAAAACCAGAAAGGCAAGACAGGCCCTGGAGAACAGGGAGCCTTGTTGTGCTGATGGGCGGCATGTAAATTGCCAACTGCCTCTCTGGAGGAGTACATTGTGTTCCCTAAAACAAGTAAAGAACAGAGCTACAGAGCCAAGGGCACTTCCAGTCTAGGGAATATACCTTGGGAAAACTGAAAATCAATAAGACAGAGCCACCCCAAAATTTAGGGCTGCACTGCGTACAAGGACCTCAACTTCGGTACACCTTAAATATCCCAGGAAATATAAAAATGGTTAAAAAAACTGTGGTACTTACGTACGATGGAATATCCCTCAGCCATGAAATCAATGCCATAAGACCAGTAGCAGCAAAATGGGTGGATTCAGGTACGATGATTCTAAGTGAAATAAGTCACATAGAAAAAGAAACTTATCATAAGATATCACTTATGAAGATCCTGTAAACATGGCTACACTTGAACTGAGTAAGGAAAGAGAACAGTGTCTCACATTTAGAAAACACTCTGATGCCTGCTTAAGGGGGAAGGAGAGGTGGGGTGATGCATAAAACCAGAGTTTGATATAAGCACAGTTACCGTTCCAAAAACCAACTATGGAATAGACAAGACCTACACCTTCCTCAGTGAAAGGGACTCAAAACCCCATATTTCCCGCAGAGGAATATATCTGACTAGTAAGAATCTTAAAACCTATGTATTGATATGTCTCCATAAGGGAATCAAGTGTGTCTAGACTGGCATAAGCATGGCAGCGAGAATCAGCTCAAACCCACTATAAAAAGGAATTTCAAAAACAAAACAAAAAAACTGGGTAATTCTTTACAATTCCTTCAGGGTCTCTGATGAAACCTGGAATGACCCTATCTACAATGACAGCTGGATGTGGCATAAGGCTGGACACTTGGAACTGAGAGGATTGGTGAGAGTGGGTGAGCAAATGCAGACCCTTTAAAGAAATAATGCATGGCACCCATTCCATGGGTCCCAACTCTCCAGGTTGAAGGGAATATTACTACAGATATAACATGTACGGGAAACCTAGAGAACGGACACACTGTGAATACGAAAGGTTTCTAAAACTCAACGAATAGTCCCTCTCCTGGTGCTCCGGCTTGACTTTCCACCTGCTTTACTATCAACCTCCCAACTTGGAGAGACATCCCCTTTAACCTCCTGTTTCGCACATGTTGCCAATTTGGCAGAGGATGAAAGGGAAGAGGGAGAACCAATGAGAGAGTAGCTGTTAGGCATTTGGACGGGCACATATCACTCTAATTTCCCGGCAGGAAGAAGAATTAAACAAAGTCTCAGCCACCCACTGGGAACCAGTATAGGTCCTGAACCAAAATTTTGGATTGCGTTCGGCTCACCAAAAACGAGTTGAAAAATGGAGCTCAGGGTCACAGCAATTCACAAACTGGCCAAGTAATAAAGGACAACTATCATCCAAAAATCTGTTGAGGGAAGGCAACGATGCGGACTTGAAAGCGAGGCAGAATAGCAGGAAACAGATTTCAAGAGGTACGTTGGAATCGCCCTTAAAGCACAGGAAGATGGGCACAGCATCGACAATGATGCAATTGGCCAAAAAGGGCGTATGCGTTTTCTCCTGAATATATTCAGGAGAAAACGCATACGCCCTTTTTGGCCAAGCAAGCAAGCGGGCAATGCAAATCTGCACTACAAAGAAGTATCACTTCACATCGGTCAAAAGGGACATCCACAAAATGTGTAAAAACCAGAAAGGCAAGACAGGCCCTGGAGAACAGGGAGCCTTGTTATGCTGATGGGCGGGATGTAAATTGCCAACTGCCTCTCCGGAGGAGTGCATTGTGTTCCCTAAAACAAGTAATCAACAGAGCTACAGAGCCAAGGGCTCTTCTAGTCTAGGGAATATACCTTGGGAAAGCTGAAAAGCAATAAGACAGAGCCACCCCAAAATTTAGCGCTGCACTGCTTACAAGGACCTCAACTTGGGTACATCTTAAATATCCTCGGAAATATAAAAATGGTTCAAAAAATTGTGGGACTTACGTACGATGGAATATCCCTCAGCCATGAAATCAATGTCATAAGGCCAGTAGCAGCAAAATGGGTGGATTGAGGTACGATGATTCTAAGTGAAATAAGTCACAGAGAAAAAGAAACTTATCATAAGATATCACTTATGAAGATCCTGTAAACATGGCTACACTTGAACTGAGTAAGGAAAGAGAACAGTGTCTCACATTTAGAAAACACTCTGATGCCTGCTTAAGGGGGAAGGAGAGGTGGGGTGATGCATAAAACCAGAGTTTGATATAAGCAAAGTTACCGTTCCAAAAACCAGCTATGGAATAGAAAAGACCTATACCTTCCTCAGTGAAAGGGACTCAAAACCCCATATTTCCCGCAGAGGAATATATCTGACTAGTAAGAATCTTAAAACCTATGTATTGATATGTCTCCGTAAGGGAATCAAGTGTGTCTAGACTAGCATAAGCATGGCAGCGAGAATCAGCTCAAACCCACTATAAAAAGGAATTTGAAAAACAAAACAAAAAAACTCGGTAATTCTTTACAATTCCTTCAGGGTCTCTGATGAAACCTGGAATGACCCTATCTACAACGACAGCTGGATGTGGCATAAGGCTGGACACTTGGGACTGAGAGGATTGGTGAGAGTGGGTGAGCAATGCAGACCCTTTAAAGTAATAATGCATGGCACCCATTCCATGGGTCCAAACTCTCCAGGTTGAAGGGAATATTACTACAGTTATAACATGTACGGGAAACCTAGAGAACGGACACACTGTGAATACGAAAGGTTTCTAAAACTCAACGAATAGTCCCCTTCCTGGTGCTCCGGCTAGACTTTCCACCTGCTTTACTATCAACCTCCCAACTTGGAGAGACAGCCCCTTTAACCTCCTGGTTCGCACAGGTTGCCAGTTTGGCAGAGGATGAAAGGGAAGAGGGAGAACCAATGAGAGAGTAGCTGTTAGGCATTTGGACGGGCACATATCACTGTAATTTCCCGGCAGGAAGAAGAATTAACCAAAGTCTCAGCACCCCACCGGGAACCAGTATAGGTCCTGAACAAAACTTTTGGACTTGCGGTCAGCTCAGCAAAAACGAGTTGAAAAATGGAGCTCAGGGGCACAGCAATTCACAAAATGGCCGAGTAATAAAGGACAACTATCCTCCAAAAATCTGTTGAGGGAAGGCAACGAGGCGGACTTGAAAGCGAGGCACAATAGCAGGAAACAGATTTCAAGAGGTACGTTAGATTCGCCTTTAAAGCACAGGAAGAGGGGCACAACATCGACAATGATGCACTTGGCCAAAAAGGGCGTATGTGTTTTCTCCTGAATATATTCAGGAGAAAACGCATACGCCCTCTTTGGCCAAGCAAGCAAGCGGGCAATGGAAATCTGCACTACAAAGAAGTATCACTTCCCACCGGTCAAAAGGGACATCCACAAAATGTGTAAAAACCAGAAAGGCAAGACAGGCCTTGGAGAACACGGAGCCTTGTTATGCTGATGGGCGGGATGTAAATTGCCAACTGCCTCTCTGGAGGAGTGATTTGTGTTCCCTAAAACTAGTAAAGAACAGAGCTACAGAGCCAAGGGCACTTCCAGTCTAGGGAATATACCTGGGGAATACTGAAAATCAATAAGACAGAGCCACTCCAAAATTTAGGGCTGCACTGCTTACAATGACCTCAACTTTGGTACACCTTAAATATGCCAGGAAATATAAAAATGGTTCAAAAAATTGTGGTACTTACATATGATGGAATATCCCTCAGCCATGAAATCAATGTCATAAGACCAGTAGCAGCAAAATGGGTGGATTCAGGTACGATGATTCTAAGTGAAATAAGTCACACAGAAAAAGAAACTTATCATAAGATATCACTTATGAAGATCCTGTAAACATGGCTACACTTGAACTGAGTTAGGAAAGAGAAGAGTGTCTCACATTTAGAAAACAATCTTATGCCTGCTTAAGGGGGAAGGAGAGGTGGGGTGATGCATAAAACCAGAGTTTGATATAAGCACAGGTACCGTTCCAAAAACCAACTATGGAATAGACAAGACCTACACCTTCCTCAGTGAAAGGGACTCAAAACCCCACATTTCCCGCAGAGGAAAATATCTGACTAGTAAGAATCTTAAAACCTATGTATTGATATGTCTCCGTAAGGGAATCAAGTGTGTCTAGACTGGCATAAACATGGCAGCGAGAATCAGCTCAAACCCACTATAAAAAGGAATTTCAAAGACAAAACAAAAAAACTGGGAAATTCTTTACAATTCCTTCAGGGTCTCTGATGAAACCTGGAATGACCCTATCTACAATGACAGCTGGATGTGGCATAAGGAGGGACACTTGGGACTGAGAAGATTGGTGAGATTGGTGACCAAATGCAGACCCTTTGAAGCACAAGTGCCTGGCACCCATTCCATGGGTCCCAACTCTCCAGGTTGAAGGGAATATTACTACAGCTATAACATGTACGGGAAACCTAGAGAACGGACACACTGTGAATACGAAAGGTTTCTAAAACTCAACGAATAGTCCCTCTCCTGGTGCTCCGGTTTGACTTTCCATCTGCTTTACTATCAACCTCCCAACTTGGAGAGACAGCCCCTTTAACCTCCTGGTTCACACAGGTTGCCAATTTGGCAGAGGATGAAAGGGAAGAGGGAGAACCAATGAGAGAGTAGCTGTTAGGCATTTGGACGGGCACATCTCTCTCTAACTTCCCCGCAGGAAGAAGAATTAACCAAAGTCTCAGCCAGCCACCGGGAACCAGTAGAGGTCCTGAACCAAAATTTTGGACTTGCAGTCAGCTCACCAAAAACGAATTGAAAAATGGAGCTCAGGGGCACAGAAATTCACAAACTGGCCAAGTAATAAAGGACAACTATCGTCCAAAAATCTGTTGAGGGAAGGCAACGAGGCGGACTTGAAAGCCAGGCAGAAGAGCAGGAAACAGATTTCAAGAGGTATGTTGGAATCGCCTTTAAAGCACAGGAAGAGGGGCACAACTTCGACAATGATGCACTTGACCAAAAAGGGCGTATGCGTTTTCTCCTGAATATATTCAGGAGAAAACGCATATGCCCTTTTCGGCCAAGCAAGCAAGCGGGCAATGCAAATCTGCACTACAAAGAAGTATCACTTCCCACCGGTCAAAAGGGACATCCACAAAATGTGTAAAAACCAGAAAGGCAAGACAGGCCCTGGAGAACAGGGAGCCTAGTTATGCTGATGGGCGGGATGTAAATTGCCAACTGCCTCTCTGGAGGAGTACATTGTGTTCCCTAAAACAAGTAAAGAACAGAGCTACAGAGCCAAGGTCACTTCCAGTCTATGGAATATACCTGGGGAAAACTGAAAATCAATAAGACAGAGCCACCCCAAAATTTAGGGCTGCACTGCTTACAAGGACCTCAACTTGGGTACACCTTAAATATCCGACGAAATATAAAAATGGTTCAAAAAATTGTGGTACTTATGTACGATGGAATATCCCTCAGCCATGAAATCAATGTCATAAGACCAGTAGCAGCACAATGGGTGGATTCAGGTACGATGATTCTAAGTGAAATAAATCACACAGAAAAAGAAACTTATCATAAGATATCACTTATGAAGATCCTGTAAACATGGCTACACTTGAACTGAGTTAGGAAAGAGAACAGTGTCTCACATTTAGAAAACACTCTTATGCCTGCTTAAGGGGGAAGGAGAGGTGGGGTGATGCATAAAACCAGAGTTTGATATAAGCACAGGTACCGTTCCAAAAACCAACTATGGAATAGACAAGACCTACACCTTCCTCAGTGAAAGGGACTCAAAACACCATATTTCCCGCAGAGGAATATATCTGACTAGTAAGAATCTTAAAACCTATGTACTGATATGTCTCCGAAAGGGAATCAAGTGTGTCTAGGCTGGCATAAACATGGCAGCGAGAATCAGCTCAAACCCACTATAAAAAAGAATTTCAAAAACAAAACAAAATAACTGAGAAATTCTTTACAATTCCTTCCGGGTCCCTGGTGAAACCTAGAATGACCCTATCTACAACGACAGCTGGATGTGGCATAAGGAGGGACACTTGGGACTGAGACGATGGGTGAGATTGGGTGAGAAAATGCAGACCCTTTAAATCACAAATGCCTGGCACCCATTCCATGGGTCCCAACTCTCCAGGTTGAAGGGGATATTACTACAGCTATAACATGTAGGTTAAACCTAGAGAACGGACACACTGTGAATACGAAAGGTTTCTAAAACTCAACGAATAGTCCCTCTCCTGGTGCTCCGGTTTGACTTTCCATCTGCTTTACTATCAACCTCCCAACTTGGAGAGACAGCCCCTTTAACATCCTGGTTCACACAGGTTGCCAATTTGGCAGAGGATGAAAGGGAAGAGGGAGAACCAATGAGAGAGTAGCTGTTAGGCATTTGGACGGGCACATATCACTCTAACTTCCCCGCAGGAACAAGAATTAACCAAAGTCTCAGCCACCCACTGGGAACCAGTATAGGTCCTGAACCAAAATTTTGGACTTGCGGTCAGCTCACCAAAAACGAGTTGAAAAATGGAGCTCAGGGGCACAGCAATTCACAAACTGGCCGAGTAATAAAGGACAACTATTGTCCAAAAATCTGTTGAGGGAAGGCAACGAGGCGGACTTGAAAGCGAGGCAGAATAGCAGGAAACAGATTTCAAGAGGTACGTTGGAATCGCCTTTAAAGCACAGGAAGAGGGGCACAACTTCGACAATGATGCACTTGGCCAAAAAGGGCGTATGCGTTTTCTCCTGAATATATTCAGGAGAAAACGCATACGCCCTTTTTGGCCAAGCAAGCAATCGAGCAATGCAAATCTGCACTACAAAGAAGTATCACTTCCCACGGGTCAAAAGGGACATCCACAAAATGTATAAAAACCAGAAAGGCAAGACAGGCCCTGGAGAACAGGGAGCCTTGTTATGCTGATGGGCGGGATGTAAATTGCCAACTGCCTCTCTGGAGGAGTGCATTGTGTTCCCTAAAACAAGTAAACAACAGAGCTACAGAGCCAAGGGCACTTCCAGTCTAGGGAATATACCTTGGGAAAACTGAAAATCAATAAGACAAAGCCACCCCAAAATTTAGGGCTGCACTGCTTACAAGGACCTCAACTTGGGTACACCTTAAATATCCCAGGAAATATAAAAATGGTTCCAAAAATTGTGGTACTTACGTACGATGGAATATCCCTCAGCCATGAAATCAATGTCATAAGACCAGTAGTAGCAAAATGGGTGGATTCAGGTACGATGATTCTAAGTGAAATAAGTCACATAGAAAAGAAACTTATCATAAGATATCACTTATGAAGATCCTGTAAACATGGCTACACTTGAACTGAGTTAGGAAAGAGAACAGTGTCTCACATTTAGAAAACACTCTTATGCCTGCTTAAGGGGGAAGGAGAGGTGGGGTGATGCATAAAACCAGAGTTTGATATAAGCACAGGTACCGTTCCAAAAACCAACTATGGAATAGACAAGACCTACACCTTCCTCAGTGAAAGGGACTCAAAACACCATATTTCCCACAGAGGAATATATCTGACTAGTAAGAAACTTAAAACCTATGTAGTGATATGTCTCCGTAAGGGAATCAAGTGTGTCTAGACTGGCATAAACATGGCAGCGAGAATCAGCTCAAACCCACTATAAAAAGGAATTTCAAAAACAAAACAAAAAAACTGGGAAATTCTTTACAATTCCTTCCGGGTCCCTTATGAAACCTGGAATGACCCTATCTACAACGACAGCTGGATGTGGCATAAGGAGGGACACTTGGGACTGAGACGATTGGTGAGATTGGGTGAGCAAATGCAGACCCTTTAAAGCACAAATGCCTGGCACCCATTCCGTGGGTCCCAACTCTCAAGGTTGAAGGGGATATTACTACAGCTATAACATGTACGGGAAACCTAGAGAATGGACACACTGTGAATACGAAAAGTTTCTAAAACTCAACGAATTGTCCCTCCCCTGGTGCTCCGGTTTGACTTTCCATCTGCTTTACTATCTATCTCCCAACTTGGAGAGACAGCCCCTTTAAGCTCCTGGTACGCACAGGTTGCCAATTTGGCAGAGGATGAAAGGGAAGAGGGAGAACCAATGAGAGAGTAGCTGTTAGGCATTTGGACGGGCACATATCACTCTAACTTCCGGCAGGAAGAAGAATTAACCAAAGTCTCAGCCCCCAACCGGGAACCAGCATAGGTCTTGAACCAAAATTTTGGACTTTCGGTCAGCTCACCAAAAACGAGTTGAAAAATGGAGCTCAGGGGCACAGCAATTCACAAACTGGCCAAGTAATAAAGGACAACTATCGTCCAAAAATCTGTTGAGGGAAGGCAACGAGGCGGACTTGAAAGCGAGGCAGAATAGCAGGAAACAGATTTCAAGAGGTATGTTGGAATCGCCTTTAAAGCACAGGAAGAGGGGCACAACTTCGACAATGATGCACTTGGCCAATTGGGGCGTATGCGTTTTCTCCTGAATATATTCAGGAGAAAACGCATATGCCCTTTTTGGCCAAGCAAGCAAGCGGGAAATGCAAATCTGCACTACAAAGAAGTATCACTTCCCACTGGTCAAAAGGGACATCCACAAAATGTGTAAAAACCAGAAAGGTAAGACAGGCCCTGGAGAACAGGGAGCCTTGTTATGCTGATGGGCGGGATGTAAATTGCCAACTGCCTCTCTGGAGGAGTGCATTGTGTTCCCTATAACAAGTAAAGAACAGAGCTACAGAGTCAAGGGCACTTCCAGTCTAGGGAATATACCTTGGGAAAACTGAAAATCAATAAGACAGAGCCACCCCAAAATTTAGGGCTGCACGTCTTACAAGGACCTCAACTTGGGTACAACTTAAATATCCCAGGAAAGATAATAATGGTTCAAAAAATTGTGGTACTTTCGTACGATGGAATATCCCTCAGCCATGAAATCAATGTCATAAGACCAGTAGCAGCAAAATGGGTGGATTCACGTACGATGATTCTAAGTGAAATAAGTCACACAGAAAAGAAACTTATCATAAGATATCACTTATGAAGATCCTGTAAACATGGCTACACTTGAACTGAGTTAGGAAAGAGAACAGTGTCTCACATTTAGAAAACACTCTTATGCCTGCTTAAGGGGGAAGGAGAGGTGGGGTGATGCATAAAACCAGAGTTTGATATAAGCACAGGTACCGTTCCAAAAACCAACTATGGAATAGACAAGACCTACACCTTCTTCAGTGAAAGGGACTCAAAACCCCATATTTCCCACAGAGGAATATATCTGACTAGTAAGAATCTTAAAACCTATGTATTGATATGTCTCCGTAATGGAATCAAGTGTGTCTAGACTGGCATAAACATGGCAGCGAGAATCAGCTCAAACCCACTATAAAAAGGAATTTCAAAAAGAAAACAAAAAAACTGAGAAATTCTTTACAATTCCTTCCGGGTCCCTTATGAAAGCTGGAATGACCCTATCTACAACGACAGCTGGATATGGCATAAGGAGGGACACTTGGGACTGAGACAATTGGTTAGATTGGCTGAGCAAATGCAGACCCTTTAAAGCACAAATGCCTGGCACCCATTCCGTGGGTCCCAACTCTCCAGATTGAAGGGAATATTACTACAGCTATAACATGTACGGGAAACCTAGAGAACGGACACACTGTGAATACGAAAGGTTTCTAAAACTCAACGAATAGTCCCTCCCCTGGTGCTCCGGTTTCACTTTCCATCTGCTTTACTATCTATCTCCCAACTTGGAGAGACAGCCCCTTTAAGCTGCTGGTTCGCACAGGATGCCAATTTGGCAGAGGATGAAAGGGAAGAGGGAGAACCAATGAGAGAGTAGCTGTTAGGCATTTGGACGGGCACATATCACTCTAACTTCCGGCAGGAAGAAGAATTAACCAAAGTCTGAGCCCCCAACCGGGAACCAGCATAGGTCCTGAACCAAAATTTTGGACTTGTGGTCAGCTCACCAAAAACGAGTTGAAAAATGGAGCTCAGGGGCACAGCAATTCACAAACTGGCCAAGTAATAAAGAACAACTATCGTCCAAAAATCTGTTGAGGGAAGGCAACGAGGCGGACATGAAAGCGAGGCAGAATAGCAGGAAACAGATTTCAAGAGGTATGTTGGAATCGCCTTTAAAGCACAGAAAGAGGGGCACAACTTCGACAATGATGCACTTGGCCAAATTGGCGTATGCGTTTTCTCCTGAATATATTCAGGAGAAAACGCATATGCCCTTTTTGGCCAAGCAAGCAAGCGGGAAATGCAAATCTGCACTACAAAGAAGTATCACTTCCCACTGGTCAAAAGGGACATCCACAAAATGTGTAAAAACCAGAAAGGCAAGACAGGCCCTGGAGAGCAGGGAGCCTAGTTATGCTGATGGGCGGGATGTAAATTGCCAACTGCCTCTCTGGAGGAGTACATTGTGTTCCCTAAAACAAGTAAAGAACAGAGCTACAGAGCCAAGGGCACTTCCAGTCTATGGAATATACCTTGGGAAAACTGAAAATCAATAAGACAGAGCCACCCCAAAATTTAGGGCTGCACTGCTTACAAGGACCTCAACTTGGGTACACCTTAAATATCCCAGGAAATATAAAAATGGTTCAAAAAATTGTGGTACTTTTGTACGATGGAATATCCCTCAGCCATGAAATCAATGTCATAAGACCAGTAGCAGCAAAATGGGTGGATTCAGTTGCGATGATTCTAAGTGAAATAAGTCACACAGAAAGAGAAACTTATCATAAGATATCACTTATGAAGATCTTGTAAACATGGTTACACTTGAACTGAGTTAGGAAAGAGAACAGTGTCTCACATTTAGAAAACACTCTTATGCCTGCTTAAGGGGGAAGGATAGGTGGGGTGATGCATAAAACCAGAGTTTGATATAAGCACAGGTACCGTTCCAAAAACCAACTATGGAATAGACAAGACCTACACCTTCCTCAGTGAAAGGGACTCAAAACCCCATATTTCCCGCAGAGGAATATACCTGACTAGTAAGAATCTTAAAACCTATGGATTGATATGTCTCCGAAAGGGAATCAAGTGTGTCTAGACTGGCATAAACATGGCAGCGAGAATCAGCTCAAACCCACTATAAAAAGGAATTTCAAAAACAAAACAAAAAAACTGGGAAATTCTTTACAATTCCTTCAGGGTCCCTGCTGAAACCTAGAATGACCCTCTCTACAACGACAGCTGGATGTGGCATAAGGAGGGACACTTGGGACTGAGAGGATTGGTGAGATTGGGTGAGCAAATGCAGACCCTTTAAATCACAAATGCCTGGCACCCATTCCATGGGTCCCAACTTTCCAGGTTGAAGGGAATATTACTACAGCTATAACATGTACGGGAAACCTAGAGAATGGACACAAAGTGAATACGAAAGGTTTCTAAAACTCAACGAATAGTCCCTCTCCTGGTGCTCCGGTTTGACTTTCCATCTGCTTTACTATCAACCTCCCAACTTGGAGAGACAGCCCCTTTAACCTCCTGGTTCACACAGGTTGCCAATTTGGCAGAGGATGAAAGGGAAGAGGGAGAACCAATGAGAGAGTAGCTGTTAGGCATTTGGACGGGCACATATCACTCTAACTTCTCCGAAGGAAGAAGAATTAACCAAAGTCTCAGCCACCCACCGGGAACAAGTATAGGTCCTGAACCAAAATTTTGGACTTGCGGTCAGGTCACCAAAAACGAGTTGAAAAATGGAGCTCAGGGGCACAGCAATTCACAAACTGGCCGAGTAACAAAGGACAACTATCGTCCAAAAATCTGTTGAGGGAAGGCAACGAGGCAGACTTGAAAGCGAGGCAGAATAGCAGGAAACAGATTTCAAGAGGTACGTTGGAATCGCCTTTAAAGCACAGGAAGAGGGGCACAACTTCGACAATGATGCACTTGGCCAAAAAGGGCGTATGCGTTTTCTCCTGAATATATTCAGGAGAAAACGCATACGCCCTTTTTGGCCAAGCAAGCAAGCGGGAAATGCAAATCTGCACTACAAAGAAGTATCACTTCCCACCGGTCAAAAGGGACATCCACAAAATGTGTAAAAACCAGAAAGGCAAGACAGGCCCTGGAGAACAGTTAGCCTTGTTATGCTGATGGGCGGGATGTAAATTGCCAACTGCCTCTCTGGAGGAGTGCATTGTGTTCCCTAAAACAATTAAACAACAGAGCTACAGAGCCAAGGGCACTTGCAGTCTAGGGAATATACCTGGGGAAAACTGAAAATCAATAAGACAGAGCCACCCCAAAATTTAGGGCTGCACTGCTTACAAGGACCTCAACTTGGGTACAACTTAAATATCACAGGAAAGATAAAAATGGTTCAAAAAATTGTGGTACTTACGTACGATGGAATATCCCTCAGCCATGAAATCAATGTCATAAGACCAGTAGCAGCAAAATGGGTGGATTCAGGTACGATGATTCTAAGTGAAATAAGTCACACAGAAAAGAAACTTATCATAAGATATCACTTATGAAGATCCAGTAAACATGGCTACACTTGAACTGAGTTAGGAAAGAGAACAGTGTCTCACATTTAGAAAACACTCTTATGCCTGCTTAAGGGGGAAGGAGAGGTGGGGTGATGCATAAAACCAGAGTTTGATATAAGCACAGGTACCGTTCCAAAAACCAACTATGGAATAGACAAGACCTACACCTTCTTCAGTGAAAGGGACTCAAAACCCCATATTTCCCACAGAGGAATATATCTGACTAGTAAGAATCTTAAAACCTATGTATTGATATGTCTCCGTAAGGGAATCAAGTGTGTCTAGACTGGCATAAACATGGCAGCGAGAATCAGCTCAAACCCACTATAAAAAGGAATTTCAAAAACAAAACAAAAAAACTGGGAAATTATTTACAATTCATTCCGGGTCCCTGATGAAACCTGAAATGACCCTATCTACAACGACAGCTGGATGTGGCATAAGGAGGGACACTTGGGACTGAGACGATTGGTGAGATTGGGTGAGCAAATGCAGACCCTTTAAATCACAAATTCCTGGCACCCATTCCATGGGTCCCAACTCTCCAGGTTGAAGGGAATATTACTACAGCTATAACATGTACGGGAAACCTAGAGAACGGACACACTGTGAATACGAAAGGTTTCTAAAACTCAACGAATAGTCCGTCCCTAGGTGCTCCGGTTTGACTTTCCATCTGCTTTACTATCAATCTCCCAAATTGGAGAGACAGCCCCTTTAAACTCCTAGTTCGCACAGGTTGCCAATTTGGCAGAGGATGAAAGGGAAGAGGGAGAACCAATGAGAGAGTAGCTGTTAGGCATTTGGACGGGCACATATCACTCTAACTTCCGGCAGGAAGAAGAATTAACCAAAGTCTCAGCCCCCAACCGGGAACCAGCATAGGTCCTGAACCAAAATTTTGGACTTGCGGTCAGCTCACCAAAAACGAGTTGAAAAATGGAGCTCAGGGGCACAGCATTTCACAAACTGGCCAAGTAATAAAGGACAACTATCGTCCAAAAATCTGTTGAGGGAAGGCCACGAGGCGGACTTGAAAGCGAGGCAGAATAGCAGGAAACAGATTTCAAGAGGTATGTTGGAATCGCCTTTAAAGCACAGGAAGAGGGGCACAACTTCGACAATGATGCACTTGGCCAAATGGGGCGTATGTGTTTTCTCCTGAATATATTCAGGAGAATACGCATATGCCATTTATGGCCAAGCAAGCAAGCGGGAAATGCAAATCTGCACTACAAAGAAGTATCACTTCCCACCGGTCAAAAGGGACATCCACAAAATGTGTAAAAACCAGAAAGGCAAGACAGGCCCTGGAGAACAGGGAGCCTTGTTATGCTGATGGGCGGGATGTAAATTGCCAACTGCCTCTCTGGAGGAGTGCATTGTGTTCCCTAAAACAACTAAACAACAGAGCTACAGAGCCAAGGGCACTTCCAGTCTAGGGAATGTACCTTGGGAAAACAGAAAATCAATAAGACAGAGCCACCCCAAAATTTAGGGCTGCACTGCTTACAAGTACCTCAACTTGGGTACGCCTTAAATATCCCAGGAAATATAAAAATGGTTCAAAAAATTGTGGTACTTACGTACGATGGAATATCCCTCAGCCATGAAATCAATGTCATAAGACCAGTAGCAGTAAAATGGGTGGATTCAGGTACGATGATTCTAAGTGAAATAAGTCACACAGAAAAAGAAACTTATCATAAGATATCACTTATGAAGATCCTGTAAACATGGCTATACTTGAACTGACTTAGGAAAGCGAACAGTGTCTCACATTTAGAAAACACTCTTATGCCTGCTAAAGGGGGAAGGATAGGTGGGGTGATGCATAAAACCAGAGTTTGATATAAGCACAGGTACCGTTCCAAAAACCAACTATGGAATAGACAAGACCTACACCTTCCTCAGTGAAAGGGACTCAAAACCCCATATTTCCCGCAGAGGAATATATCTGACTAGTAAGAATCTTAAAACCTATGTATTGATATGTCTCCGTAAGGGAATCAAGTGTGTCTAGACTGGCATAAACATGGCAGCAAGAATCAGCTCAAACCCACCATAAAAAGGAATTTCAAAAACAAAACAAAAAAACTGGGAAATTCTTTACAATTCCTTCAGGGTCTCTGATGAAACCTGGAATGACCCTATCTACAACGACAGCTGGATGTGGCATAAGTAGGGACACTTCGGACTGAGACGATTGGAGAGATTGTGTGAGCAAATGCAGACCCTTTAAAGCACAAATGCCTGGCACCCATTCCTTGGGTCCCAACTCTCCAGGTTTAAAGGAATATTACTACAGCTATAACATGTACGGGAAACCTAGAGAACGGACACACTGTGAATACGAAAGGTTTCTAAAACTCAACGAATAGTCCCTCTCCTGGTGCTCCGGTTTGATTTTCCATCAGCTTTACTATCACCCTCCCAACATGGAGAGACAGCCCCTTTACCCTCCTGGTTTGCACAGGTTTCCAATTTGGCAGAGGATGAAAGGAAATAGGGAGAACCAATGAGAGAGTAGCTGTTAGGCATTTGGACGGGCACATATCACTGTAATTTCCCGGCAGGAAGAAGAATTAACCAAAGTCTCAGCATCCCACCGGGAATAGCATAGGTCCTGAACCAAAATGTTGGACTTGCGGTCAGCTCACCAAAAACGAGTTGAAAAATGGAGCTCAGGGGCACAGCAATTCACAAACTGGCCGAGTAATAAAGGACAACTATCGTCCAAAAATCTGTTGAGGGAAGTCAACGAGGCGGACTTGAAAGCGAGGCAGAATAGCAGGAAACAGATTTCAAGAGGTACGTTGGAATCGCCTTTCAAGCACAGGAAGAGGGGCACAACTTCGACAATGATGCACTTGGCCAAAAAGGGCGTATGCGTTTTCTCCTGAATATATTCAGGAGAAAACGCATACGCCCTTTTTGGCCAAGCAAGCAAGCGGGCATTGCAAATCTGCACTACAAAGAAGTATCACTTTCCATCGGTCAAAAGGGACATCCACAAAATGTGTAAAAACCAGAAAGGCAAGACAGGCCCTGGAGAACAGGGAGCCTTGTTATGCTGATGGGCGGGATGTAAATTGCCAACTGCCTCTCTCGGGGAGTGCATTGTGTTCCCTAAAACAAGTAAAGAACAGAGCTACAGAGCCAAGGGCACTTCCAGTCTAGGGAATATACCTTGGGAAAACTGAAAATCAATAAGACAGAGACAACCCAATATTTAGGGCTGCACTTCTTACAAGGACCTCAACTTGGGTACACCTTAAATATCCCAGGAAATATAAAAATGGTTCAAAAAATTGTGGTATTTACGTACGATGGAATATCCCTCAGCCATGAAATCAATGTCATAAGACCAGTAGCAGCAAAATGGGTGGATTCAGGTACGATGATTCTAAGTGAAATAAGTCACAGAGAAAAAGAAACTTATCATAAGATATCACTTATGAAGATCCTGTACACATGGCTACACTTGAACTGAGTTAGGAAAGAGAACAGTGTCTCACTTTTAGAAAACGCTCTTATGCCTGCTTAAGGGGGAAGGAGAGGTGGGGTGATGCATAAAACCAGAGTTTGATATAAGCACAGGTACCGTTCCAAAAACCAACTATGGAATAGACAAGACCTATACCTTCCTCAGTGAAAGGGACTCAAAACCCCATATTTCCCGCCGAGGAATATATCTGACTAGTAAGAATCTTAAAACCTATGTATTGATATGTCTCCGTAAGGGAATCAAGTGTGTCTAGACTGGCATAAACATGGCAGCGAGAATCAGCTCAAACCCACTATAAAAAGGAATTTCAAAAACAAAACAAAAAAACTGGGAAATTCCTTACAATTCCTTCAGGGTCTCTGATGAAACCTGGAATGACCCTATATACAACGACAGCTGGATGTGGCATAAGGCTGGACACTTGGGACTGAGACGATTGGTGAGATTGGGTGAGCAAATGCAGACCCTTTAAAGCAATAATGCATGGCACCCATTCCATGGGTCCCTACTCTCCAGGTTGAAGGGAATATTACTACAGCTATAACATGTACGGGAAACCAAGGGAACGGACACACTGTGAATACGAAAGGTTTCTAAAACTCAACGAATAGTCCCTCTCCTGGTGCTCCGGTTTGACTTTACACCTGATTTACTATCATCCTCCCAACTTGGAGAGACAGCCCCTTTAACCTCATGGTTCGCACAGGTTGCCAATTTGGCAGAGGATGAAAGGGAAGAGGGAGAACCAATGAGAGAGTAGCTGTTAGGTATCTGAACGGGCACATATCACTGTAATTTCCCGGCAGGAAGAAGAATTAACCAAAGTCTCAGCCCCCCACCCGGAACCAGCATAGGTCCGGAACCAAAATTTCGGACTTGCGGTCACCTCACCAAAAACGAGTTGAAAACTGGAGCTCAGGGGCACAGCAATTCCCAAACTGGCCGAGTAATAAAGGACAACTATCGTCCAAAAATCTGTTGAGGGAAGGCAACGAGGCGGACTTGAAAGCGAGGCAGAATAGCAGGAAACAGATTTCAAGAGGTACGTTGGAATCGCCTTTAAAGCACAGGAAGAGGGGCACAACTTCGACAATGATGCACTTGGCCAAAAAGGGCGTATGCGTTTTCTCCTGAATATATTCAGGAGAAAACGCATACGCCCTTTTTGGCCAAGCAAGCAAGGGTGCAATGCAAATCTGCACTACAAAGAACTATCACTTCCCACCGGTCAAAAGGGACATCCACAAAATGTGTAAAAACCAGAAAGGCAAGACAGGCCCTGGAGAACAGGGAGACTTGTTATGCTGATGGGCGGGATGTAAATTGCCAACTGCCTCTCTGGAGGAGTACATTGTGTTCCCTAAAACAAATAAAGAACAGAGCTACAGAGCCAAGGGCACTTCCAGTCTAGGGAATATACCTTGGGAAAACTGAAAATCAATAAGACAGAGACAACCCAAAATTTAGGGCTGCACTTCTTACAAGGACCTCAACTTGGGTACACCTTAAATATCCCAGGAAATATAAAAATGGTTCAAAAAATTGTGGTATTTACGTACGATGGAATATCCCTCAGCCATGAAATCAATGTCATAAGACCAGTAGCAGCAAAATGGGTGGATTCAGGTACGATGATTCTAAGTGAAATAAGTCACAGAGAAAAAGAAACTTATCATAAGATATCACTTATGAAGATCCTGTACACATGGCTACACTTGAACTGAGTTAGGAAAGAGAACAGTGTCTCACTTTTAGAAAACGCTCTTATGCCTGCTTAAGGGGGAAGGAGAGGTGGGGTGATGCATAAAACCAGAGTTTGATATAAGCACAGGTACCGTTCCAAAAACCAACTATGGAATAGACAAGATGTACACCTTCCTCAGTGAAAGGGACTCAAAACCCCATATTTCCCGCAGAGGAATATATGTGACTGGTAAGAATCATAAAACCTATGTATTGATATGTCTCCGTAAGGGAATCAAGTGTGTCTAGACTGGCATAAACATGGCAGCGGGAATCAGCTCAAACCCACTATAAAAAGGAATTTCTAAAACAAAACAAAAAAACTGGGAAATTCTTTACAATTCCTTCAGGGTCTCTGATGAAACCTGGAATGACCCTATCTACAATGACAGCTGGATGTGGCATAAGGAGGGACACTTGGGACTGAGACGATTGGTGAGATTGGGTGAGCAAATGCATACCCTTTAAAGCACAAATGCCTGGCACCCATTCCATGGGTCCCAACTCTCCAGGTTGAAGGGAATATTACTACAGCTATAACATGTACGGGAAACCTAGAGAACGGACACACTGTGAATACGAAAGGTTTCTAAAACTCAACGAATAGTCCCTCTCCTGGTGCTCCTGTTTGACTTTCCATCTGCTTTACTATCAACCTCCCAACTTGGAGAGACAGCCCCTTTAACCTCCTGGTTCGCACAGGTTGCCAATTTGGCAGAGGATGAAAGGGAAGAGGGAGGACCAATGAGAGAGCAGCTGTTAGGCATTTGGACGGGCACATATCACTGTAATTTCCCAGCAGGAATAAGAATTAACCAAAGTCTCAGCCACCCACCGGGAACCAGTATAGGTCCTGAACCAAAATTTTGGACTTGCGGTCAGCTCACCAAAAACGAGTTGAAAAATGGAGCTCAGGGGTACAGCAATTCACAAACTGGGCGAGTAATAAAGGACAACTATCGTCCAAAAATCTGTTGAGGGAAGGCAACGAGGCGGACTTGAAAGCGAGGCAGAATAGCAGGAAACAGATTTTAAGAGGTACGTTGGAATCGCCTTTAAAGCACAGGAAGAGGGGCCTAACTTGGACAATGATGCCCTTGGCCAAAAAGGGCGTATGCGTTTTCTCCTGAATATATTCAGGAGAAAACGCATACACCCTTTTTGGCCAAGCAAGCAAGCGGGCAATGCAAATCTGCACTACAAAGAAGTATCACTTCCCACCGGTCAAAAGGGACATCCACAAAATGTGTAAAAACCAGAAAGGCAAGACAGGCCCTGGAGAACAGGGAGCCTTGTTATGCTGATGGGCGGGATGTAAATTGCCAACTGCCTCTCTGAAGGAGTGCATTGTGTTCCCTAAAACAAGTAAAGAACAGATCTACAGAGCCAAGGGCACTTCCAGTCTAGGGAATATACCTTGGGAAAACTGAAAATCAATAAGACAGAGCCACCCCAAAATTTAGGGCTGCACTGCTTACAAGGACCTCAACTTGGGTACACCTTAAGTATCCCAGGAAATATAAAAATTGTTCAAAAAATTGTGGTACTTACGTACGACGGAATATGCTCAGCCATGAAATCCATGTCATAAGACCAGTAGAAGCAAAATGGGTGGATTCAGGTACGATGATTCTAAGGGAAATATGACACACAGAAAAAGAAACTTATCATAAGATATCACTTATGAAGATCCTGTAAACATGGCTACACTTGAACTGATTTAGAAAAGAGAACAGTGTCTCACATTTAGAAAACACGCTTATGCCTGCTTAAGGGGGAAGGAGAGGTGGGGTGATGCATAAAACCAGAGTTTGATATAAGCACAGGTACCGTTCCAAAAACCAACTATGGAATAGACAAGACCTACACCTTCCTCAGTGAAAGGGACTCAAAACACCATATTTCCCGCAGAGGAATATATCTGACTAGTAAGAATCTTAAAACCTATGTATTGATATGTCTCCATAAGGGAATCAAGTGTGTCTAGACTGGCATAAACATGGCAGCGAGAATCAGCTCAAACCCACTATAAAAAGGAATTTCAAAAACAAAACAAAAAAACTGGGAAATTCTTTACAATTCCTTCAGGGTCTCTGATGAAACCTGGAATGACCCTATCTACAACGACAGCTGGATATGGCATAAGGAGGGACACTTGGGACTGAGAAGATTGGTGAGATTGGGTGAGCAAATGCAGACCCTTTAAGGCACAAATGCCTGGCACCCATTCCATGGGTCCCAACTCTCCAGGTTGAAGGGAATATTACTACAGCAATAACATGTACGGGAAACCTATAGAACGGACACACTGTGAATACGAAAGGTTTCTAAAACTCAACGAATAGTCCCTCTCCTGGTGAGCCGGTTTGACTTTCCATCTGCTTTACTATCAACCTCCCAACTTGGAGAGACAGCCCCTTTAACCTCCTGGTTCGCACAGGTTGCCAATTTGGCAGAGGATGAAAGGGAAGAGGGAGAACCAATGAGAGAGTAGCTGTTAGGCATTTGGACGGGCACATATCACTGTAATTTCCCGCCAGGAAGAAGAATTAACCAAAGTCTCAGCCACCCACCGGGAACCAGTATAGGTCCTGAACCAAAATTTTGGACTTGCGGTCAGCTCACCAAAAACGAGTTGAAAAATGGAGCTCAGGGGCAGAGCAATTCACAAACTGGCCAAGTAATAAAGGACAACTATCGTCCAAAAATCTGTTGAGGGAAGGCAACGAGGCGGACTTGAGGGCGAGGCAGAATAGCAGGAAACAGATTTCAAGAGGTACGTTGGAATCACCTTTAAAGCACAGGAAGACGGGCACAACTTCGACAATGATGCCCTTGGCCAAAAAGGGCGTATGCGTTTTCTCCTGAATATATTCAGGAGAAAACGCATACGCCCTTTTTGGCCATGCAAGCAAGCGGGCAATGCAAATCTGCACTACAAAGAAGTATCACTTCCCACTGGTCAAAATGGACATCCACAAAATGTGTAAAAACCAGAAAGGCAAGACAGGCCCTGGAGAACAGGGAGCCTTGTTATGCTGATGGGCGGGATGTAAATTGCCAACTGCCTCTCTGGAGGAGTGCATTGTGTTCCCTAAAACAAGTAAAGAACAGAGCTACAGAGCCTAGGGCACTTCCAGTCTAGGGAATATACCTTGGGAAAACTGAAAATCAATAAGACAGAGCCACCCCAAAATTTAGTGCTACACTGCTTACAAGGACCTCAACTTGGATACACCTTAAGTATCCCAGGAAATATAAAAATGGTTCAAAAAATTGTGGTACTTACGTACGATGGAATATCCCTCAGTCATGAAATCAATGTCATAAGACCAGTAGCAGCAAAATGGGTGGATTCAGGTACGATGATTCTAAGTGAAATAAGTCACACAGAAAAAGAAACTTATCATAAGATATCACTTATGAAGATCCTGTAAACATGGCTACACTTGAACTGAGTTAGGAAAGAGAACAGTGTCTCACATTTAGAAAACACTCTTATGCCTGCTTAAGGGGGAAGGAGAGGTGGGGTGATGCATAAAAACAGAGTTTGATATAAGCACAGGTACCGTTCCAAAAACCAATTATGGAATAGACAAGACCTACACCTTCCTCAGTGAAAGGGACTCAAAACCCCATATTTCCCACAGAGGAATATATCTGACTAGTAAGAATCTTAAAACCTATGTATTGACATGTCTCCGTAAGGGAATCAAGTGTGTCTAGACTGGCATAAACATGGCAGCGAGAATCAGCTCAAACCCACTATAAAAAGGAATTTCAAAAACAAAACAAAAAAACTGGGAAATTCTTTACAATTCCTTCAGGGTCTCTGATGAAACCTGGAATGACCCTATCTACAAAGACAGCTGGATGTGGCATAAGGCTGGACACTTGGGACTGAGACGATTGGTGAGATTGGGTGAGCAAATGCAGACCCTTTAAAGCAATAATGCATGGCACCCATTCCATGGGTCCCAACTCTCCAGTTTGAAGGGAATATTACTACAGCTATAACATGTACGGGAAACCTAGAGAATGGACACACTGTGAATACGAAAGGTTTCTAAAACTCAACGAATAGTCCCACTCCTGGTGCTCCGGTTGGACTTTCCATCTGCTTTGCTATCAACCGCCCAACTTGGAGCGACAGCCCCTTTAATCTCCTGGTTCACACAGGTTGCCAATTTGGCAGAGGATGAAAGGGAAGAGGGAGAACCAATGAGAGAGTAGCTGTTAGGCATCTGGACGGGCACATATCACTCTAACTTCCCCGCAGGAAGAAGAATTAACCAAAGTCTCAGCCACCGACCGGGAACCAGTATAGGTTCTGAACCAAAATTTTGGACTTGCGGTCAGCTCACGAAAAACGAGTTGAAAAATGGAGCTCAGGGGCACAGCAATTCACAAACTGGCCGAGTAATAAAGGACAACTATCGTCCAAAAATCTGTTGAGGAAAGGCAACGAGGCGGACTTGAAAGCGAGGCAGAATAGCAGGAAACAGATTTCAAGAGGTATGTTGGAATCGCCTTTAAAGCACAGGAAGACGGGCACAACTTCGAAAATGATGCCCTTGGCCAAAAAGGGCATATGCGTTTTCTCCTGAATATATCCAGGAGAAAACGCATACGCCCTTTTTGGCCAAGCAAGCAAGCGGGCAATGCAAATCTGCACTACAAAGAAGTATCACTTCCCACCGGTCAAAAGGGACATCCACAAAATGTGTAAAAACCAGAAAGGCAAGACAGGCCCTGGAGAACAGGGAGCCTGGTCATGCTGATGGGCGGGATGTAAATTTGCAACAGCCTCTCCGGAGGAGTGCATTGTGTTCCCTAAAACAAGTAAACAACAGAGCTACAGAGACAAGGGCACTTCCAGTCTAGGGAATATACCTTGGAAAAACTGAAAATAAATAAGACAGAGCCACCCCAAAATTGAGGGCTGCACTGCTTACAAGGACCTCAACTTGGGTACACCTTAAGTATCCCAGGAAATATAAAAATTGGTCAAAAAATTGTGGTACTTACGTACGATGGAATATCCCTCAGCCATGAAATCAATGTCATAAGACCAGTAGCAGCAAAATGGGTGGATTCAGGTACGATGATTCTAAGTGAAATAAGTCACACAGAAAAAGAAACTTATCATAAAATATCACTTATGAAGATCCTGTAAACATGGCTACACTTGAACTGAGTTAGGAAAGAGAACAGTGTCTCACATTTAGAAAACAATCTTATGCCTGCTTAAGGGGGAAGGAGAGGTGGGGTGATGCATAAAACCAGAGTTTGATATAAGCTCAGGTACCGTTCCAAAAACCAACTATGGAATAGACAATACCTACACCTTCCTCAGTGAAAGGGACTCAAAACCCCATATTTCCCGCAGAGGAATATATCTGACTAGTAAGAATCTTAAAACCTATGTATTGATATGTCTCCGTAAGGGAATCAAGTGTGTCTAGACTGGCATAAACATGGCAGCGAGAATCAGCTCAAACCCACTATAAAAAGGAATTTCAAAAACAAAACAAAAAAACTGGGAAATTCTTTACAATTCCTTCAGGGTCTCTGATGAAACCTGGAATGACCCTATCTACAACGACAGCTGGATGTGGCATTTGGACGGACACTTGGGACTGAGACGATTGGTGAGATTGGGTGAGCAAATGCAGACCCTTTAAAGCACAAATGCCTGGCACCCATTCAATGGGTCCCAACTCTCCTGGTTGAAGGGAATATTACTACAGCTATAACATGTACGGGAAACCTAGAGAACGGACACACTGTGAATACGAAAGGTTTCTAAAACTCAACGAATAGTCCCTCTCCTGGTGCTCCGGTTTGACTTTCCATCTGATTTACTATCAACCTCCCAACTTGGAGAGACAGCCCCTTTAACCTCCTGGTTCGCACAGGTTGCCAATTTGGCAGAGGATGAAAGGGAAGAGGGAGAACCAATGAGAGAGTAGCTGTTAGGCATTTGGACGGGCACATATCACTGTAATTTCCCGGCAGGAAGAAGAATTAACCAAAGTCTCATCCCCCCACCGGGAACCATTATAGGTCCTGAACCAAAATTTTGGAATTGCGGTCAGCTCACCAAGAAAGAGTTGAAAAATCGAGCTCAGGGGCAGAGCAATTCACAAACTGGCCAAGTAATAAAGGACAACTATCGTCCAAAAATCTATAGAGGGAAGGCAACGAGGCGGACTTGAAAGCGAAGCAGAATAGCAGGAAACAGATTTCAAGAGGTACGTTGGAATCACATTTAAAGCACAGGAAGACGGGCACAACTTCAACAATGATGCACTTGTCCAAAAATGGCGTATGCGTTTTCTCCTGAATATATTCAGGAGAAAACGAATACGCCCTTTATGGCCAAGCAAGAAAGTGGGCAATGCAAATCTGCACTACAAAGAAGTATCACTTCCCACTGGTCAAAAGGGACATCCACAAAATGTGTAAAAACCAGAAAGGCAAGACAGGCCCTGGAGAACAGGGAGCCTTGTTATGCTAATGGGCGGGATGTAAATTGCCAACTGCCTCTCTGGAGGAGTGCATTGTGTTCCCTAAAACAAGTAAAGAACAGAGCTACAGAGCCAAGGGCACTTCCAGTCTAGGGAATATACCTTGGGAAAACTGAAAATCAATAAGACAGAGCCACCCCAAAATTTAGGGCTGCACTGCTTACAAGGACCTCAACTTGGGTACACCTTAAATATCCCAGGAAATATAAAAATGGTTCAAAAAATTGTGGTACTTACGTACGATGGAATATCCCTCAGACATGAAATCAATGTCATAAGACCAGTAGCAGCAAAATGGGTGGATTCAGGTACGATGATTCTAAGTGAAATAAGTCACACAGAAAAAGAAACTTATCATAAGATATCACTTATGAAGATCCTGTAAACATGGCTACACTTGAACTGAGTTAGGAAAGAGAACAGTGTCTCACATTTAGAAAACACTCTTATGCCTGCTTAAGAGGGAAGGAGAGGTGGGGTGATGCATAAAACCAGAGTTTGATATAAGGGCAGGTACCGTTCCAAAAACCAACTATTGAATAGACAAGACCTACACCTTCCTCAGTGAAAGGGACTCAAAACCCCATATTTCCCGCAGAGGAATATATCTGACTAGTAAGAAACTTAAAACCTATGTATTGATATATCTCCGTAAGGGAATCAAGTGTGTCTAGACTGGCATAAACATGGCAGCGAGAATCAGCTCAAACCCACTATAAAAAGGAATTTCAAAAACAAAACAAAAAAACTGGGAAATTCTTTACAATTCCTTCAGGGTCTCTGATGAAACCAGGAATGACCCTATCTAAAATCACATCTGGATATGGCATAAGGAGGGACACTTGGGACTGAAACGATTGGTGAGATTGGGTGAGCAAATGCAGACCCTTTAAAGCACAAATGCCTGGCACCCATTCAATGGGTCCCAATTCTCCAGGTTGAAGGGAATATTACTGCAGCTATAACATGTACGGGAAACCTAGAGAACGGACACACTGTGAATACGAAAGGTTTCTAAAACTCAACGAATAGTCCCTCTCCTGGTGCTCCGGTTTGACTTTCCATCTGCTTTACTATCAACCTCCCAACTTGGAGAGACAGCCCCTTTAACCTCCTGGTTCGCACAGGTTTCCAATTTGGCAGAGGATGAAAGGGTAGAGGGAGAACCAATGAGAGAGTAGCTGTTAGGCATCTGGACGGGCACATATCACTGTAATTTCCCGGCAGGAAGAACAATTAACCAAAGTCTCAGCCCCCCACCGGGAACCAGCAAAGATCCTGAACCAAAATTTTGGACTTGCGGTCAGCTCACCAAAAACGAGTTGAAAAATGGAACTCAGGGGCACAGCAATTCACAAACTGGCCGAGTAATAAAGGACAACTATCGTCCAAAAATCTGTTGAGGGAAGGCAACGAGGCGGACTTGAAAGCGAGGCAGAATAGCAGGAAACAGATTTCAAGAGGTACGTTGGAATCGCCTTTAAAGCACAGGAAGAGGGGCACAACTTCGACAATGTTGCACTTGGCCAAAAAGGGCGTATGCGTTTTCTCCTGAATATATTCAGGAGAAAACGCATACGCCCTTTTTGGCCAAGCAAGCAAGCGGGCAATGCAAATCTGCACTACAAAGAAGTATCACTTCCCACCGGTCAAAAGGGACATCCACAAAATGTGTAAAAACCAGAAAGGCAAGACAGGCCCTGGAGAACAGGGAGCCTTGTTATGCTGATGGGCGGGATGTAAATTGCCAACTGCCTCTCTGGAGGAGTGCATTGTGTTCCCTAAAACAAGTAAACAACAGAGCTACACAGCCAAGGGCACTTCCAGTCTAGGGAATATTCCTTGGGAAAACTGAAAATCAATAAGACAGAGCCACCCCAAAATTTAGGGCTGCACTGCTTACAAGGACCTCAACTTGGGTACACCTTAAATATCCCAGGAAATATAAAAATGTTTTAAAAAATTGTGGTACTTACGTACGATGGAATATCCCTCAGCCATGAAATCAATGTCATAAGACGAGTAGCAGCAAAATGGGTGGATTCAAGTACGATGATTCTAAGTGAAATAAGTCACACAGAAAAAGAGACTTATCATAAGATATCACTTATGAAGATCCTGTAAACATGGCTACACTTGAACTGAGTTAGGAAAGAGAACAGTGTCTGACATTTAGAAAACACTCTTATGCCTGCTTAAGGGGTAAGGAGAGGTGGGGTGATGCATAAAACCACAGTTTGATATAAGCACAGGTACCGTTCCAAAAACCAACTATGGAATACACAAGACCTACACCTTCCTCAGTGAAAGGGACTCAAAACCCCCTATTTCCCGCAGAGGAATATATCTGACTAGTAAGAATCTTAAAACCTATGTATTGATGTGTCTCCATAAGGGAATCAAGTGTGTCTAGACTGGCATAAACATGGCACCGAGAATCATGTCAAACCCACTGTAAAAAGGAATTTCAAAAACAAAACAAAAAAACTGGGAAATTCTTTACAATTCCTTCAGGGTCTCTGATGAAACCTGGAATGACCCTATCTACAATTACAGCTGGATGTGGCATAAGGAGGGACACTTGGGACTGAGAGGATTGGTAAGATTCGGTGAGCAAATGCAGACCCTTTAAAGCACAAATGTCTGGCACCCATTCCATGGGTCCCAACTCTCCAGGTTGAAGGGAATATTACTACAGCTATAACATGTACGGGAAACCTAGAGAACGGACACACTGTGAATACGAAAGGTTTCTAAAACTCAACGAATAATCCCTCTCCTGGTGCTCCGGTTTGACTTTCCATCTGCTTTACTATCAACCTCCCAACTTCGAGAGACAGCCCCTTTAACCTCCTGGTTCGCACAGGTTGCCAATTTGGCAGAGGATGAAAGGGAAGAGGGAGAACCAATGAGAGAGTAGCTGTTAGGCATTTGGACGGGCACATATCACTGTAATTTCCCGGCAGGAAGAAGAATTAACCAAAATCTCAGCCCCCCACCGGGAACCAGCATAGGTCCTGAACCAAAATTTTGGACTTGCGGTCAGCTCACCAAAAACGAGTTGAAAAATGGAGCTCAGGGGCACAGCAATTCAAAAATTGGCCGAGTAATAAAGGACAACTATCGTCCAAAAATCTGTTGAGGGAAGGCAATGAGGTGGACTTGTAAGCGAGCCAGAATAGCAGGAAACAGATTTCAAGAGGTACATTGGAATCGCCTTTAAAGCACAGGAAGAGGGGCACAACTTCGACAATGATGCACTTGGCCAAAAAGGGCGTATGCGTTTTCTCCTGAATATATTCAGGAGAAAACGCATACGCCCTTTTTGGCCAAGCAAGCAAGCGGGCAATGCAAATCTGCACTACAAAGAAGTATCACTTCCCACCGGTCAAAAGGGACATCCACAAAATGTGTAAAAACCAGAAAGGCAAGACAGGCCCTGGAGAACAGGGAGCCTTGTTATGCTGATGGGCGGGATGTAAATTGCCAACTGCCTCTCTGGAGGAGTGCATTGTGTTCCCTAAAACAAGTAAACAACAGAGCTACACAGCCAAGGGCACTTCCAGTCTAGGGAATATTCCTTGGGAAAACTGAAAATCAATAAGACACAGCCACCCCAAAATTTAGGACTGCACTGCTTACAAGGACCTCAACTTGGGTACACCTTAAATATCCCAGGAAATTAAAAATGGTTCAAAAAATTGTGGTACTTACGTACGATGGAATATCCCTCAGCCATGAAATCAATGTCATAAGACAAGTAGCAGCAAAATGGGTGGATTCAGCTACGATGATTCTAAGTGAAATAAGTCACATAGAAAAAGAAACTTATCATAAGATATCACTTATGAATATTCTGTAAACATGGCTACACTTGAACTGAGTTAGGAAAGAGAACAGTGTCTGACATTTAGAAAACACTCTTATGCCTGCTTAAGGGGTAAGGAGAGGTGGGGTGATGAATAAAACCAGAGTTTGATATAAGCACAGGTACCGTTCCAAAAACCAACTATGGAATACACAAGACCTACACCTTCCTCAGTGAAAGGGACTCAAAACCCTATATTTCCAGCAGAGGAATATATCTGACTAGTAAGAATCTTAAAACCTATGTATCGATGTGTCTCCATAAGGGAATCAAGTGTGTCTAGACTGGCATAAACTTGGCAGCGAGTATCAGCTCAAACCAACTATAAAAAGGAATTTCAAAAACAAACAAAAAAAAAACTGGGAAATTCTTTACAATTCCTTCAGGGTCTCTGATGAAACCTGGAATGACCCTATCTACAACGACAGCTGGATGTGGCATAAGGCTGGACAGTTGGTACTCAGAGGATTGGTTAGATTGGGTGAGCAAATGCAGACCCTTTAAAGCAATAATGCATGGCACCCATTCCATGGGTCCCAACTCTCCAGGTTGAAGGGAATATTACTACAGTTATAACATGTACGGGAAACCTAGAGAACGGACACACTGTGAATACGAAAGGTTTCTAAAACTCAACGAATAGTCCCTCTCCTGGTGCTCCGGTTTGACTTTCCATCTGCTTTACCATCAATCTCCCAACTTGGAGAGACAAGCCCTTTAACCTCCTGGTTCGCACAGGTTGCCAATTTGGCAGAGGATGAAAGGGAAGAGGGAGAACTAATGAGAGAGTAGCTGTTAAGCATTTGGACGGGCACATATCACTCTAACTTCACGGCAGGAAGAAGAATTAACCAAAGTCTCAGCCCCCCACCGGGAACCAGAATAGTACCTGAACCAAAATTTTGGACTTGCGGTCAGCTCACCAAAAACGAGTTGAAAAATGGAGCTCAGGGGCACAGCAATTCACATACTGGCCGAGTAATAAAGGACAACTATCGTCCAAAAATCTGTTGAGGGAAGGCAATGAGGTGGACTTGTAAGCGAGGCAGAATAGCAGGAAACAGATTTCAAGAGGTACATTGGAATCGCCTTTAAAGCACAGGAAGAGGGGCACAACTTCGACAATGATGCACTTGGCCAAAAAGGGCGTATGCGTTTTCTCCTGAATATATTCAGGAGAAAATGCATACGCCCTTTTTGGCCAAGCAAGCAAGCGGGCAATGCAAATCTGCACTACAAAGAACTATCACTTCCCACCGGTCAAAAGGGACATCCACAAAATGTGTAAAAACCAGAAAGGCAATACAGGTCCTGGAGAACACGGAGCCTTGTTATTTGGATGGGCGGGTGTAAATTGCCAACTGCCTCTCTGGTGGAGTACATTCTGTTCCCTAAAACAAGTAAACAAAAGAGGTACAGAGCCAAGGGCACTTCCAGTCTAGGGAATATACCTTGGGAAAACTGAAAATCAATAAGACAGAGCCACCCCAAAATTTAGGGCTGCACTGCTTACAAGGACCTCAACTTGGGTACACCTTAAATATCCCAGGAAATATAAAAATGGTTCAAAAAATTGTGGTACTTACGTACGATGGAATATCCCTCAGCCATGCAATCAATGTCATAAGACCAGTAGCAGCAAAATGGGTGGATTCAAGTACGATGATTCTAAGTGAAATAAGTCACACAGAAAAAGAAACTTATCATAAGATATCACTTAAGAAGATCCTGTAAACATGGCTACACCTGAACTGAGTTAGGAAAGAGAATAGTGTCTCACATTTAGAAAACACTCTTATGCCTGCTTAAGGGGGAAAGAGAGGTGGGGTGACGCATAAAACCAGAGTTTGATATAAGCACAGGTACCGTTCCAAAAACCTACTATGGAATAGACAAGACCTACTCCTTCCTCAGTGAATGGGACTCAAAACCCCATATTTCCCGCAGATGAATATATCTGACTAGTAAGAATCTTAAAACCTATGTATTGATATGTCTCCATAAGGGAATCAAGTGTGTCTAGACTGGCATAAACATGGCACCGAGAATCATGTCAAACCCACTATAAAAAGGAATTTCAAAAACAAAACAAAAAAACTGGGAAATTCTTTACAATTCCTTCAGGGTCTCTGATGAAACCTGGAATGACCCTATCTACAATGACAGCTGGATGTGGCATAAGGAGGGACACTTGGGACTGAGACGATTGGTGAGATTGGGTGAGCAAATGCAGACCCTTTAAAGCACAAATGCCTGGCACCCATTCCATGGGTCCCAACTCTCCAGGTTGAAGGGAATATTACTACAGCTATAACATGTACGGTAAACCTAGAGAACGGACACACAGTGAATACGAATCGTTTCTAAAACTCAACGAATAGTCCCTCTCCTGGTGCTCCGGTTTGACTTTCCATCTGCTTTACTATCAACCTCAACTTGGAGAGACAGCCCCTTTAACCTCCTGGTTCGCACAGGTTTCCAATATGGCAGAGGATGAAAGGGAAGAGGGAGAACCAATGACAGAGTAGCTGTTAGGCATTTGGACGGGCACATATCACTGTAATTTCCCGGCAGGAAGAAGAATTAACCAAAGTCTCATCCCCCCACCGGGAACCATTATAGGTCCTGAACCAAAATTTTGGACTTGCGGTCAGCTCACAAAAAACGACTTGAAAAATGGAGCTCAGGGGCACAGCAATTCAAAAACTGGCCGAGTAATAAAGGACAACTATCGTCCAAAAATCTGTTGAGGGAAGGCAACGAGGAGGACTTGTAAGCGAGGCAGAATAGCAGGAAACAGATTTCAAGAGATACGTTGGAATCGCCTTTAAAGCACAGGAAGAGGGGCACAACTTCGACAATGATGCACTTGGCCAAAAAGGGCGTATGCGTTTTCTCCTGAATATATTCGGGAGAAAACGCATACGCCCTTTTTGGCCAAGCAAGCAAGCGGGCAATGCAAATCTGCACTACAAAGAAGTATCACTTCCCACCGGTCAAAAGGGACATCCACAAAATGTGTAAAAACCAGAAAGGCAAGACAGGCCCTGGAGAACAGTGAGCCTTGTTATGCTGATGGGCAGGATGTAAATTGCCAACTGCCTCTCTGGAGGAGTGCATTGTGTTCCCTAAAACAAGTAAACAACAGAGCTACACAGCCAAGGGCACTTCCAGTATAGGGAATATACCTTGGGAAAACTGAAAATCAATAAGACAGAGCCACCCCAAAACTTAGGGCTGCACTGCTTACAAGGACCTCAACTTGGGTACACCTTATGTTTCCCAGGAAATATAAAAATTGTTCAAAAAATTGTGGTACTTACGTACGATGGAATATCCCTCAGCCATGAAATCAATGTCATAAGACCAGTAGCAGCAAAATGGGTGGATTCAGGTACGATGATTCTAAGTGAAATAAGTCACACAGAAAAAGAAACTTATCATAAGATATCACTTATGAAAATCCTGGAAACATGGCTACACTTGAATTGAGTTAGGAAAGAGAACAGTGTCTCACATTTAGAAAACACTCTTATGCCTGCTTAGGGGAAAAGAGAGGTGGGGTGATGCATAAAACCAGAGTTTGATATAAGCACAGGTACCGTTCCAAAAACCAACTATGGAATAGACAAGACCTACACCTTCCTCAGTGAAAGGGACTCAAAACCCCATATTTCCCGCAGAGGAATATATCTGACTAGTAAGAATCTTAAAACCTATGTATTGATATGTCTCCGTAAGGGAATCAAGTGTGTCTAGACTGGCATAAACATGGCAGCGAGAATCAGCTCAAACCCACTATAAAAAGGAATTTCAAAAACAAAACAAAAAAACTGGGAAATTCTTTACAATTCCTTCAGGGTCTCTGATGAAACCTGGAATGACACTATCTACAACGACAGCTGGATGTGGCATAAGGAGGGATACTTGGGACTGAGACGATTGGTGAGTTTGGGTGAGCAAATGCAGACCCTTTAAAGCAATAATGCATGGCACCCATTCCATGGGTCCCAACTCTCCAGGTTGAAGGGAATATTACTACAGCTATAACATGTACGGGAAAGCTAGAGAACGGACACACTGTGAATACGAAAGGTTTCTAAAACTCAACGAGTAGTCCCACTTCTGGTGCTCCGGTTTGACTTTCCATCTGCTTTACTATCAACCTCCCAACTTGGAGAGACAGCCCCTTTAACCTCCTGGTTCACACAGGTTGCCAATTTGGCAGAGGATGAAAGGGAAGAGGGAGAACCAATGAGAGAGTAGCTGTTAGGCATTTGGACGGGCACATATCACTCTAACTTCCCGGCAGGAAGAAGAATTAACCAAAGTCTCAGCCACCAACCGGGAACCAGTATAGTTCCTGAACCAAAATTTTGGACTTGCGGTCAGCTCACAAAAAACGAGTTGAAAAATGGAGCTCAGGGGCACAGCAATTCACAAACTGGCCGAGTAATAAAGGACAACTATCGTCCAAAAATCTGTGGAGGGAAGGCAACGAGGCGGACTTGAAAGCGAGGCAGAATAGCAGGAAACAGATTTCAAGAGGTACCTTGGAATCGCCTTTAAAGCACAGGAAGAGGGGCACAACTTCGACAATGATGCACTTGGCCAAAAAGGGCGTATGCGTTTTCTCCTGAATATATTCAGGAGAAAACGCATACGCCCTTTTTGGCCAAGCAAGCAAACGGGCAATGCAAATCTGCCCTACAAAGAAGTATCACTTCGCACCGGTCAAAAGGGACATCCACAAAATGTGTAAAAACCAGAAAGGCAAGACAGGCCCTGTTGAACAGGGAGCCTTGTTATGCTGATGGGCGGGATGTAAATTGCCAACTGCCTCTCTGCAGGAGTGCATTGTGTTTCCTAAAACAAGTAAACAACAGAGCTACAGAGCCAAGGGCACTTTCAGTATAGGGAATATACCTTGGGAAAACTGAAAATCAATAAGACAGAGCCACCCCAAAACTTAGGGCTGCACTGCTTACAAGGACCTCAACTTGGGTACACCTTATGTTTCCCAGGAAATATAAAAATTGTTCAAAAAATTGTGGTACTTACGTACGATGGAATATCCCTCAGCCATGAAATCAATGTCATAAGACCAGTAGCAGCAAAATGGGTGGATTCAGGTACGATGATTCTAAGTGAAATAAGTCACACAGAAAAAGAAACTTATCATAAGATATCACTTATGAAAATCCTGGAAACATGGCTACACTTGAATTGAGTTAGGAAAGAGAACAGTGTCTCACATTTAGAAAACACTCTTATGCCTGCTTAGGGGAAAAGAGAGGTGGGGTGATGCATAAAACCAGAGTTTGATATAAGCACAGGTACCGTTCCAAAAACCAACTATGGAATAGACAAGACCTACACCTTCCTCAGTGAAAGGGACTCAAAACCCCATATTTCCCGCAGAGGAATATATCTGACTAGTAAGAATCTTAAAACCTATGTATTGATATGTCTCTGTAAGGGAATCAAGTGTGTCTAGACTGGCATAAACATGGCAGCGAGAATCAGCTCAAACCCACTATAAAAAGGAATTTCAAAAACAAATCAAAAAAACTGGGAAATTCTTTACAATTCCTTCAGGGTCTCTGATGAAACCTGGAATGACCCTATCTACAAGGACAGCTGGATGTGCCATAAGGAGGGACACTTGGGACTGAGAGGATTGGTGAGATTGGGTGAGCAAATGCAGACCCTTTAAAGCACAAATGCCTGGCACCCATTCCATGGGTCCCAACTCTCCAGGTTGAAGGGAATATTACTACAGCTATAACATGTACGGGAAACCTAGAGAACGGACACACTGTGAATACGAAAAGTTTCTAAAACTGAACGAATAGTCCCTCTCCTGGTGCTCTGGTTTCACTTTCCATCAGCTTTACTATCAATCTCCCAACTTGAAGAGACAGACCCTTTAACCTCCTGGTTCGCACAGGTTTCAATTTGGCAGAGTATGAAAGGGAACAGGGAGAACCAAAGAGAGAGTAGCTGTTAGGCATTTGGACGGGCACATATCACTCTAACTTCCCGGCAGGAAGAAGAATTAACCACAGTCTCAGCCCCCCACTGGGAACCAGTATAGTTCCTGAACCAAAATTTTGGACTTGCGGTCAGCTCACCAAAAACGAGTTGTAAAATGGAGCTCAGGGGCACAGCAATTCACAAACTGGCCGTGTAATAAAGGACAACTATCGTCCAAAAATCTGTTGAGGGAAGGCAACGAGGCGGACTTGAAAGCGAGGCAGAATAGTAGGAAACAGATTTCAAGAGGTACGTTGGAATCGCCTTTAAAGCACAGGAAGAGGGGCACAACTTCGACAATGATGCACTTGGCCAGAAAGGGCGTATGCGTTTTCTACTGAATATATTCAGGAGAAAACGCATATGCCCTTTTTGGCCAAGCAAGCAAACGGGCAATGCAAATCTGCACTACAAAGAAGTATCACTTTCCAGAGGTCTAAAAGGGACATCCACAAAATGTGTAAAAAGCAGAAAGGCAAAACAGGCCCTGGAGAAGAGGGAGTCTTGTTATGCTGATGGGCGGGATGTAAATTGCCACCTGCCTCTCTGGAGGAGTGCATTGTGTTCCCTAAAACAAGTAAACAACAGAGCTACAGAGCCAAGGGCACTTCCAGTCTATGGAATATACCTTGGGAAACCTGAAAATCAATAAGACAGAGCCACCCCAAAATTTAGGGCTGCACTGCTTACAAAAACCTCAACTTGGGTACACCTTAAATATCCCAGGAAATATAAAAGTGGTTCAAAAAATTGTGGTACTTCCGTACGATGGAATATCCCTCAGCCATGCAATCAATGTCATAAGACCAGTAGCAGCAAAATGAGTGGATTGAGGTATGATGCTTCTAAGTGAAAAATGTCACACAGAAAAAGAAACTTATATTAAGATATCACTTACGAAGAACCTGTAAACATGGCTACACTTGAACTCAGTTAGGAAAGAGAACAGAGTCTCACCTTTGGAAAACACTATTATGCCTGCTTAAGGGGGAATGAGAGGTGGGGTGATGCATAAAACCAGTGTTTGATATAAGCACACGTACCGTTCCAAAAACAAACTATGGAATAGACAAGACCTACACCTTCCTCAGTGAAAGGGACTAGAGGCATCTGTGAGTAACCGTGAGCTGAGCCCCAGGCCAGCTGCTGCTGAAAATTTCCCACCCTTCCCAGGTAATACACCTGAATATGTACAAGGGCTTGAAAGCTTAGAGGAAGGGCCGTGGAGCCACAACAGCGACAGCACACAGGCCAACTTGGTGCCTGCAGGCCAGCCAGGATGGTCCTGTCCCTGGGCGCTCTTCTGGAAGCTTTCCATTGCCCTGCCTGAGATACCCCTCCTGTCCCTGCCCCCACTGCTTTTTTCCTTCCTCACATCTGTCCGGACAGAAATTCCAATGGAAGGTGCGGGTGATACATCCTCTTGTTTACACGTGGCATCCTGGCAACTCGTGCAGAAAGTCCAGCAGAGACCCACTCACAACGGGCCACCCACAAAGCCGTGGCCCCACACTCCCTCCCACAAGCACAGCCCCGAGACTGCTGATGGGGCAGAGAACATGGAGTCAGGCACAGCTTCAGGGGCTATTGCTGCCTGCAGTGCTGTTTATATTGACCTCAACCCAGGCACACCTGGGGAGGGCCGGCCGGCAGGGTCAGGCTACCCAGGTCAGCTAATCCTCAGCCCTCAGGGAATCACATTGTTGAAAATGGACCTGGCTAAGGCAGAATAGAAGCCAAGGAATAAAAGGACACAATGCCATTTGCAGCACCGTAGGTGTGTCTAGAGGTAATCACGTGACTTGTAGTAAGTCAGAAAATGAAAGACACATATCATATCATATCTCTTATAGGTGTGACCAAAAAATGGATACCAGGGCAGATATTTCCAGGGAGAAGGGCAATCACAGATTCATTCAACAAACTTATGGTTCACCAATGGAAAGGTGTGAGGATTTGTTTCATTATGATATTGGGTTTAACAGACATATACAAACACAGGTGACATATATAATCACCAAAGACCTACAGAATACCAAGAGAAGACTACTCAACATTCTGTCATAAGGTACATGGGAAAAGGATCCCAGGAAGAACAGACATATGTATATGTGTAAAAGAACCACATCTTCCACACCTACAACAAGCCAAACATTGTAATCAAATTTGCTGTAATAAAAAATAAAAAATTAAATTAAAAACACGAACAAGAAGTAGTGAGACAAACTTGAGGGGCTTTCTCCTGGCACATTCCATTCTAAATTCCAATCTAGAACACGACTTCCATTGAGGCTCTGTTGCCCCAGGAACCAGATTTGGTAAGGGAGAACCGCTGCCACCTTGTGGCCGTTTCACACAACAGCAGCTTTAATCCCAGCGTTAATGGCCAGTTGATATTCAAAATCATTGCAGGCCTGTAAATGACACCTGCCCTGAAAACAAATCCTGGATTCATATATCGACCAAAAATTTCAAAGGACGTCCATATTTCAAAACGACAGTTTCAAAAGGCATATTTTACACACATTAGTGTTCTTCTTCTTTTTCTTTCTTTGTTTTTTTGTTAAAAAAACGGGAATGGCAAAAAGCATCCCTCAGAATGGGCGAAAATATTTGCAAACGAATCAATGGACAAAGGTTTAATCTCCAATATATATAAAGAGCTCATGCAGCTTAATATTAAACAAACAAACAACCCAATACAAAAATGGGCAGAAGATCTAAAGAGAGGCTTCTTCAAAGAAGACACAGAGATGGCCAAGACTCACATGAAAAGCTGCTCAACATCACTAATTATTAGAGAAATGCAAATCAAAACTACAATGAGGTATCCCCTCACACCTGTTAGAATCGGCATCATCAGAAGATCTACAAACAACAAATCCTGGGGAGGGTGTGGACAAAAGGATCCCTCTTCCACTAGTGGTGGAAATGTAAATTGATACAGTCACGATGGAGAACAGTATGGAGTTTCCTTAAAAAAACTAGAAATAGAATTACCATATGATCCAGCAATCCCACTTCTGGGCATATACCCAGAGAAAACCATAAATCAAAAAGGCACATTCACCACAATGCTCATTTCAGCACTATTTACAATAGCCAGGTAATGGAAGCAACCTAAATACCCACAGACAGACGAATGGATAAAGATGTGGTACATATATAAAATGGAATATTACTCAGCCATAAGAAGGAATGAAACTGGGTCATTTGTAGAGACGTCGATGGATCTAGAGACTGTCATACAGAATGAAGTAAGTCAGAAAGAGGCAAACAAATATTGTATATTAATGCATATATGTGGAACCTAGAACAATGGTACAGATGAACTGCTTTGCAGGGAAGAAATAGAGACACAGAGGTAGAGAACACACGTATGGACACCAAGTGTGGGAAGCAATGGGGTGGTGGTGGTGGGATGAGCTGGGAGATTGGGATTGACCTGTATACATGTATATGCATAAAATACATAACTAATAATAACCTGCGGTATAAAAAAATAAATAAAATAAAATTTCAAAATTTTAAAAAATAAAATTTAAAAATAAAACAGAAAAAAGTTCTTCCCTTCACACAGATGTATTTATATGAATGAATTATTTCCATGCTTATATCTCTAAATACATAAAAGAGGAATAAAATCTAACTTGAACCAAAAAAGAAAAAAAAACCCTGAACCCACCAGTTATACACAGGAAAACCCTATCAGGGCACTTGCTCCAGCGGTAAACAATTCTGAAATTGGTCAGAGGTGGGGAATCATCTCCCATAGAGCCAGCAGCCCACTCCTACGCAAGGAGCGTTCTCATTGCAAAGCTGCGGGCCATGCCGAGGCATCTGTGAGTAACCGTGAGCTGAGCCCCAGGCCAGCTGCTGTTGAACTTTTCCCACCCTTCCCAGGTAAAACACCTGAATATGTACAAGGCCTTGAAAGCCTAGAGGAAGGGCCGTGGAGCCACACCAGCGACAGCACGCAGGCCAACTTGGTTCCTGCAGGCCAGCCATGATGGTCCTGGCCTTGGGCGCTCTTCTGAAAGCTTTCCATTGCCCTGCCTGAGATACCCCTCTTGTCCCGGCCCCCACTGCTTTTTTCCTTCCTCACCCTTGTCCAGAGAGATATTCCAGCGGAAGGTATGGGTGACACATCTTCCTGTTTACTGGGGGCAGCCAGGCAACTCCTGGAGAAAGTCCAGCAGAGACCCACTCACAACAGGCCACCCACAAAGCCGTGGCCCCTCACTTCCTCCCACCAGCACAGCCCCGAGACTGCTGATGGGGCAGAGAATATGGCGTCAGGCAGAGCTTCAGGGGCTATTGCTGCCTGCAGTGCTGTTTATATTGACCTCAACCCAGGCACACCTGGGGAGGGCCGGCCGGCAGGGTCAGGCTACCCAGGTCAGCTAATCCTCAGCCCTCAGGGAATCACATTGTTGAAAGGTGACCTCGCTAAGGCAGAATAGAAGCCAAGGAATAAAAGGACACAATGCAATTTGCAGTACCGTAGGTGTGTATAGAGGTAATCACGTGACTTGTAGTAAGTCAGAAAGTGAAAGACACATATCATATCATATCTCTTATAGGTGTGACCGAAAAATGGATACCAGGGCAGATATTTCCACGGAGAAGGGCAATCACAGATTCATTAAACAAACTTATGGTTCACCAATGGAAAGGTGTGAGGGTTGGTTTCATTATGATATTGGGTTTAACAGACATATACAAACACAGGTGACATATATAATCACCAAAGACCTACAGAATACCAAGAGAAGACTACTTAACATTCTGTCATAAGGTACATGGGAAAAGGATCCCAGGAAGAACAGACATATGTATATGTGTAAAAGAACCACATCTTCCACACCTACAACAAGCCAAACATTGTAATCAAATTTGCTGTAAGAAAAAATAAAAAATTAAATTAAAAACACAAACAAGAAGTAGTGAGACAAACTTGAGGGGCTTTCTCCTGGCACATTGCATTCTAAATTCCAATCTAGAACACGACTTCCATTGAGGCTCTGTTGCCCTAGTAACCAGATTTTGTAAGGGAGAACTGCTGCCACCTTGTGGCCGTTTCACACAACAGCAGCTTTAATTCCAGCGCTAATGGTCTGTTGATATTCAAAATCATTGCAGGCCTGTAAATGACACCTGCCCTGAAAACTAATCCTGGGTTCATATATCGACCAAAAAATTCAAAGGACGTCCATATTTCAAAACGACAGTTTCAAAAGGCATATTTTACACACATTAGTGTTCTGCTTCTTTTTCTTTCTTTCTTTTTTTGTTAAAAAATCGGGAATGGAATAAGGCATCCCTCAGAATGGGCGAAAATATTTGCAAACGAATCAATGGACAAAGGTTTAATCTCCAATATATATAAAGAGCTCATGCAGCGTAATATTAAAACAACAAACAACCCAATACAAAAATGGGCAGAAGATCTAAAGAGACGTTTCTTCAAAGAAGACACAGAGATGGCCAAGACGCACAGGAAAAGCTGCTCAACATCACTAATTATTAGAGAAATGCAAATCAAAACTACAATGAGGTATCACCTCACACCTGTTAGAATCGGCATCATCAGAAAATCTACAAACAACGAATTCTGGGGAGGGTGTGGACAAAAGGATCCCTCTTCCACTAGTGGTGGAAATGTAAATTGATACAGTCACGATGGAGAACAGTATGGAGTTTCCTTAAAAAAACTAGAAATAGAATTACCATATGATCCAGCAATCCCACTTCTGGGCATATACCCAGAGAAAACCATAAATCAAAAAGGCACATTCACCACAATGCTCATTTCAGCACTATTTACGATAGCCAGGTAATGGAAGCAACCTAAATACCCACAGACAGACGAATGGAAAAAGATGTGCTACATATATAAAATGGAATATTACTCAGCCATAAGAAGGAATGAAACTGGGTCATTTGTAGAGACGTCGATGGATCTAGAGACTGTCATACAGAATGAAGTAAGTCAGAAAGAGAAAAACAAATATTGTATATTAATGCATATATGTGGAACCTAGAAAAATGGTACAGATGAACTGGTTTGCAGGGAAGAAATAGAGACACAGAGGTAGAGAACACACGTATGGACACCAAGTGTGGGAAGCCATGGGGAGGTGGTGTTGGGATGAGTTGGGAGACTGGGATTGACCTGCATACATGTATATGCATAAAATACATAACTAATAATAACCTGCTGTATAAAAAAATAAATAAAATTAAATTTCAAAATTTTTAAAAATAAAATTTAAAAATAAAACAGAAAAAAGTTCTTCCCTTCACACAGATGTATTTATATGAATGAATTATTTCCATGCTTATATCTATAAATACATAAAAGAGGAATAAAATCTAACTTGAACCAAAAAAGAAAAAAAAAAAAAACCTGAACCCACGAGTTAGACAGAGGAAAACCCTATCAGGGCACTTGCTCCAGCGGTAAACAATTCTGAAATTGGTCAGAGGTGGGGAATCATCTCCCATAGAGCCAGCAGCCCACTCCTACGCAAGGAGCATCCTCATTGCAAAGCTGGGGGCCATGCGGAGGCATCTGTGAGTAACCGTGAGCTGAGCCCCAGGCCAACTGCTGTTGAACTTTTCCCACCCTTCCCAGGTAAAACACCTGAATATGTTCAAGGCCTTGAAAGCCTAGACGAAGGGCCGTAGAGCCACACCAGCGACAGCACGCAGGCCAACTTGGATCCTGCAGGCCAGCCAGGATGGTCCTGTCCCTGGGCGCTCTTCTGGAAGCTTTCCATTGCCCTGCCTGAGATACCCCTCCTGTCCCGGCCCCCACTGCTTTTTTCCTTCCTCACCTCTGTCAGGAGAGAAATTCCAGCGGAAGGTATGGGTGACACATCCTGTTCTTTACAGGTGGAAGCCTGGCAACTCCTGCAGAGAGTCCAGCAGAGACCCACTCACAACGGGCCACCCACAAAGCCGTGACCCCTCACTCCCTCCCACCAGCACAGCCCCGAGACTGCTGACTGGGCAGAGAATATGGCGTCAGGCAGAGCTTCAGGGGATATTGCTGCCTGCAGTGCTGTTTATATTGACCTCAACCCAGGCACACCTGGGGAGGGCCGGCCGGCAGGGTCAGGCTACCCAGGTCAGCTAATCCTCAGCCCTCAGGGAATCACATTGTTGAAAATGGACCTCGCTAAGGCAGAATAGAAGCCAAGGAATAAAAGGACACAATGCCATTTGCAGCACCGTAGGTGTGTCTAGAGGTAATCACGTGACTTGTAGTAAGTCAGAAAGTGAAAGACACATATCATATCATATCTCTTATAGGTGTGACCGAAATATGGATACCAGGGAAGATATTTCCACGGAGAAGGACAATCACAGATTCATTAAACAAACTTATGGTTCACCAATGGAAAGGTGTGAGGGTTGGTTTCATTATGATATTGGGGTTAACAGACATATACAAACACAGGTGACATATATAATCACCAAAGACCTACAGAATACCAAGAGAAGACTACTCAACATTCTGTCATAAGGTACATGGGAAAAGGATCCCAGGAAGAACATACATATGTATATGTGTAAAAGAACCACATCTTCCACACCTACAACAAGCCAAACATTGTAATCAAATTTGCTGTAAGAAAAAAATAAAAAATTAAATTACAAACACGAACAAGAAGTAGTGAGACAAACTTGAGGGGCTTTCTCCTGGCACATTGCATTCTAAATTCCAATCTAGAACAGGACTTCCATTGAGGCTCTGTTGCCCTAGTAACCAGGTTTGGTAAGGGAGAACTGCTGCCACCTTGTGGCCGTTTCACACAACAGCAGCTTTAATCCCAGGGCTAATGGTCAGTTGATATTCAAAATCATTGCAGGCCTGTAAATGACACCTGCCCTGAAAACAAATCCTGGGTTCATATATCGAACAAAAATTCAAAGGACGTCCATATTTCAAAACGACAGTTTCAAAAGGCATATTTTACACATATTAGTGTTCTGCTTCTTTTTCTTTCTTTCTTTTTTTGTTAAAAAAACGGGAATGGCAAAAAGCATCCCTCAGAATGGGCGAAAATATTTGCAAACGAATCAATGGACAAAGGTTTAATCTCCAATATATATAAAGAGCTCATGCAGCTTAATATTAAAAAAACAAACAACCCAATACAAAAATGGGCAGAAGATCTAAAGAGACGTTTCTTCAAAGAAGACACAGAGATGGCCAAGACGCACAGGAAAAGCTGCTCAACATCACTAATTATTAGAGAAATGCAAATCAAAACTACAATGAGGTATCACCTCACACCTGTTAGAATCGGCATCATCAGAAAATCTACAAACAACGAATTCTGGGGAGGGTGTGGACAAAAGGATCCCTCTTCCACTAGTGGTGGAAATGTAAATTGATACAGTCACGATGGAGAACAGTATGGAGTTTCCTTAAAAAAACTAGAAATAGAATTACCATATGATCCAGCAATCCCACTTCTGGGCATATACCCAGAGAAAACCATAAATCAAAAAGGCACATTCACCACAATGCTCATTTCAGCACTATTTACGATAGCCAGGTAATGGAAGCAACCTAAATACCCACAGACAGACGAATGGATAAAGATGTGGTACATATATAAAATGGAATATTACTCAGCCATAAGAAGGAATGAAACTGGGTCATTTGTAGAGACGTCGATGGATCTAGAGACTGTCATACAGAATGAAGTAAGTCAGAAAGTGACAAACAAATATTGTATATTAATGCATATATGTGGAACCTAGAAAAATGGTACAGATGAACTGGTTTGCAGGGAAGAAAGAGAGAAACAGATATAGAGAACACACGTATGGACACCAAGTGTGGGAAGCCATGGGGAGGTGGTGTTGGGATGAGTTGGGAGACTGGGATTGTCCTTTATACATGTATATGCATAAAATACATAACTAATAATAACCTGCTGTATAAAAAAATAAATAAAATTAAATTTCAAAATTTTAAAAAATAAAATTTAAAAATAAAACAGAAAAGAGTCCTTCCCTTCACACAGATGTATTTATATGAATGAATTATTTCCATGCTTATATCTATAAATACATAAAAGAGGAATAAAATCTAACTTGAACCAAAAAAGAAAAAAAAAACATGAACCCACGAGTTAGACAGAGGAAAACCCTATCAGGGCACTTGTTCCAGCAGTAAACAATTCTGAAATTGGTCAGAGGTGGGGAATCATCTCCCATACAGCCAGCAGCCCACTCCTACGCAAGAAGCGTCCTCATTGCAAAGCGGGGGGCCATGCCGAGGCATCTGTGAGTAACCGTGAACTGAGCCCCAGGCCAGCTGCTGTTGAACTTTTCCCACCCTTCCCAGGTAAAACACCTGAATATGTACAAGGGCTTGAAAGCCTAGAGGAAGGGGCGTGGAGCCACACCAGCGACAGCACGCAGGCCAACTTGGTGCCTGCAGGCCAGCCAGGATGGTCCTGGCCCTGGGCGCTCTTCTGGAAGCTTTCCATTGCCCTGCCTGAGATACCCCTCCTGTCCCGGCCCCCACTGCTTTTTTCCTTCCTCACCTCTGTCCAGAGAGAATTTCCAGCGGAAGGTTTGGGTGACACATCCTCTTCTTTACAGGTGGAAGCCTGGCAACTCCTGCAGAAAGTCCAACAGAGACCCACTCACAACGGGCCACCCACAAAGCCGTGACCCCTCACTCCCTCCCACCAGCACAGCCCCGAGACTGCTGACTGGACAGAGAATATGGCGTCAGGCAGAGCTTCAGGGGCTATTGCTGCCTGCAGTGCTGTTTATATTGACCTCAACCCAGGCACACCTTGGTAGGGCCGGCCGGCAGTGTCAGGCTACCCAGGTCAGCTAATCCTCAGCCCTCAGGGAATCACATTGTTGAAAATGGACCTCGCTAAGGCAGAATAGAAGCCAAGGAATAAAAGGACACAATGCCATTTGCAGCACCGTATGTGTGTCTAGAGGTAATCACGTGAATTGTAGTAAGTCAGAAAGTGAAAGACACATATCATATCATATCTCTTATAGGTGTGACCGAAATTTGGATACCAGGGCAGATATTTCCACGGAGAAGGGCAATCACAGATTCATTAAACAAAATTATGGTTCACCAAAGGAAAGGTGTGAGGATTGGTTTCATTATGATATTGGGGTTAACAGACATATAGAAACACAGGTGACATATATAATCACCAAAGACCTACAGAATACCAAGAGAAGAATACTCAACATTCTGTCATAAGGTACATGGGAAAAGGATGCCAGGAAGAACTGACATATGTATATGTGTAAAAGAACCACATCTTCCATACCTACAACAAGCCAAACATTGTAATCAAATTTGCTCTAATAAAAAATAAAAAATTAAATTAAAAACACGAACAAGAAGTAGTGAGACAAACTTGAGGGGCTTTCTCCTGGCACATTCCATTCTAAATTCCAATCTAGAACACGACTTCCATTGAGGCTCTGTTGCCCCAGTAACCAGATTTGGTAAGGGAGACCTGCTGCCACCTTGTGGCCGTTTCACACAACAGCAGCTTTAGTCCCAGCGCTAAAGGTCAGTTGATATTCAAAATCATTGCAGGCCTGTAAATGACACCTGCCCTGAAAACAAATCCTGGGTTCATATAGCGACCAAAAAATTCAAAGGACGTCCATATTTCAAAACGACAGTTTCAAAAGGCATATTTTACACACATTAGTGTTCTGCTTCTTTTTCTTTCTTTCTTGTTTTGTTAAAAAAAACGGGAATGGCAAAAAGCATCCCTCAGAATGGGCGAAAATATTTGCAAACGAATCAATGGACAAAGGTTTAATCTCCAATATATATAAAGAGCTCATGCAGCTTAATATTAAAACAACAAACAACCCAATACAAAAATGGGCAGAAGATCTAAAGAGACGCTTCTTCAAAGAAGACACAGAGATGGCCAAGACACACATGAAAAGCTGCTCAACATCACTAATTATTAGAGAAATGCAAATCAAAACTACAATGAGGTATCACCTCACACCTGTTAGAATCGGCATCATCAGAAAATCTACAAACAACGAATTCTGGGGAGGGTGTGGACAAAAGGATCCCTCTTCCACTAGTTGTGGAAATGTAAATTGATACAGTCACGATGGAGAACAGTATGGAGTTTCCTTAAAAAAACTAGAAATAGAATTACCATATGATCCAGCAATCCCACTTCTGGGCATATACCCAGAGAAAACCGTAAATCAAAAAGGCACATTCACCACAATGCTCTTTTCAGCACTATTTACGATAGCCAGGTAATGGAAGAAACCTAAATACCCACAGACAGACGAATGGATAAAGACGTGGTACATATATAAAATGGAATATTACTCAGCCATAAGAAGGAATGAAACTGGGTCATTTGTAGAGACGTCGATGTATCTAGAGACTGTCATACAGAATGAAGTAAGTCAGAAAGAGAAAAACAAATATTGTATATTAATGCATATATGTGGAACCTAGAAAAATGGTACAGATGAACTGCTTTGCAGGGAAGAAATAGAGACACAGAGGTAGAGAACACACGTATGGACACCAAGTGTGGGAAGCCATGGGTAGGTGGTGTTGGGATGAGTTGGGAGACTGGGATTGCCCTGTACACATGTATATGCATAAAATACATAACTAATAATAACCTGCTGTATAAAAACATAAATAAAATTAAATTTCAAAATTTTTAAAAATAAAATTTAAAAATAAAACAGAAAAAAGTTCTTCCCTTCACACAGATGTATTTATATGAATGAATTATTTCCATGCTTATATCTATAAATACATAAAAGAGGAATAAAATCTAACTTGAACCAAAAAAGAAAAAAATAACCTGAACCCACGAGTTAGACAGAGGAAAACCCTATCAGGGCACTTGCTCCAGCTTTAAACAATTCTGAAATTGGTCAGAGGTGGGGAATCATCTCCCATAGAGACAGCAGCCCACTCCTACGCAAGGAGCGTCCACATTTCAAAGCTGGGGGCCATGCCGAGGCATCTGTGAGTAACGGTGAGCTGAGCCCCAGGCCAGCTGCTGTTGAACTTTTCCCACCCTTCCCAGGTAAAACCCCTGAATATGTACAAGGTCTTGAAATCCTAGAGGAAGGGCCGTGGAGCCACACCAGCGACAGCACGCAGGCCAACTTGGTGCCTGCAGGCCAGCCAGGATGGTCCTGGCCCTGGGCGCTCTTCTGGAAGCTTTCCATTGCCCTGCCTGAGATACCCCTCCTGCCACGGCCCCCACTGCTTTTTTACTTCCTCACCTCTGCCTGGGGAGAAATTCCAGCGGCAGGTATCGGTGACACATCCTCTTCTTTAGCAGGTGGCAGCCTGGCAACTCCTGCAGAAAGTCCAGCAGAGCCCCACTCACACTGGGCCACCCACAAAGCCACGGCCCCTCACTCCCTCCCACCAGCACAGCCCCGGCACTGCCTACGGGGCAGAGAATATGGCGTCAGTCACAGCTACAAGGGCTGTCGCTCACTGGAGATCTGTTTATATTTCTCTCAACCCAGGCACACCTGTGGAGGGCTGGCAGGCAGTTTCAGGCTACCAAAATCAGCCAATCCTCACGCCTCAGGGGCTCACAGTTGCAGAAAATGAAACTTGCTAAACGGGCCAGGCCCTAGGAACAGGTGTGGGCTCTTGAGAGTCAGGATAGACAAGGGGCTGCAGCTGCGGCTTGTTTTCTTATCATTTTATCTGGTCCATGAGTGGAAAACAACTTCAAGAAGACACTATCCTAATGAGAGGAACCCAGGAGTCAGGGAGAGGAGTAATGGTGGGTGGAGACAGAGGCCTGGTGCCCTGGCTGCAGTGGAAGTGTCTGGAAGACCAGGCAGAAAGAGCCTGCAGAGAGTGATAGCCATGGTCACAGACCTGTCAGAGCTGCTGTTTGTTAGTTCAAGTCCTGCTCTGAGGTATTCTGTGTCAGCTGTGAGCGACAGGTGAGCTGGGGGTTCTCTGCAAGGTGGGATATGTGCACAGTTCCTGTGTGTCCAGCCCTGCTGGGGTACCTGCCCAGGGGAGCTCTGTATCCTGGGAAGGGCCTGAGTAGGAGAGCCCCATGGGCTGCTGGGTAGCTGCAGAGGTGAGCTCCATACCCTGGGAGGGACTTGACCACAAGAGCCCTGTGGGCTGTGGGGTAGGGGTGCAGCCCAGGTGAGCTCCATATCCTGGGATTGGCCTGACCACGAGAGCCCCATGGGCTGCTGGAGACCTGGTAAAGGATATCAGGACAGTCAGTGAAGCCACCGAGGATATACATCCAGTAGCTCCTATTTCCTACTCCCTGCTGGTCATTCTACCTTCCACCAGGCCATGACATTCTGTATTAGACTTCAATGATGCCTTCTTCTGTATTCCATTCATCTCAGAGTCACAAGAATTTTTGGCTTGTGAGTGGCAGGACACAACATGCAACAAAAGCAATAATGCTGGGCCGTCCTGCCCCAATGGTTCAAAAATCCCCACACCATCATTGGGGAAATGTCCTCTAAAGACCTAAAAGTTCAACCTCTGTAAAAGGGAACCCTCCTTCAATATGAAGATGACATTCTGATCGCCAGGCCTACTAAAGACGCCTCTGAACTACCTAGCCAAGAAAGGATAGAAGGTGTCCAAGAAAAACGCTCAAATATCCCAGGCTAAGGTGACATGCCTGGGCTTCATTCTCACAGATATTCGGAGAAACGCATCCCAGGATAGGGAAGAAGCCATTTGCAGCCTTACCTCTTCTAAAACAAGAAGACAGCTTAGGGGTTCCTGGGGAGGCCAAGGTTTTCTGCATCTGGATCCCTAACTACAGTCTAATAGCTGGGCCTCTACATGAAACACTGACACGAAAAGATGATGATCCTTTTGAATAGAATCCAGAAGCAGCCTTTCAAGAATGGAAAGAGCAGTCAATACAGACCCTTGCCCAGGAACTCCCTAATTTAGCTAAACCCTTTGACCTTTACATACCCGGTCAAAGGTTAATCGCCCTTGGAGCCTTAGTGCAAAAACTGGGACCACTTGAAATGGAGCAACACAAGAATGCCCTTCAGGTATGATAAACTATGGTCACCAAGGGCTTTGCCCACCGACTCATCAGGCCAGGATACTGGGGTATCTAAAAAGCTGGAAATCAGCAGCCCGCAAGGCCAGCTCCCTCCTAAGGGAAAAGGACCCCACGTGGTGATCCTAACCACCCATCATGCCCTGAAGTTGCAGGGGTCGCTCTGTGGACACACTGACCTCGAGTGAGGAGGCCCTCCAACTCCAACCTCCAGAGAGATAAACGGGGGCAACGGGCCCCCAAGATGACTCGTGTGACCATCACTTGACCTGGAGTTTCTCTCAGAAAACGACAAGACTGTGCCCTGAAAGAGCAGACTACTGCTTGCAGGACTTACTGCACCCAGAGGGGAGCTAATAAGCTTGGCGGGGGAAACGTATATCACGCTTTCACCATAGAAAACCCTACAGACACCGCGGTGATGGTGGCCAATATGACCGGCTGGACTGCTGGCTACTTCTAAAGGCCATTGACTCAGTGGACGTCATGGTCCTGGATCACCACTGACCCTGGACTGTCTGGGAGTTGCGCGGGCAGGGCTCTGACACATGGTGCTGTTTGTACATTAATTCAGGGACCTAATTAAAGAAAGCACAGACTACCGGTCAGAGCATCTAGTCTGGCAAAAACTGTCAGCCTAAGGTCGCCGAACATATGTGGGGTGGGGTGAAACCTGCCACCGCAGCATCTCTGTGCCTCTCTTTCCTGGACCCTTAAAGGTCATTAGAATCTGTAACACTTCCAATGCTGGTGCTCAGGCGGACGAGAAGTGAGGCAGGAGGCCTTGGGACAGTCAACCTCACCAGGAGGCTGGTGGGGAGACGTTTTGCCCCTCCCCCCATGTATCAGGGCTCCCACCACAGCATGAAGCAGTTACAAAAGAGGGGTCTGCACCCTCAACACCCCAAGAATAAGGAACGGAACAAAAAGCAGAGGAGGTGTTCGTCTCCGGCAACGTTCATTAAAAATTCCTGGGAGATAAAAAGAGAATCTGGGCAATTAAATAAAGTCTAACCTGTTTTTCCTTTGTGCTTTGTCTAATTTCACGTGCTCCTAGGGTTCCGCATGCAGAGGTCCCACACCCGGCACTTCAGACCCGATTTCCTAGTGCAGAATGGCTGGGTCGACACCTCAGCTAGCGGGGTCCCATGCAGACTCCGCGGCATAGAGCCTGAGCTGCAGCCAATGCAGCCCTCGAGAGCTCCATCCCCTCTCTCCCACTGACGCTGCCGGGGACCCTACACAGCAGCACAGCCCACAGCCCATGGGGGAGTGCACGCTCTCACCTCTCCATTCTGTTTTCAAAATAATGTTTCCTTTGCTTCTGAACCAAACTCAGTCTTGATCTGTTGGCTCCAATGACACTGGGCACGGGGACTCCTGTTGGGGTCCACTCTGGTGGATCAGTAACAGAAATTGAGAACATTGTAACTTCAATGAACAGATGTGTGAGCCAAACTGTAGTTAACATAGAGCAGTGTATAATGCTCGGGTAAAATAAGATGTTTCTAAGACTTACATTTGATATTTCCATCACTTTCCTATAAGCAAGTTCAGTGAAGACGTCTGTCTTATTTGTCAGGTCAACATTAGAGAAATGAAGTGATTTATTTCCATTGATGTGCATCGAATACTCTTGGCTGAAGCTTCAATCTTGTTTTGAATGCTTTTCCATTGAAAATGATACCTCTCTTTCAGCTCCCCCATTTCTGAGAAGTATAAAATCTTATAATTTATTATTACCAAAGGGGAAAGGTAGGAGAAGGGATAAATTAACAGTTTGGGATTAACACATACACACTGCAATGTATAAAATAGATCATCAACAAGGAACTACTGTATAGCACAGGGAACTACACTGAATATTTTGCAATAACCTATAAGGGGAAATAATCTGAAAAAGAATAGATATTTTTATTGACATCATCTATCAATGACAGATAAAATGTAACCTAAGCAAGGCCGATGGCGAGCGCTTCTGACCCTGAAGATTTCAGTCATCTAAAGTTTGGGCTCTGCCTATTTCCCAAGGCCCTTAAAGGACATACGTGTAGCCGTAGCTTAAAAATTCCCCAGTTTGGGGTTCGGGGAGGCACTGATTTGGAAAAAATCCCTGGTGTTCTCCTTACATGCACGGGACCCTTCCTACAGCTAAAACATGCCTGTCACACCTAGAGGATGGTACACCGTTTGATCGGAAAGAGTTTGGAAAAGGCACCTCATCTCCTCATTGCCTGGTGCTCGGGTTCAACCCTCCAGCATCTTTCCTAACAATCTCCTCACTTGGGGATATCAGCACCATCAACATCCTGTTGCACACAGTTTGGAATTTGTCCAGAGGATGAAGCAGAAGGATGAGAAAAATTTAGAGACAAGTCTTAGGTGTTCGGACAGGCACATGCCACTCTAATTTCCAATCCAGAAGACAAATTCATCAAAGGCTAGAATTCCCCATGGAAACAGAATAGGGCTAGAGGAAATCCCGCTGTTTTGTGTCCAGTTTCCAAAAACACAAGTTGAAAAATGGAACTCAGGGGCACTAAAATTCATGAAACTGCAGAGTTGAAAATATCTATCATCGAAAAATGTCTTGAGGTAAGTCACAGAAAAGGACTTGTAAGCAAGGGAGAGTGGCAGGAAACAGATTTGAAGAGGTAGAAAGGACTCCCCATTAAAGCACAAGAAAAGGGGCTGAACATCGCCAATGATGCAGTTGGCCAAAAAGGGTGTATGCATTTTTTCTGAATATATTCAAGTAAAGGCCATACACACTTTTTATCCAACCAAACAGGTGGGCACTGGAAATCAATATCACAAAATGTATCACTTCACATCAGTCAGAAGGGCCATCCACATAAAGTGTAAACACCAGAAATGCAGGACAGGGCGAGGAGAAAAGGGAGCCCTGTGAGGCTGATAGTGGAAATGTAATTTGCCAACAGCCACTCTGGAGAAGTGTATTGTGTTTGCTAAAACATCTAAAAAATGAGCTACAGAGCATAGGGCACTTGCACTCATGGGCGTGTACCTTGGGAAAAACAAAAATCGACAGAAAACAGGCACCCGAACGTTTACCACCTCTCTGTTAAAAAGGGCCTCAACTTGGATATAACCTAAATGTCCCTGGAAGGATAAAATGGATAAAAGAGATGGGGTACTTATGTAGAGTGGAATATTACTCATCCAGAAATCAATGAAATAAGGCCAGTTGTAACAACTCTGGAGGAGTTACATACGATCATTCTAAGTGACATATGTCAGAAAGAAAAAGACACATATCATAAGATGTCACTTAAAGGTGGAATCAAAAATGGCTACACATGAAATAAATTACAAAACAGAAACATAGTCAAATATGTAGAAAATAGACATAAGGCTGCTAAATGGGAAAGGTGGGGAATGGTGAGGTATTATCCAGGAGGTTGAAATTAGCAAAGATACCATTCCAAGTACCAAATTGAATAACTGACAAGGCCTACACGGTACCTCAAAGAACTGCACTCAGCCCACTCAAGTCACTGGAAAATAATACATATGACTGGTAAGCATCTGAAAAAGAAGTTATTGTTGTCTCACAGTACATGAATCAAGTGGATGTACAGCAGCAAAAAACAGAGCTTTGAAAATCAGCTGTAACCAATATAAAAATAAATTTAAAACGATTTATAAAAACAGTGAGACAGACAAAAATTCTTACAACTTTTGTTGAAGGGCTACGATGTAACATGGATTGAACACATGTAGACCCACAGCAGGATGATTATATAAGGCTGGAAGCTATGCACGCTAAGAGATGTTAGAGAGGCAGGGTGAGGAAATGCAGACCTTTTAAAGTAATACTTCCTGGTACCCATTCCATGGGTCCCAAATCTGCAGGTTCAAGGGAATCTTCTGACAGTGAAAACATGCCTGGGAAACCGAGATGAATGTACACCGTGTGCTCAGGAAAGGTGTCTAAAATGCACCTCATTTTTGATCTCCTGGTGCTGGGGTTCGCCATTCCAGCCACATTACTAACAATCTCCCCACTTGGAGAATCAGCACCTTTAACCTCCTGTTTCACACAGTTTGCAATTTGTACAGAGGATAAATGGGAAGAGGGGGAACCAATGAGAGATGAGCTGTAGGACTTTTGACAGGCACATGTCACTCTAATTTCCCATTAGGAAGAAGAATTAACCAAAGGCTCAGCCTGCCTCCCCAGAACCAGAATAGGGCCAGAAGTAATCCAATGGTTTGGTGGCCAGCTCACAAAAAAAGCGAGTTGCAAAATGGAGCTCAGGAGCAGACAATTCCAAGACCTGCAAAGATATAAATGATAACCAACGTCCAAAAATATATTCAGGTAAGGTAACGAAGAGGATCTGAATGAGAGGTAGAATTGCAGGAAACAGATTTCAAAAGGTAGATTGTACTCACATTTAAAGCATATGAAAAGCAGCAGAATTTCTAAAATGATGCGGTTGGGCAAAAGGGTGTATGCGTTTTTTTCGTGAATATCTTCAGGAAAAAAACACATGCAGAGTTTTTGCCCAACCAAGCAAGAGGAAAATGCAAATCCGCACAACAAAGAAGTCTCAATTTCCACTGCTCAGAAAGGCCATCCAAAAAATGTGTACAAACCAGAAATGCAGGAGAGGCCATGGAAAACAGGGAGCCTAGTCACGCTGATGGGTGGGGTATAAATATCCAAGAGCCACTCTGAAGAAGTGTATGCTGTTTTTAAAACATCTAAAATACAAAGCCCCGGAGCAAGGGGATTTCAACTCATGGACATATAACTTGGGAAGACTAAATGTCAATAAGACACAGGCACCCCAAAGTTTAGGGCTGCTCTGCATACAAGAACCTCAACTTTGCTACACCTAAAATATCCCAGGAAAAAGAGAAATGCATAAAGAACTTGTGGTAATTTTGTACAACGGAATATCACTCAGACGTGAAGTCAATGTATATAAGGCCAGTAGCAGCATAAAGAGTGGATTTAGGTATGATGATTTTAAGGGAAATTAGTCACACAGAAAAAGAATCTTATCATAAGATATCACTTATAGAGGGAATGTCAATATCACAACACATGAACTGAATTAGGAAAGAGAACAGATTCTCACATTTAGCAAAAATCTCTTATGCCTGCTTCAGGGGAAAGGAGAGGTGGTGTGATGCATAAAACCACAGTTTGATATTAGCACAGGTACCATTCCATAAACCAAATACAGAATAGACAAGACCTACACCTTCCTCAGTGAACGGGACTCAACAACCCTATGACCCACAGAGGAATATATCTGACTACTAAGAATCTTAAAACCTATGTATTGATATGTCTCCGTAAGGGAATCAATTGTGTCTAGACTGGCATAAACACGTCAGTGAAAATCAGCTCAACCCCATTATAAAAATGAATTTCAAAAAAACCCCAAAAAACAGCGAAATTCTTACACAATTCCTTCAGGGTTTCTGATGAAACCTGGAATGACCCTATCTGCAAAGACAGCTGGATGAGACATAAGGCTGGACACTTGGGACTGAGAGGACTGGTGAGATTGGGAGAGAAAATGCAGACCTTTTAAAGTAGTAATGCATGCCACCATTCCATGTGTCCCAAATCTCCAGGTAGAAGGGTATATCACTACAATTATAACATGTATGGGAAACCTAGAAAATGGACACCCTGTGATGGCGAAAGGTTTCTAAAACTCTCCTAATTTTTCCTCTCCTTGTGCTCCACTTTGGCATTCCAACTGCTTTACTATCAATCTCCCAACTTAGGAGAGTCAGCCCCTATAACCTCCTGGTTCGCACAGTTTGCTAATTGTGCAGAGCATGAAAGGGAAGAGGGAGAACCAATCAGAGAGTAGATGTAGGCATTTGGACGGGCACATGTCACTCTAAGTTCCCGGCAGGAAGAAGAATTAACCAAAGCCTCAACCACCCACAGGGAACCAATATAGCGACCCCTGGAACCAGTATAGGTCCTGAAGCAAAATTGTGGATTTGCGGCCAGCTCACAAAGATGGGATTTGAAAATTGGAGCTCAGGGGCACAGCAATTCACAAACCTGCAGACTTATAAAGGACTACTCTCTTCCAAAAATCTGTTGAGGGAAGGCAATGAAGCGGACTTGAAAATGAGGCAGAATTGCACAAAACATATTTCAAGAGGTAAATTGGAATCGCCTTTAAAGCACAGGAAAAGCATCCCAACTTGGACAGAGATGCACTTGGCCAAAAAGGGCGTATGCCTTTTCTCCTGAATATATTCAGAAGAAAACGCATACACCCTTTTTGGCCAATCAAGCAAGCGCGCAATACAAATCCACACTACAAAGAATTGTCACTTACCACCGCTCAAAACGGACATCCGAATATCTGTAAAAACCAGAAAGGCAAGAGAGAGATGGCAAGGGCATGAAGCAATGTGATCCCAATGGTCATGGAGGATTGTGATGACAAGCGCATGGAGAATTGTGATGACAAGATTATGTACCATTTTGTTGACAAAGGCAAGGAGCATTATGATGACAAGGTTCATGGAGCACTGTGATGACAAGCATCACGGAGCATTGTGATTACAGGGGTCATGGAGCATTGGGATGACAAGCGCATGGATCATTGTGATGACAATGGTCATGGAGCATTTTAATGACAAGAGTCCCGGATCATTGTGTTGTCAGGGTTCATGAAGCGTTGTGATGACAGTGGTCATGGAGCATTGTGATGACAGGGGTCATGGTGCATTGTGATGAGAAGGTCATGGAGCATTGGGCTGAAAATGTCCATGGAGTACTGTGATGACAGGGGTCATGGAGCATTGTGATGACAAGGTACTGGAGCACTGTGATGAGAAGACCATGGAGCCTTGTGATGACAAGTCTCATGGAGCATTCTGATGAAAAGTGCCATGGAGCATTGTGATTACAGGGGTCTTGGAGCATTGTGATGACAAGGGCATGGAGCATTGGGATGAGAAGGCCATGGAGCGTTCTGATGACATGCATCATGGAACTTTGTGATGACAAGGGCATGGAGCATTGTGATTACAGCGGTCTTGGAGCACTGTGATGAAAAGGGCATGGATCATTGTGATGAAAAAGACATGGAGCCTTGTCATGACAGGGTTCAAGGAGCAAACTGACAACAAGTGTCAGGGAGCATTGTGATGACAAGGGTATTGAGTATTGTGATGACAAAGGTCATGGAGCATTGTGATGAGAAGACCATGGATAATTGTGATGACGAGCGTCATGGGGCATTGTGATGATAAGTGTTAGGGAACATATTGATCTCAAGGATTTGGAGCATTGTGATGACAGAGGTCATGGAGCATTTTGGTTTCATTGTAATGGCAATAGCCTGAAGCATTATGATGATGGGCATGGTGCATTGTGATGACAGGGTTCATGGGGCATTGAGATGAAAAGGGGCATGGAGCATTGCGATTACAGGAGTCTTGGAGCATTGTGATGACAAAGGCATGGAACATCGTGAATGAGAAGGCCATGGAGCATTCTGTTGACATGCGTCATGGAGCTTTGTGATGACAAGGGCATGGAGCATTGTGATTACAGGGGTCTTGGAGCATTGTGATGACAAGGGTCATGGAGCCTTGTGATGACAAGGCTGTGGAACATTGTGATGGCAGGGGTCATGGAGCATTGTTATGACAGGGGTAATGGAGCATTGTGATGACAAGGGCATGGAGCATTGGTCTGAAAAGTTTCATGGATTATTGTGATGAGAGGGGGCAAGGAGCATTGTGATGACAAGGGCATGGAACACTGTGGTACATGGGTCATGGAGGATTGTAATGACAAGCGCATGGAGCATTGTGATAAGAATGGCATCGAGCATTGTGATGAAAAGCATCATGGAGCCTGTGATGACAAGGGCATGGAACAATGTGATGAGAGGGTTCATGGAGCATTGTGATGACAATGGCATGCAGCATTGTGATGACAAGGGTCATTGAGCTTTGTGATGACAAAGGTCATGGAGCATTTTGATGACAAGGGTGTGGTGCATTCTGTTGTGAAGGGCAGGGAGCATTGTGATGACAGGGGTTATGGAACATTGTGATGTCAGGGGAATGGAGCATTGTGATGATAAAGGCATGTATCATTGTTGTGACAAGGGTCATGGAATATTGTGATGACAGGGGTGAGGGAGTACTGTGTTGACTAGTGATGGAACATTGTGATATCAGTGGTGAGAGAGCATTTTGATGAGAAGTGCATGGAGCAGTGTGATGACAAGGTTTATGGAGCATTGTGATGACAAAGATGTGGAGCATTGTGATGACAAGCGCATGGCACATTGTGATGCCATGGGTCATGGAGTATTGTGCTAACAAAGGCATTGAGCATTGGGATGACAAAGGTCACCGAGCATTGTGATGAAATGTTCATGGAGCGCTGTGGTGACAAAGGTCACAGAGCCTTGTGATGATGGGGGCATGACCATTGTGATGACAAAGGTCATGAAGCATTGTGATGACTGGAGTCACGGAGCATTGTGATGACAGGGGTCATAGAGCATTGTGATGAAAGGGCATGGAGCATTGTGATGACAGGGGCATGTTGCATTGGTTTGACAAGTTTCAGGGATTACTGTGATGACAGTGGGCATGGCGCATTGTGATGACAAGGGCATGGAGCATTGTGATGCCAAGTGTCATGGAGGATTGTGATGACAAAGGTAATGGAGCATTTTGATGACAAGCACTTGGAGCATTGTGATGACAAGGGTCATGGAGCATTGTGATAACAAGGGCCATTGAGAATTTTGATGACATGTTCATGAAGCATTGTGATGACAATCACATGGAGCTTGCTGTGACAGGGATCATGGAGCATTGCGATGACAAGTGCATAGAGAATTTTGATGACAAAGCATGTAACACTGTGATGAAAAGCATCATGGAGCACAGTGATGCCAAGAACGTGGAGAATTGTGATGACAGGGGACATGGAGCATTGTAATGACCAGGGCATGGAGTACTGTGATGGCAAGACCGCGGAGCATTGTGATGAGAAGACCATGGATAATTGTGATGATGAGCGTCATGGAGCACTGTAATGACAAGGGGTATGGAGCATTGTGATAACAGGGGTCATGGAGTATTGTGATGACAAGTTTCATGGAGCATTCTGATGACAAGCTTGTGGAGTATTTTGATGACAATGACATGGAGCATTTTGATGAAAATGGCATGGGGCATTGTGATGAAAAAGACATGGAGCCTTTTCAAGACAGTTTTCAGGGAGCATTTTGACGACAAGTGTCAGGGAGCATTGTGATGACAACGGTCATGGAGAATTGTGACGACAAGGGCATGGAGTATTGTGATGACAAGCACATGGAGCTTGCTATGACGGGGTCATGGAGCATTGCGATGACAAGTGCATAGAGAATTGTGATGACAAAGCATGTAACACTGTGATGAGAAGTGTCATGGAGCATAGTGATGCCAAGATCGTGGACAATTGTGATGACAGGGGACATGGAGCATTGTGATGACCAGGGCATGGAGCATTGCGATGGCAAGATCGTGGAGCATTGTGATGAGAAGACCATGGATAATTGTGATGACGAGGGTCATGGAGCACTGTAATGACAAGGGGTATAGAACATTGTGATGACAGTGGTCATGGAGCATTGTGATGACCGGGGACATGGAGCATTGTGATGCCCAAGGCATGGAGCACTGTGATGGCAAGACCGTGGAGCATTGTGATGAGAAGACCATGGATAATTGTGATGAGGAGCATCATGGAACACTGTAATGACAAGTGGTATGGAGCCTTGTGATGACAGGGGTCATGGAGCATTGTTATGACAGTGGTCATGGAGCATTGTGATGACAAGGGTCATGGAGCATTTTGATGACAAGGGCGTGGAGCATTGTGATGAGAAGACCATGGACAATTGTGATTACGAGTGTCATGGAGCACTGTAATGACAAGCAGTATGGAGCATTGTGATGACAGGGGTCATGGAGCATTGTGATGACAGGGGTCATGGATCATTGAGATGACAAGGGCCATGGAGCATTCTGATGACAAGCTTGTGGAGTATTGTGATGACAATGGCATGAAGCATTGTGATGAAAAGGGCATGGATCATTGTGATGAAAAAGGCATGGAGACTTGTCATGACAGGGTTCAATGAGCATACTGATGACAAGTGTCAGGGAGCATTGTGATGACAAGTGTATTGAGAATTGTGATGACAAAGGTCATGGAGCATTGTGATGAGAAGTCCATGGATAATTGTGATGACCAGCGTCATGGGGCGTTGTGATGACAAGTGTTATGGAACATTGTGATCACAAGCGTTTGGAGCATTGTTATGAGAGAGGTCATGGAGCATTTTGGTTTCATTGTGATGACAATAGCATGAAGCATTATGATGATGGGCATGGTGCATTGTGATGACAGGGTTCATGGAGCATTGAGATGCAAAGAGGCATGGATCATTGTAATAACAAGGGTCTTGGAGCATTGTGATGACAAGGGCATGGAGTATTGTGATGAGAAGGCCATGGAGAATTCTGATGACATGCGTCAGGGAGCTTTGTGATGACATGGGCATGGAGCATTGTGATTACATGGGTCTTGGAGCATTGTGATGACAAGGGCCATGGAGTCTTGTGATGACAAGGCCGTAGAACATTGTGATGTCAGGGGTCATGGAGCATTGTTATGACAGGTGTAATGGAGCATTGTGATGACAAGGGCATGGAGCATTGGTCTGAAAAGTTTCATGGATTATTGTGATGAGAGTGAGCATGGAGCATTGTGATGACAAGGGCACGGAACACAGTGATACATGTGTCATGGAGGATTGCAATGACAAGGGCATGGAGCATTGTGATGACAAGCGTCATGGAGCTTTGTGATGACAGCGGCATGGAGCAATGTGATGAGAGGTTTCATGGAGCTTTGTGATGACAATGGCATGGAGCATTGTGATTCCAAGGGTCATGGAGCTTTGTGATGACATACGCCATGGAGCATTTTGATGACAAGAGCATGGTGCATTGTGATGAGAAGGGCAGGGAGCATTGTGATGACAGGGTCATGGAGCAATTGGATGAAAAGGGTCATGGAACATTTTGATGACAGTGTTTATGGAACATTGTGATGTTAGGGGTCATGGAGCATTGTGATGAAAAGGGTCATGGAGCATTGTGATGACAGGGGTTATGGAACATTGTGATGTCAGGGGTCATGGAGCATTGTGATGATAAGAGCATGTAGCATTGTTGTGACAAGGGTCATGGAACATTGGGATGACAGGGTGGAGGGAGTATTGTGTTGACTAGTGATGGAACATTGTGATATCAGTGGTGAGAGAGCATTTTGATGAGAGGTGCATGGAGCATTGTGATGACAAGGCTGTGGAGCATTGTGATGAAAAACGCAGGGCACATTGTGATGACATGGGTCATGGATCATTGTGCTGACAAACGCATGGAGCATTGTGATGACAAGGTTTATGGAGCATTGTGATGACAACGATGTGGAGCATTGTGATGACAAGCGCATGGCACATTTGATGCCATGTGTCATGGAGTAATGTGCTGACAAAGGCATGGAGCATTGTGATGAGAAGGGTCACCGAGCATTGTGATGAAATGTTCATGGAGTGTTGTGGTCACAAAGGTCACAGAGCCTTGTGATGACGAGGGCATGGACCATTGTGATGACAAAGGTCATGAAGCATTGTGATGACTGGAGTCACGGAGCATTGTGATGACAGGGGTCATAGAGCATTGTGATGAAAGGGCATGGAGCCTTGTGATGACAGGGTCATGGAGCATTTTTCTGACAAGTTTCATGGATTATTGTGATGACAGTGGGCATGGCGCATTGTGATGACAAGGGCATGGAGCATTGTGATGAGAAGGTCATGGAGTATTGTGAAGAAGGGTGTCAGGGAGCATTGTGATGACATATGTCATGGTCTATTGCAATGACAATGGAATGTAGCATTGTGATGCCAAGTGTCATGGAGGATTGTGATGACAAAGGTAATGGAGCATTTTGATGACAAGGGCTTGGAGCATTGTGATGACAAGGGTCATGGAGCATTGTGATAACAAGGGCCATTGAGAATTTTGATGACATGTTCATGAAGCATTGTGATGACAATCACATGGAGCTTGCTATGACAGGGGTCATGGAGCATTGCGATGACAAGTGCATAGAGAATTGTGATGACAAAACATGTAACACTGTGATGAGAAGTATCATGGAGCATAGTGATGCCAAGAACGTGGAGAATTGTGATGACAGGGGACATGGAGCATTGTGATGACCAGGGCATAGAGCATTGTGATTGCAAGACCGTGGAGCATTGTGATGAGAAGACCATGGATAATTGTGATGACGAGCGTCATGGAGCACTGTAATGACAAGGGGTATGGAGCATTGTGATGACAGGGGTCATGGAGCATTGTGATGACTGAGGACATGGAGCATCGTGATGACCAAGGCATGGAGCATTGTGATGGCAAGACCGTGGAGCATTGTGATGAGAAGACCATGGATAATTGTGATGACGAGCGTCATGGAACACTGTAATGACAAGGGGTATGGAGCATTTTGATGACAGGGGTCATGGAGCATTCTGAAGACAATGATCATGGAGCAATCTGATGACAAGCTTGTGGAGTATTGTGATGACAATGACATGGAGCGTTGTGATGAAAAGGGCATGGAGCATTCTTATGAAAAAGGCATGGAGCCTTTTCATGACAGTGTTCAAGGAGTATTCTGACGACAAGTGTCAGGGAGCATTGTGATGACAAGTGTATTGAGAATTGTGATGACAAAGGTCATGGAGCATTGTGACGACAAGTGCATGGAGTATTGTCATGACAGTCATCATGGAGTGTTGTGATGACAAGTGTTATGGAACATTGTGATCACAAGGGGTTGGAGCATTGTGATGACAGAGGTCATGGACCATTTTGATTTCAAGGAGCATGGAGCATTGTGATGACAAGGGCATGGAGCAATGTGATCCCAAGGTTCATGGAGGATTGTGATGAAAATGGTAATGGAGTATTGTGATGACAAGCTCATGGAGCATTGTGATGACAAGGTCATGTAGGATTTTGCTGACACAGGCATGGAGAATTGTGATGATAAGGGTCATGGAGCACTGTGATGATAAGCGTCACGGAGCATTGTGATTACAGGGGTCATGGAGCATTGTGATGACAAGGGAATGGAGAATTGTGATGACAAGTGTCCCGGATCATTGTGTTGTCAGGGGTCATGGAGTGTTGTGATGACAGTGGTCATGGAGGATTGTGATGATATGGGTCATGGAGCATTGTGATGAGAAGGTCATGAAGCATTGGGCTGAAAATGTTCATGGAGTATTGTGATGACAGGGGTCATGGAGCATTGTAATGAGAAGGGAATTGAGCACTGTGATGACAAGGTCCTGGAGCATTGTGATGGGAAGTCCATGGAGCCTTGTGATGACAATTCTCATGGAACATTCTGATGAAAAGGGGCATGGAGCATTGTGATTACAGGGGTCTTGGAGCATTGTGATGACAAGGGCATGGAGTATTGTGATGAGAAGGCCATGGAGCATTCTGATGACATGCGTCATGGAGCTTTGTGCTGACAAGGGCATGGAGTATTGTGATGAAAATGGCATGGATCATTGTTATGAAAAAGGCATGGAGCCTTGTCATGACAGGGTTCTAGGAGAATACTGACGACAAGTGTCACGGAGCATTGTGATGACAAGTGTATTGAGCATTGTGATGACAAATTTCATGGAGCATTGTGATGAGAAGACCATGGATAATTTTGATGATGAGCGTCATGGGGTGTTGTGATGATAAGTTTTATGGAACATTGTGATCACAAGGGTTTGGAGCATTGTGATGACAGAGGTCATGGAGCATTTTGATTTCATTGTGATGACAATAGCCTGAAGCATTATGGTGATGGGCATGGTGCATTGTGATGACAGCGTTCATGGAGCATTGAGATGAAAAGGGGCATGGAGCATTGTGATTACAGGGGTCTTGGAGCATTGTGATGACAAGGGCAAGGAGCATTGTGATGAGAAGGCCATGGAGCATTCTGATGACATGCGTCATTGAGCTTTGTGATGACAAAGGCATGGAGCATTGTGATTACAGGGGTCTTGGAGCATTGTGATGACAAGGGTCATGGAGCCTTGTGATGACAATGGTGTGGAACATTGTGATGGCAGGGGTCATGGAGCATTGTTATGACAGGGGTAATGGAGCATTGTGATGAGAAGGGCATGGAGCATTGGTCTGAAAAGTTTCATGGATTATTGTGATGAGAGTGGGCATGGAGCATTGTGATGACAAGGTCACGGAACACTGTGATCCATGGGTCATGGAGGATTGTAATGACAAGGGCATGGAGCATTGTGATGAGAAGGGCATCGAACATTGTTTTGACAAGCGTCATGGAGCTTTGTGATGACAAGGGCATGGAACAATGTGATGAGAGGGTTCATGGAACATTGTGATTCCAAGGGTTATGGAGCTTTGTGATGACAAAAGTCATGGAGCATTTTGATGTCAAGGGCGTGGTGCATTGTGATGAGAAGGGCAGGGAGCATTTTAATGACAGGGACATGCAGCAATTTGATGAAAAGTGTAATGGAACATTTTGATGACAGGGGTTATAGAACATTGTGATGTCAGGGGTCATGGAGCTTTGGGATGAAAAGGGTCATGGAGCATTTTGATGACAGGGTTTATGGAACATTGTGATGTCAGGGGTCATGGAGCATTGTGATGATAAGAGCATGTAGCATTGTTGTGACAAGGGTCATGGAACATTGGGATGACAGGGTGGAGGGAGTATTGTGTTGACTAGTGATGGAACATTGTGATATCAGTGGTGAGAGAGCATTTTGATGAGAGGTGCATGGAGCATTGTGATGACAAGGCTGTGGAGCATTGTGATGAGAAACGCAGGGCACATTGTGATGACATGGGTCATGGAACATTGTGCTGACAAACGCATGGAGCATTGTGATGACAAGGTTTATGGGGCATTGTGATGACAACATTGTGGAGCATTGTGATGACAAGCGCATGGCACATTTGATGCCATGTGTCATGGAGTAATGTGCTGACAAAGGCATGGAGCATTGTGATGACAAGGGTCACCGAGCATTGTGATGAAATGTTCATGGAGTGTTGTGGTCACAAAGGTTACAGAGCCTTGTGATGACGAGGGCATGGACCATTGTGATGACAAAGGTCACGAAGCATTGTGATGACTGGAGTCACGGAGCATTTTGATGACAGGGGTCATAGAACATTGTGATGAAAGGGCATGGAGCATTGTGATGACAGGGGCATGTTGCATTGGTTTGACAAGTTTCATGGATTATTGTGATGACAGTGGGCATGGCGCATTGTGATGACAAGGGCATGGAGCATTGTGATGAGAAGGTCATGGAGTATTGTGAAGAAGGGTGTCAGGGAGCATTGTGATGACATATGTCATGGTCTATTGCAATGACAATGGAATGTAGCATTGTGATGCCAAGTGTCATGGAGGATTGTGATGACAAAGGTAATGGAGCATTTTGATGACAAGGGCTTGGAGCATTGTGATGACAAGGGTCATGGAGCATTGTGATAACAAGGGCCATTGAGAATTTTGATGACATGTTCATGAAGCATTGTGATGACAATCACATGGAGCTTGCTATGACAGGGGTCATGGAGCATTGCGATGACAAGTGCATAGAGAATTGTGATGACAAAACATGTAACACTGTGATGAGAAGTATCATGGAGCATAGTGATGCCAAGAACGTGGAGAATTGTGATGACAGGGGACATGGAGCATTGTGATGACCAGGGCATGGAGCAATGTGATGGCAAGAACGTGGAGCACTGTGATGAGAAGACCATGGATAATTGTGATGACGAGCGTCATGGGGCGTTGTGATTATAAGTGTTATGGAACATATTGATCTCAAGGATTTGGAGCATTTTGATGACAGAGGTCATGGAGCATTTTGGTTTCATTGTGATGACAATAGCCTGAAGCATTATGATGATGGGCATGGTGCATTGTGATGACAGGGTTCATGGAGCATTGAGATGAAAAGGGGCATGGAGCATTGCGATTACAGGAGTCTTGGAGCATTGTGATGACAAAGGCATGGAACATCGTGAATGAGAAGGCCATGGAGCATTCTGTTGACATGCATCATGGAGCTTTGCGATGACAAGGGCATGGAGCATTGTGATTACAGGGGTCTTGGAGCATTGTGATGACAAGGGTCATGGAGCCTTGTGATGACAAGGCTGTGGAACATTGTGATGGCAGGGGTCATGGAGCATTGTTATGACAGGGGTAATGGAGCATTGTGATGACAAGGGCATGGAGCATTGGTCTGAAAAGTTTCATGGATTATTGTGATGAGAGGGGGCAAGGAGCATTGTGATGACAAGGGCGTGGAACACTGTGATCCATGGGTCATGGAGGATTGTAATGACAAGCGCATGGAGCATTGTGATAAGAATGGCATCGAGCATTGTGATGAAAAGCATCATGGAGCCTGTGATGACAAGGGCATGGAACAATGTGATGAGAGGGTTCATGGAGCATTGTGATGACAATGGCATGCAGCATTGTGATGACAAGGGTCATTGAGCTTTGTGATGACAAAGGTCATGGAGCATTTTGATGACAAGAGTGTGGTGCATTCTGTTGTGAAGGGCAGGGAGCATTGTGATGGCAGGGGTTATGGAACATTGTGATGTCAGGGGAATGGAGCATTGTGATGATAAAGGCATGTAGCATTGTTGTGACAAGGGTCATGGAATATTGTCATGACAGGGGTGAGGGAGTATTGTGTTGACTAGTGAGGGAACATTGTGATATCAGTGGTGAGAGAGCATTTTGATGAGAAGTGCATGGAGCAGTGTGATGACAAGGTTTATGGAGCATTGTGATGACAAAGATGTGGAGCATTGTGATGACAAGTGCATGGCACATTGTGATGCCATGGGTCATGGAGTATTGTGCTAACAAAGGCATTGAGCATTGGGAGGACAAGGGTCACCGAGCATTGTGATGAAATGTTCATGGAGCGCTGTGGTGACAAAGGTCACAGAGCCTTGTGATGACGAGGGCATGGACCATTGTGATGACAAAGGTCATGAAGCATTGTGATGACTGGAGTCACGGAGCATTGTGATGACAGGGGTCATAGAGCATTGTGATGAAAGGACATGGAACATTGTGATGACAGGGGCATGTTGCATTGGTTTGACAAGTTTCAGGGATTATTGTGATGACAGTGGGCATGGCGCATTGTGATGACAAGGGCATGGAGCATTGTGATGAGAAGGTCATGGAGTATTGTGAAGAAGGGTGTCAGGGAGCATTGTGATGACATATGTCGTGGTCCATTGCGATGACAATGGAATGGAGCATTGTGATGCCAAGTGTCATGGAGGATTGTGATGACAAAGGTAATGGAGCATTTTGATGACAAGCGCTTGGGGCATTGTGATGACAAGGGTCATGGAGCATTGTGATAACAAGGGCCATTGAGAATTTTGATGACATGTTCATGAAACATTGTGATGACAATCACATGGAGCTTGCTGTGACAGGGATCATGGAGCATTGCGATGAAAAGTGCATAGTGAATTGTGATGACAAAGCATGTAACACTGTGCTGAAAAGCATCATGGAGCACAGTGATGCCAAGAACGTGGAGAATTGTGATGACAGGGGACATGGAGCATTGTGATGACCGGGGACATGGAGCATTGTGATGCCCAAGGCATGGAGCACTGTGATGGCAAGACCGTGGAGCATTGTGATGAGAAGACCATGGATAATTGTGATGAGGAGCGTCATGGAGCACTGTAATGACAAGTGGTATGGAGCCTTGTGATGACAGGGGTCATGGAGCATTGTTATGACAGTGGTCATGGAGCATTGTGATGACAAGTGTCATGGAGCATTTTGATGACAAGGGCGTGGAGCATTGTGATGAGAAGACCATGGACAATTGTGATTACGAGTGTCATGTAGCACTGTAATGATAAGCAGTATGGAGCATTGTGATGACAGGGGTCATGGAGCATTGTGATGACTGAGGACATGGAGCATCGTGATGACCAAGGCATGGAGCATTGTGATGGCAAGACCGTGGAGCATTGTGATGAGAAGACCATGGATAATTGTGATGACGAGCGTCATGGAACACTGTAATGACAAGGGGTATGGAGCATTTTGATGACAGGGGTCATGGAGCATTCTGAAGACAATGATCACGGAGCAATCTGATGACAAGCTTGTGGAGTATTGTGATGACAATGACATGGAGCGTTGTGATGAAAAGGGCATGGAGCATTGGTCTGAAAAGTTTCATGGATTATTGTGATGAGAGGGGGCAATGAGCATTGTGATGACAAGGGCATGGAACACTGTGATACATGGGTCATGGAGGATTGTAATGACAAGCGCATGGAGCATTGTGATAAGAATGGCATCGAGCATTGTGATGAAAAGCATCATGGAGCCTGTGATGACAAGGGCATGGAACAATGTGATGAGAGGGTTCATGGAGCATTGTGATGACAATGGCATGCAGCATTGTGATGACAAGGGTCATTGAGCTTTGTGATGACAAAGGTCATGGAGCATTTTGATGACAAGGGTGTGGTGCATTCTGTTGTGAAGGGCAGGGAGCATTGTGATGACAGGGGTTATGGAACATTGTGATGTCAGGGGAATGGAGCATTGTGATGATAAAGGCATGTATCATTGTTGTGACAAGGGTCATGGAATATTGTGATGACAGGGGTGAGGGAGTACTGTGTTGACTAGTGATGGAACATTGTGATATCAGTGGTGAGAGAGCATTTTGATGAGAAGTGCATGGAGCAGTGTGATGACAAGGTTTATGGAGCATTGTGATGACAAAGATGTGGAGCATTGTGATGACAAGCGCATGGCACATTGTGATGCCATGGGTCATGGAGTATTGTGCTAACAAAGGCATTGAGCATTGGGATGACAAGGGTCACCGAGCATTGTGATGAAATGTTCATGGAGCGCTGTGGTGACAAAGGTCACAGAGCCTTGTGATGATAGGGGCATGACCATTGTGATGACAAAGGTCATGAAGCATTGTGATGACTGGAGTCACGGAGCATTGTGATGACAGGGGTCATAGAGCATTGTGATGAAAGGGCATGGAGCATTGTGATGACAGGGGCATGTTGCATTGGTTTGACAAGTTTCAGGGATTATTGTGATGACAGTGGGCATGACGCATTGTGATGACAAGGGCATGGAGCATTGTGATGCCAAGTGTCATGGAGGATTGTGATGACAAAGGTAATGGAGCATTTTGATGACAAGCGCTTGGAGCATTGTGATGACAAGGGTCATGGAGCATTGTGATAACAAGGGCCATTGAGAATTTTGATGACATGTTCATGAAGCATTGTGATGACAATCACATGGAGCTTGCTGTGACAGGGATCATGGAGCATTGCGATGACAAGTGCATAGAGAATTTTGATGACAAAGCATGTAACACTGTGATGAAAAGCATCATGGAGCACAGTGATGCCAAGAACGTGGAGAATTGTGATGACAGGGGACATGGAGCATTGTAATGACCAGGGCATGGAGTACTGTGATGGCAAGACCGCGGAGCATTGTGATGAGAAGACCATGGATAATTGTGATGATGAGCGTCATGGAGCACTGTAATGACAAGGGGTATGGAGCATTGTGATAACAGGGGTCATGGAGTATTGTGATGACAAGTTTCATGGAGCATTCTGATGACAAGCTTGTGGAGTATTTTGATGACAATGACATGGAGCATTTTGATGAAAATGGCATGGGGCATTGTGATGAAAAAGACATGGAGACTTTTCAAGACAGTTTTCAGGGAGCATTTTGACGACAAGTGTCAGGGAGCATTGTGATGACAACGGTCATGGAGAATTGTGACGACAAGGGCATGGAGTATTGTGATGACAAGCACATGGAGCTTGCTATGACGGGGTCATGGAGCATTGCGATGACAAGTGCATAGAGAATTGTGATGACAAAGCATGTAACACTGTGATGAGAAGTGTCATGGAGCATAGTGATGCCAAGATCGTGGACAATTGTGATGACAGGGGACATGGAGCATTGTGATGACCAGGGCATGGAGCATTGCGATGGCAAGATCGTGGAGCATTGTGATGAGAAGACCATGGATAATTGTGATGACGAGGGTCATGGAGCACTGTAATGACAAGGGGTATAGAACATTGTGTTGACAGTGGTCATGGAGCATTGTGATGACCGGGGACATGGAGCATTGTGATGCCCAAGGCATGGAGCACTGTGATGGCAAGACCGTGGAGCATTGTGATGAGAAGACCATGGATAATTGTGATGAGGAGCATCATGGAACACTGTAATGACAAGTGGTATGGAGCCTTGTGATGACAGGGGTCATGGAGCATTGTTATGACAGTGGTCATGGAGCATTGTGATGACAAGGGTCATGGAGCATTTTGATGACAAGGGCGTGGAGCATTGTGATGAGAAGACCATGGACAATTGTGATTACGAGTGTCATGGAGCACTGTAATGACAAGCAGTATGGAGCATTGTGATGACAGGGGTCATGGAGCATTGTGATGACAGGGGTCATGGATCATTGAGATGACAAGGGTCATGGAGCATTCTGATGACAAGCTTGTGGAGTATTGTGATGACAATGGCATGAAGCATTGTGATGAAAAGGGCATGGATCATTGTGATGAAAAAGGCATGGAGACTTGTCATGACAGGGTTCAATGAGCATACTGATGACAAGTGTCAGGGAGCATTGTGATGACAAGTGTATTGAGAATTGTGATGACAAAGGTCATGGAGCATTGTGATGAGAAGTCCATGGATAATTGTGATGACCAGCGTCATGGGGCGTTGTGATGACAAGTGTTATGGAACATTGTGATCACAAGCGTTTGGAGCATTGTTATGAGAGAGGTCATGGAGCATTTTGGTTTCATTGTGATGACAATAGCATGAAGCATTATGATGATGGGCATGGTGCATTGTGATGACAGGGTTCATGGAGCATTGAGATGCAAAGAGGCATGGATCATTGTAATAACAAGGGTCTTGGAGCATTGTGATGACAAGGGCATGGAGTATTGTGATGAGAAGGCCATGGAGAATTCTGATGACATGCGTCAGGGAGCTTTGTGATGACATGGGCATGGAGCATTGTGATTACATGGGTCTTGGAGCATTGTGATGACAAGGGCCATGGAGTCTTGTGATGACAAGGCCGTAGAACATTGTGATGTCAGGGGTCATGGAGCATTGTTATGACAGGTGTAATGGAGCATTGTGATGACAAGGGCATGGAGCATTGGTCTGAAAAGTTTCATGGATTATTGTGATGAGAGTGAGCATGGAGCATTGTGATGACAAGGGCACGGAACACAGTGATACATGTGTCATGGAGGATTGCAATGACAAGGGCATGGAGCATTGTGATGACAAGCGTCATGGAGCTTTGTGATGACAGCGGCATGGAGCAATGTGATGAGAGGTTTCATGGAGCTTTGTGATGACAATGGCATGGAGCATTGTGATTCCAAGGGTCATGGAGCTTTGTGATGACATACGCCATGGAGCATTTTGATGACAAGAGCATGGTGCATTGTGATGAGAAGGGCAGGGAGCATTGTGATGACAGGGTCATGGAGCAATTGGATGAAAAGGGTCATGGAACATTTTGATGACAGTGTTTATGGAACATTGTGATGTTAGGGGTCATGGAGCATTGTGATGAAAAGGGTCATGGAGCATTGTGATGACAGGGGTTATGGAACATTGTGATGTCAGGGGTCATGGAGCATTGTGATGATAAGAGCATGTAGCATTGTTGTGACAAGGGTCATGGAACATTGGGATGACAGGGTGGAGGGAGTATTGTGTTGACTAGTGATGGAACATTGTGATATCAGTGGTGAGAGAGCATTTTGATGAGAGGTGCATGGAGCATTGTGATGACAAGGCTGTGGAGCATTGTGATGAGAAACGCAGGGCACATTGTGATGACATGTGTCATGGATCATTGTGCTGACAAACGCATGGAGCATTGTGATGACAAGGTTTATGGAGCATTGTGATGACAACGATGTGGAGCATTGTGATGACAAGCGCATGGCACATTTGATGCCATGTGTCATGGAGTAATGTGCTGACAAAGGCATGGAGCATTGTGATGAGAAGGGTCACCGAGCATTGTGATGAAATGTTCATGGAGTGTTGTGGTCACAAAGGTCACAGAGCCTTGTGATGACGAGGGCATGGACCATTGTGATGACAAAGGTCATGAAGCATTGTGATGACTGGAGTCACGGAGCATTGTGATGACAGGGGTCATAGAGCATTGTGATGAAAGGGCATGGAGCCTTGTGATGACAGGATCATGGAGCATTTTTCTGACAAGTTTCATGGATTATTGTGATGACAGTGGGCATGGCGCATTGTGATGACAAGGGCATGGAGCATTGTGATGAGAAGGTCATGGAGTATTGTGAAGAAGGGTGTCAGGGAGCATTGTGATGACATATGTCATGGTCTATTGCAATGACAATGGAATGTAGCATTGTGATGCCAAGTGTCATGGAGGATTGTGATGACAAAGGTAATGGAGCATTTTGATGACAAGGGCTTGGAGCATTGTGATGACAAGGGTCATGGAGCATTGTGATAACAAGGGCCATTGAGAATTTTGATGACATGTTCATGAAGCATTGTGATGACAATCACATGGAGCTTGCTATGACAGGGGTCATGGAGCATTGCGATGACAAGTGCATAGAGAATTGTGATGACAAAACATGTAACACTGTGATGAGAAGTATCATGGAGCATAGTGATGCCAAGAACGTGGAGAATTGTGATGACAGGGGACATGGAGCATTGTGATGACCAGGGCATAGAGCATTGTGATTGCAAGACCGTGGAGCATTGTGATGAGAAGACCATGGATAATTGTGATGACGAGCGTCATGGAGCACTGTAATGACAAGGGGTATGGAGCATTGTGATGACAGGGGTCATGGAGCATTGTGATGACTGAGGACATGGAGCATCGTGATGACCAAGGCATGGAGCATTGTGATGGCAAGACCGTGGAGCATTGTGATGAGAAGACCATGGATAATTGTGATGACGAGCGTCATGGAACACTGTAATGACAAGGGGTATGGAGCATTTTGATGACAGGGGTCATGGAGCATTCTGAAGACAATGATCAGGGAGCAATCTGATGACAAGCTTGTGGAGTATTGTGATGACAATGACATGGAGCGTTGTGATGAAAAGGGCATGGAGCATTCTTATGAAAAAGGCATGGAGCCTTTTCATGACAGTGTTCAAGGAGTATTCTGACGACAAGTGTCAGGGAGCATTGTGATGACAAGTGTATTGAGAATTGTGATGACAAAGGTCATGGAGCATTGTGACGACAAGTGCATGGAGTATTGTCATGACAGTCATCATGGAGTGTTGTGATGACAAGTGTTATGGAACATTGTGATCACAAGGGGTTGGAGCATTGTGATGACAGAGGTCATGGACCATTTTGATTTCAAGGAGCATGGAGCATTGTGATGACAAGGGCATGGAGCAATGTGATCCCAAGGTTCATGGAGGATTGTGATGAAAATGGTAATGGAGTATTGTGATGACAAGCTCATGGAGCATTGTGATGACAAGGTCATGTAGGATTTTGCTGACACAGGCATGGAGAATTGTGATGATAAGGGTCATGGAGCACTGTGATGATAAGCGTCACGGAGCATTGTGATTACAGGGGTCATGGAGCATTGTGATGACAAGGGAATGGAGAATTGTGATGACAAGTGTCCCGGATCATTGTGTTGTCAGGGGTCATGGAGTGTTGTGATGACAGTGGTCATGGAGGATTGTGATGATATGGGTCATGGAGCATTGTGATGAGAAGGTCATGAAGCATTGGGCTGAAAATGTTCATGGAGTATTGTGATGACAGGGGTCATGGAGCATTGTAATGAGAAGGGAATTGAGCACTGTGATGACAAGGTCCTGGAGCATTGTGATGGGAAGTCCATGGAGCCTTGTGATGACAATTCTCATGGAACATTCTGATGAAAAGGGGCATGGAGCATTGTGATTACAGGGGTCTTGGAGCATTGTGATGACAAGGGCATGGAGTATTGTGATGAGAAGGCCATGGAGCATTCTGATGACATGCGTCATGGAGCTTTGTGCTGACAAGGGCATGGAGTATTGTGATGAAAATGGCATGGATCATTGTTATGAAAAAGGCATGGAGCCTTGTCATGACAGGGTTCTAGGAGAATACTGACGACAAGTGTCACGGAGCATTGTGATGACAAGTGTATTGAGCATTGTGATGACAAATTTCATGGAGCATTGTGATGAGAAGACCATGGATAATTTTGATGATGAGCGTCATGGGGTGTTGTGATGATAAGTTTTATGGAACATTGTGATCACAAGGGTTTGGAGCATTGTGATGACAGAGGTCATGGAGCATTTTGATTTCATTGTGATGACAATAGCCTGAAGCATTATGGTGATGGGCATGGTGCATTGTGATGACAGCGTTCATGGAGCATTGAGATGAAAAGGGGCATGGAGCATTGTGATTACAGGGGTCTTGGAGCATTGTGATGACAAGGGCAAGGAGCATTGTGATGAGAAGGCCATGGAGCATTCTGATGACATGCGTCATTGAGCTTTGTGATGACAAAGGCATGGAGCATTGTGATTACAGGGGTCTTGGAGCATTGTGATGACAAGGGTCATGGAGCCTTGTGATGACAATGGTGTGGAACATTGTGATGGCAGGGGTCATGGAGCATTGTTATGACAGGGGTAATGGAGCATTGTGATGAGAAGGGCATGGAGCATTGGTCTGAAAAGTTTCATGGATTATTGTGATGAGAGTGGGCATGGAGCATTGTGATGACAAGGTCACGGAACACTGTGATCCATGAGTCATGGAGGATTGTAATGACAAGGGCATGGAGCATTGTGATGAGAAGGGCATCGAACATTGTTTTGACAAGCGTCATGGAGCTTTGTGATGACAAGGGCATGGAACAATGTGATGAGAGGGTTCATGGAACATTGTGATTCCAAGGGTTATGGAGCTTTGTGATGACAAAAGTCATGGAGCATTTTGATGTCAAGGGCGTGGTGCATTGTGATGAGAAGGGCAGGGAGCATTTTAATGACAGGGTCATGCAGCAATTTGATGAAAAGTGTAATGGAACATTTTGATGACAGGGGTTATAGAACATTGTGATGTCAGGGGTCATGGAGCTTTGGGATGAAAAGTGTCATGGAGCATTTTGATGACAGGGGTTATGGAACATTGTGATGTCAGGGGTCATGGAACATTGTGATGATAAGGGGATGTAGCATTGTGATGACAGGGGTCATGGAACATTGTGATTACAGGGGTGAGGGAGTATTGTGATGACTAGTGATGGAACATTGTGATATCCCTGTTGAGAGAGCATTTTGATGAGAAGTGCATGGAGCATTGTGATTACAAGGTTTATGGAGCATTACGATGACAAGGTTGTGGACCGTTGTGATGAAAATCACGTGGCACATTATGATGACAAAGGTCATGGAGCATTGTTCTGACAAAGGCATGGAGCATTGTGATGACAAGGGTCATGGAGCATTGTGATGAAAAGTTCATGGAGTATTGTGGTTACAAAGGTCACAGAGCCTTGTGATGATGTGGGCATGGACCACTGTGATGACAAATGTTATGAAGCATTGTGATGACTGGAGTCACAGAGCAGTGTGATGACAAGGGTCATGGAGCATTGTGATGACAAGGGCATGGAGCATTGTGATGACAGGGGCTTGGAGCATTGGTCTGACAAGTTTAATAGATTATTGTGATGACAGTGGGCATGGGGCATTGTGATGACAAGGGCATGGGGCATTGTGATGAGAAGGTCATGGAGTATTGTGAAGACAGGTGTCAGGGAGCATTGTGATGACATATGTCATGGTCCATTGCGATGACAATGGCATGGAGCATTGTGATGCCAAATGTAATGGAGGATTGTGATGACAAATATAATGGAGCATTGTGATGACTAGGGCTTGGAGCATTATGATGACAAGGGCCATTGAAAATTTTCATGACAAGGTCGTGAAGCATTGTGATGACAAGGTGCTGGAGCATTGTGATGAGAAAACCATGGAGCCTTGTGAGACAAGTCTCATGGAGCATACTGATGAAAAGGGGCATGGAGCATTGTGATTAGAGTGTCTTGGAAAATTGTGATGACAAGGGCATGGAGCATTGTGATGAGAAGGCCAAGGAGCAGTCTGATGACATGCGTCATTGAGCTTTGTGATGACAAGGGCATGGAGCATTGTAATTACAGGCGTCTTGGAGCATTGTGATGAAAAAGGCATGGATCATTGTGATGAAAAAGGCATGGAGCCTTGTCATGACAGGTTTCAAGGAGCATACAGAGAACAAGTGTCAGGGAGCATTTTGATGACAAGTGTATTGAGCATTGTGATGACAAAGGTCATGGAGCATTGTGAAGAGAAGACCATAGATAATTGTGATGACGAGCGTCATGGGGCATTGTGATGACAAGTGTTATGGAATATTGTGATCACAAGGGTTTGGAGCAGTGTTATGACAGAGGTCATGGAGCATTTTGATTTCATTGTGATGACAATAGCCTGAAGCATTATGATGATGGGCATGGTGCATTGTGATGACAGGGTTCATGGATCATTGAGATAAAAAGGGACATGGAGCATTGTGATTACAGGTGTCTTGGAGCATTGTGATGAGAAGGGTCATGGAGCCTTGTGATGACAAGGCCATGGAACATCGTGATGGCAGGGGTCATGGAGCATTGTTATCACAGGGGTAATGGAGCATTGTGATGGCAAGGGCATGGAGCATTCTGATGACATGCATCATGGAGCTTTGTGATGACAAGGGCATGTAGCACTGTGATTACAGGGGTCTTGGAGCATTGTGATGACAATGGTCATGGAGCCTTGTGATGACAAGGCCGTGGAACGTTGTGATGGCAGGGGTCACGGAGCATTGTTATGACAGGGGTAATGGAGCATGTGATGACAAGGGCATGGAAGATTTGTCTGAAAAGTTTCATGGATTATTGTGATGAGAGTGGGCATGGAGCATTGTGATGACAAGGGCACGGAACACAGTGATACATGTGTCATGGAGGATTGTAATGACAAGGGCATGGAGCATTGTGATGAGAAGGGCATCGAGCAGTGTGATGACAAGCACCATGGAGCTTTTTGATGACAATTGCATGGAACAATGTGATGAGAGGTTTCATGGAGTATTGTGATGACAATGGCATGGAGCATTGTGATGCCAAGGGTCATGGAGCATTTTGATGACAAGGGCGTGGTGCATTGTGATGAGAAGGGCAGGGAGCATTGTGATGACATTGCCATGGACCAATTTGATGAAAAGTGTCATGGAACATTTTGATGAGAGGCGTTATGTAACATTGTGATGTTAGGGGTCATGGAGCATTTTGATGAAAAGGGTCATGGAGCATTTTGATGACAGGGGTTATGGAACATTGTGATGTCAGGGATCATCAAACATTGTGATGATAAGTGCATGTAGCATTGTGATGACAGGAGTCATGGAACATTGTGATGACAGGGTTGAGGGAGTATTGTGATGAATAGTGATGTAACATTGTGATATCAGTGGTGAGAGAGCATTTTGATTTGAAGTGCATGGAGCATTGTGATGACAAGGTTTATGGAGCATTGTGATGACAAAGTTGTGGAGCACTGTGACGACAAGCGCATGGTGCATTGTGATGACATGGGTCATGGAGCATTGTGCTGACAAGCGCATGGAGCATTGTGATGAAAAGGGTCATGGAGCATTGTGCTGAGAAAGGCATAGAGCATTGTGATGACAAGGGTCAAAGAGCACTGTGATGAAAAGTTCATGAAGCATTGTGGTTAAAAAGGTCACAGAGACTGTTGTTGACAAGGGCATGGACCACTGTGATGACAAAGGTCATGAAGCCTTGTGATGACTGGAGTCACGGAGCATTGTGATGACAGGGGTCATGGAGCATTGTGATAACAAGGGCATGGGGCATTGTGATGACAAGGGCATGGAGCATTGGTCTAATAAGTTTCATGGCTTATTGCGATGACAGTTGGAATGGCGCATTGTGATGACAAGGGCATGGAGCATTGTGATGACCAGGTCATTCATTATTGTGAAGACAGGTGTCAGGGAACATTGTGATGACATATGTAATGGCCCATTGTGATGACAATGCCATGGAGCATTGTGATGCCAAGTGTCATGGAGGATTCTGATGACAAAGGTAATGGAGCATTGTGATGACAATGGCTTGGAGCATTGTGATGACAAGGGTCAGGGAGCATTGTGCTGACAAGTGCATGGAAAATTGTGATGACAAGGGACATGGAGCATTCTGATGACAAGCTTGTGGAGTATTTTGATGACAATGGCATGGAGCATTGTGATGAAAATGGCATGGTGCATTTTGATGAAAAAGGCATGGAGCCTTTTTGTGACAGGGTTCAAGGAGCATTCTGACGACAAGTGTCAGGGAGCATTGTGATGACAAGTGTATTGAGAATTGTGATGAAAAAGGTCATGGAGCATTGTGATGAAAAGGGCATGGAGTATTGTGATGACAGGCATCATGGAGCATTGTGATGACAAGTGTTATGGAACATTGTGATCACAAGGGTTTGGAGCATTGTGATGACAGAGGTCATGGATCATTTTGATTTCAAGGAGCATGGAGCATTGTGATGACAAGGGCATGGAGCAATGTGATCCCAAGGTTCATGGAGGATTGTGATGGCAATGGTAATGGAGTATTGTGATGACAAGTGCATAGAACATTGTAATGACAAGGTCATGTAGCATTTTGCTGACAAAGGCATGGAGCATTGTGATGACAGGTGTCATGGAGCACTGTGATGACAAGCGTCACGGAGCATTGTTATTACAGGGGTCATGGAGCATTGGGATGACAAGGGCATGCATCATTGTGATGACAAGTGTCATGGAGCATTGGGCTGAAAATGTTCATGGAGTATTGTGATGACAGGGGTCATGGAGCATTGTGATGACTAGGGAATGGAGCATTGTGATGACAAGAGAGCCGGATCATTGTGTTGTCAGGTGATATTGAGCGTTGTGATGACTGTGGTCATGGAGAATTGTGATGATATTGGTCATGGAGCATTGTGATGAGAAGGTCATGGAGCATAGGGCTGAAAATGTTCATGGAGTATTGTGATGACAGGGGTCATGGAGCATTGTGATGATAAGGGAATGGGGCATTTTGATGACAATGTCCTGGAGCATTGTGATGAGAAGACCATGGAGCCTTGTGATGACAAGTCTCATGGAGCATTCTGATGAAAAGGGGCATGGACCATTGTGATTACAGGGGTCTTGGAGCATTGTGATGACAAGGGCATGGAGCATTGTGATGAGAAGGCCATGGAGCATTCTGATGACATGCATCATGGAGCTTTGTGATGACAAGGGCATGGGGCATTGTGATTACAGGGGTCTTGGAGCATTGTAATGAAAATGGCATGGATCATTGTGATGAAAAAGGCATGGAGCCTTGTCATGAAAGGGTTCAGGGAGCATACTGATGGCAAGAGTCAGGGAACATTGTGATGACATGTGTATTGTGCATTGTGATGACAAATGTCATGGGGCATTGTGATGAGAAGTCCATGGATAATTGTGATGAGTAGCGTCATGGGGTATTGTGATGACAAGTGTTATGGAACATTGTGATCACAAGGGTTTGGAGCATTGTGATGACAGAGGTCATGGAGCATTTTGATTTCATTGTGATGACAAGAGCATGAAGCATTATGATGATGGGCATGGTGCATTGTGATGACAGGGTTCATGGAGCATTGTGATGAAAGGTGGCATGGAGCTTTGGTCTGACAAGTTTCATGGATTATTTTGATGACAGTGGGCATGGCACATTGTGATGACAAGGGCATGGAGCATTGTGATGACAAGGTCATGGAGTATTGTGAAGACAGGTGTCAGGGAGCATTGTGATGACATATGCCATGTTCCATTGTGATGACAATAGCGCGGAGCATTGTGATGCCAAGTGTCATGGAGGATTGTTGTGACAAAGGTAAAGGAGCATTGTGATGACAAGCGCATGGAGCTTCCTATGACAGGGGTCATGGAGCATTGCGATGACAAGTGCATGGAGTATTGTTATGACAAGAGCATATAACATTGTGATGAGAAGTGCCATGGAGCATTGTGATGACAAGAACGTGGAGAATTGTGAGGACAAGGGACATTGAGCTTTGAGATGACCAGGGCATGGAGCATTGTGATGGCAAAACCGTGGAGCATTGTGATGAGAAGACCATGGGTAATTGTGATGACGAGCATCATGGAGCACTGTAATGACAAGGGGCATGAAGCATTGTGATGACAGGTGTCAGGGAGCATTGTGATGACAGGGGTCATGGAGCATTGTGATGACAAGGACATGGAGCATTGTGATGACAAGGGTACGGAACATTGTGATGAAAAGTGCCATTGAGAATTTTGATGATAAAGTCGTGAAGCATTGTGATGACAAACACTTGGAGCTTGCTATGACAGGGGTCATGGAACATTGCAATGACAAGTGCATGGAGAATTGTGATGAAACGAGCATGTAACTTTGTGATGAGAAGTGTCATGTAGCATTGTGATGACAAGTACGTGGAGAATTGTTATGACAAGGGACATGGAGCATTGTGATAACCAGGGAATGGAGCATTGTGATGACAGGGGTCATGGAGCATTATTATGACAAGGGCCATGGTGCATTCTGATATAAGATATCATTTATGAAGGGAATGTAAACTTGGCTACATATGAACTGAATTAGGAAAGAGAACAGAGTCTCAGATTTAGAAAACACTCTTATGCTTGCTTAAGGGGGAAGGAGAGGTGGGGAGACTCACAAAACCAGAGTTTGATATTAACACAGGTACCGTTCCATAATCCAAATACAGAAGAGACAAGCCCGACTCCTTCCTCAGTGAATGGGACTCAACACCCCTATTCCCCACAGAGAAATATATCTGACTAGTAAGGATCTTAAAACCTATGTATTGATATGTCTCCATAAGGGAACCAAGTGTGTCTAGAATGACATAAACACGGCAGTGAGAATCAGCTCAAACCCACTATAAAAAGGAATTTCAAAACAAAACAAAGAAACAGTGAATTTCTTACACAATACCTTCACGGGTTCTGATGAAACTTGGAATGACCCTATCTACAACAACAGCTGGATGTGGCATAAGGCTGTTCACTTGGGACTGAGAGGATTGGTGAGATTGGGTGTGAAAATGCAGACGCTTTAAAGCAATAATGCCTGCCACTGATTCCATGGTTCCCAACTCTCCAGGTAGAAGGGAATATCACTACAGTTATAACATGTATGGGAAACCTAGAGAATGGACACCCTCTGATGGTGAAAGGTTTCTAAAACTCTACTAATTTTTTTCTCTCCATGTGCTGCAGCTTGACATTCCAACTGCTTTAATATCAATCTCCTAACTTGGAGAGTCAGCCCCTATAACCTCCTGGTTCGCACAGTTGGCACATTGTGCAGAGGATATAAGGGAAGAGGGAGAACCAATGAGAGAGTAGCTGTAAGCATTTGGACGGCCACATGTCACTCTAATTTCCCGTCACGAAGAAGAATTAACCAAACTCTCAGCCTGCCCCACCCCAATAACTAGTATAGGTCCTGAAGCAAAATTGTGGGTTTGCGGTCAGCTCACAAAAACACAAGTTGAAAAATGGAGCTCACGGGCACAGCAATTCACTAACTTGCAGAGTTATACAGGACCACTCTCTTCCAAAAATCTGTTGAGGAAAAGCCATGAGGCAGACTTGAAAATGAGGGAGATTTGCACGAAACAGATTTCCAGAAGTACATTGGAATCGCCTTTAAACACAGGAAAAGCATCACAACTTCGACAATTATGGAATTGTCGATAAAGGGCGCATGTGTTTTCTCCTGAATATATTCAGGAGAAAACGCATACACCCATTTTGGCCAACCAAGCAACCGCACAATGCAAATCTGCACTACGAAGAAGTATCACTTACCACCAGTCAAAAGGGATATCCGTAAAATGTGTAAAAACCAGAAAGGCAAGAGGGACTCTGGAGAACAGGGAGCCTTGTTATGCTGATGGGTGGGATGTAGATTGCCAACAGCCACTCTGGAGGAGTGCATTGTGTTCCCTAAAAGAATTAAACAACAGAGCTTAACAACCTAAGGCACTTCCAGTCATGGGAATATACCTTGGGAAAATTGAAAATCAATAAGACACAGCCAACCCAAAATATAGGGCAGCACTGCTTACAAGAACCTCGACTTCGGGACACCTTAAATATCCCAGGAAAGACAAAAATAGTAAAGAAATTGTGGTACATACGTACGATGGAATATCCCTCAGTCATGAAATCAATGTCATAAGGCCAGTAGCAGCATAATGAGTGGATTCATGTACGCTGATTCTAACTGAAATAAGTCACACAGAAAAAGAAACTTATCATAAGATATCACTTATGAAGATCCTGTAAACATGGCTACACTTGAACTGAGTTAGGAAAGAGAACAGTGTCTCACATTTAGAAAACACTCTTATGCCTGCTTAAGGGGGAAGGAGAGGTGGGGTGATGCATAAAACCAGAGTTTGATATAAGCACAGGTACCGTTCCAAAAACCAACTATGGAATAGACAAGACCTACACCTTCCTCAGTGAAAGGGACTCAAAACCCCATATTTCCCGTAGAGGAATATATCTGACTAGTAAGAATCTTAAAACCTATGTATTGATATGTCTCCATAAGGTAACGAAGTGTGTCTAGAGCGACATAAACACGGCAGTGAGAATCAGCTCAAACCCACTATAAAAATGAATTTCAAAACAAAACAAATAAACAGTGAAATTCTTACACAAAACCTTCAGGGGTTCTGATGAAACTTAGAATGACCCTATCTACAACGACAGCTGGATGTGGCATAAGGCTGGTCACTTGGGACTGAGAGGATTGGTGAGATTGGTTGAGAAAATGCAGACCGTTTAAAGCAATAATACCTGGCACCCATTCCATGGTTCCCAACTCTCCAGGTAGAAGGGAATATCACTACAGTTATAACATGTATGGGAAACCTAGAGAATGGACACCATCTGATGGTGAAAGGTTTCTAAAACTCTACTAATTTTTTTTCTCTCCTTGTGCACCAGTTTGACATTCCAACTGCTTTAGTATCAATCTCCCAAATTGGAGAGTCAGCACCTTTAACCTCCTGGTTCGCACAGTTGGCACGTTTTGCAGAGGATATAAGGGAAGAGGGAGAAACAATTAGAGAGTAGCTGTAGGCATTTGGATGGCCACATGTCACTCTAAATTCCCGTCACGAAGAAGAATTAACAAACTCTGAGCCAGCCTCCCCAATGGAACCAGTATAGGTCCTGAAGCAAAATTGTGGATTGGCAGTCAGCCCACAAAAACGCGAGTTGAAAAATGGAGCTCAGGGGCACAGCAATTCACTAACTTGCAGAGTTATAAAGGACTACTCTCTTCCAAAAATCTGTTGAGAGAAAGCCATGAGGCGGACTTGAAAATGAGGCAGAAGTGCACGAAACAGATTTCAGAAGTACATTGGAATCACCTTTAAACACAGGAAAAGCATCAAAACTTCGACAATTATGGAATTGTCCATAAAGGGCGCATGCGTTTTCTCCTGAATATATTCAGGAGAAAACGCATGCGCCCATTTTGGCCAACCAAGCAACCGCACAATGCAAATCTGCACTACAAGGAAGTATCACTTCCAACCGGTCAAAAGGGACAACCGTAAAATGTGTAAAAACAAGAAAGGCAAGACAGGATCTGGAGAAGAGGAGCCTTGTTATGCGGATGGGTGGGATGTAAATTGCCAACAGCCACTCTGGAGGAGTGCACTGTGTTCCCAAAAAGAAGTAAACAGCAGTGCTTCACAACCTAAGGCACTACCAGTCACGGGAATATACCTTGGGAAAACTGAAAATCAATAAGACACAGCCACCCCAAAATTTATGGCAGCACTGCTTACAAGAACCTCGACTTCGGGACACCTTATATATCCCAGGAAAGACAAAAATGGTAAAGAAATTGTGGTACATACGTATGATGGAATATCCCTCAGCCATGAAGTCAATGCCATAAGGCCAGTAGCAGCATAATGACGGGATTCATGTACGATGATTCTAACTGAAAAAATCACACAGAAAAAGAAACTTATCATAAGATATCACTTATGAAGGGTATATAAACATGGCTACACATGGAATGAATTAGGAAAGGGAACAGAGAATCATATATAGAACACACTCTTATGCATGCTTAAGGGGAAAGCAGAGGTGGGGTGATGAATAAAACCAGAGTTTGATATAAGCACAGGTACCGATCCAAAAACCAACTATGGAATAGACAAGACCTACACCTTCCTCAGTGGAAGGGACTCAAATCCCCATATTTCCCGCAGAGGAATATATCTGACTAGTAAGAATCTTAAAACCTATGTATTGATATGTCTCCATAAGGGAATCAAGTGTGTCTAGACTGGCATAAACATGGCAGCGAGAATCAGCTCAAACCCACTATAAAAAGGAATTTCAAAAACAAAACAAAAAAACAGGGAAATTCTTTACAATTCCTTCAGGGTCTCTGATGAAACCTGGAATGACCCTATCTACAACGACAGCTGGATGTGGCATAAGGAGGGACACTTGGGACTGATACGATTGGTGAGATTGGGTGAGAAAATGCAGACCCTTTAAAGCACAAATGCCTTGCACCCATTCCATGGGTCCCAACTCTCCAGGTTGAAGGGAATATTACTACAGCTATAACATGTACGGGAAACGTAGAGAACGGACACACTGTGAATACGAAAGGTTTCTAAAACTCAATGAATAGTCCCTCTCCTGGTGCTCCGGTTTGACTTTCCATCTGCTTTACTATCAACCTCCCAACTTGGAGAGACAGCCCCTTTAACCTCCTGGTTCGCACAGGTTTCCAATTTGGCAGAGGATGAAAGGGAAGAGGGAAAACCAATGAGAGAGTAGCTGTTAGGCATTTGGATGGGCACATATCACTCTAACTTCCCGGCAGGAAGAAGAATTAACCAAAGTCTGAGCCACCCACCGGGAACCAGCATAGGTCCTGAACCAAAATTTTGGACTTGCGGTCAGCTCACCAAAAACGAGTTGAAAAATGGAGCTCAGGGGCACAGCAATTCACAAACTGGCCGAGTAATAAAGGACAACTATCGTCCAAAAATCTGTTGAGGGAAGGCAACGAGGCAGACTTGAAAGCGAGGCAGAATAGCAGGAAACAGATTTCAAGAGGTACGATGGAATCGCCTTTAAAGCACAGGAAAAGGGTAACAACTTCGACAATGATGCACTTGGCTAAAAAGGGCGTATGCGTTTTCTCCTGAATATATTCAGGAGAAAACGCATACGCCCTTTTTGGCCAAGCAAGCAAGCGGGCAATGCAAATCTGCACTACAAGGAAGTATCACTTCCCACCGGTCAAAAGGGACATCCACAAAATGTGTAAAAACCAGAAAGGCAAGACAGGCCCTGTAGAACAGGGAGCCTTGTTATGCTGATGGGCGGGATGTAAATTGCCAACTGCCTCTCTGGAGGAGTACATTGTGTTCCCTAAAACAAGTAAAGAACAGAGCTACAGAGCCAAGGGCACTTCCTGTCTAGAGAATATTCCCTGGGAAAACTGAAAATCAATAAGACAGAGCCACCCCAGAATTTAGGGCTGCACTGCTTACAAGGACCTCAACTTGGGTACACCTTAAATATCCCAGGAAATATAAAAATGGTTCAAAACATTGTGGTACTTACGTACGATGGAATATCCCTCAGCCATGAAATCAATGTCATAAGACCAGTAGCAGCAAAATGGGTGGATTCAGGTACGATGATTCTAAGTGAAATAAGTCACACAGAAAAAGAAACTTATCATAAGATATCACTTATGGAGATCCTGTAAACATTGCTACACTTGAACTGAGTTAGGAAAGAGAACAGTGTCTCACATTTAGAAAACACTCTTATGCCTGCTTAAGGGGGAAGGAGAGGTGGGGTGATGCATAAAACCAGAGTTTGATATAAGCACAGGTACCGTTCCAAAAACCTACTATAGAATAGACAAGACCTACACCTTCCTCAGTGAAAGGGACTCAAAACCCCATATTTCCCGCAGAGGAATATATCTGACTAGTAAGAATCTTAAAACCAATGTATTGATTTGTCTCCGTAAGGGAATCAAGTGTGTCTAGACTTGGATAAACATGGCAGCGAGAATCAGCTCAAACCCACTATAAAAAGGAATTTCAAAAACAAAACAAAAAAACTGGGAAATTCTTTACAATTCCTTCAGGGTCTCTGATGAAACCTGGAATGACCCTATCTACAATGACAGCTGGATGTGGCATAAGGAGGGACACTTGGGACTGAGACGATTGGTGAGATTGGGTGAGCAAATGCAGACCCTTTAAAGCACAAATGCCTGGCAGCCATTCCATGGGTCCCAACTCTCCAGGTTGAAGGGAATATTACTACAGCTATGACATGTACAGGAAACCTAGAGAACAGACACACTGTGAATACGAAAGGTTTCTAAAACTCAATGAATAGTCCCTCTCCTGGTGCTCCGGTTTGACATGCCATCTGCTTTACTATCAACCTCCCAACTTGGAGAGACAGCCCCTTTAACCTCCTGGTTCGCACAGTTTTCCAATTTGGCGGAGGATGAAAGGGAAGAGGGAGAACCAATGAGAGAGTAGCTGTTAGGCATTTGGACGGGCACATATCACTGTAATATCCAGGCAGGAAGAAGAATTAACCAAAGTCTCAGACACCCACCGTGAACCAGCATAGGTCCTGAACCAAAATTTTGGACATGCGGTCAGCTCACAAAAAACGAGTTGAAAAATGGAGCTCAGGGGCACAGCAATTCACAAACTGGCCGAGTAATAAATGACAACTATCGTCCAAAAATCTGTTGAAGGAAGGCAACGATGCAGACTTGAAAGCGAGGCAGAATAGCAGGAAACAGATTTCCAGAGGTACGTTGGAATCGCCTTTAAAGCACAGGAAGAGGGGCACAACTTCAACAATGATGCACTTGGCCAAAAAGGGCGTATGCGTTTTCTCCTGAATATATTCAGGAGAAAACGCATACGCCCTTTTTGGACAAGCAAGGAAGTGGGCAATGCAAATCTACACTACAAAGAAGTATCACTTCCCACCGGTCAAAAGGGACATCCACAAAATGTGTAAAAACCAAAAAGGCAAGACAGGCCCTGGAGAACAGGGAGCCTTGTTATGCTGATGGGCGGGATATAAATTGCCAACTGCCTCTCTGGAGGAGTGCATTGTGTTCCCTAAAACAAGTAAACAAGAGAGCTACAGAGTCAAGGGCACTTCCAGTCTAGGGAATATACCTTGGGAAAACTGAAAATCAATAAGACAGAGCCACCCCAAAATTTAGGGCTGCACTGCTTACAAGGACCTCAACTTGGGTACACCTTAAATATCCCAGGAAATATAAAAATGGTTCAAAAAATTGTGGTACTTACGTACGATGGAATATCCCTCAGCCATGAAATCAATGTCATAAGACCAGTAGCAGCAAAATGGGTGGATTCAGGTACGATGATTCTAAGTGAAATAAGTCACACAGAAAAAGAAACTTATCATAAGATATCACTTATGAATATCCTGTAAACATGGCTACACTTGAACTGAGTTAGGAAAGAGAACAGAGTCTCACATTTAGGAAACACTCTTATGCCTGCTTAAGGGGGAAGGAGAGGTGGGGTGATGCATAAAACCAGAGTTTGATATAAGCACAGGTACCATTCCAAAAACCAACTAAGGAATAGACAAGACCTACACCTTCCTCAGTGACAGGGACTCAAAACACCATATTTCCCGCAGAGGAATATATCTGACTAGTAAGAATCTTAAAACCTATGTATTGATATGTCTCCGTAAGGGAATCAAGTGTGTCTAGACTGGCATAAACATGGCAGTGAGAATCAGCTCAAACCCACTATAAAAAGGAATTTCAAAAACAAAACAAAAAAACTGGGAAATTCTTTACAATTCCTTCAGGGTCTCTGATGAAACCTGGAATGACCCTATGTACAACGACAGCTGGATGTGGCATAGGGCTGGACACTTGGGACTGAGAGGATTTTTGAGATTGGGTGAGCAAATGCAGACCCTTTAAAGCACAAATTCCTGGCAACCATTCCATGGCTCCCAACTCTCCAGGTTGAAGGGAATATTACTACAGCTATAACATGTACGGGAAACCTATAGAACGGACACACTGTGAATACGAAAGGTTTCTAAAACTCAATGAATAGTCCCTCTCCTGGTGCTCCGGTGTGACTTTCCATCTGCTTTACTATCAACCTCCCAACTTGGAGAGACAGCCCCTTTAACCTCCTGGTTCGCACAGGTTTCCAATTTGGCAGAGGATGAAAGGGAAGAGGGAGAACCAATGAGAGAGTAGCTGTTAGGCATTTGAACGGGCACATATCACTCTAACTTCAGGCAGGAAGAAGAATTAACCAAAGTCTCAGTCACCCACGGGAAACCAGCATAGGTCCTGAACCAAAATGTTGGACATGCGGTCAGCTCACCAAAAACGAGTTGAAAAATGGAGCTCAGGGGCACAGCAATTCACAAACTGGCCGAGTAATAAAGGACAACTCTCGTCCAAAAATCTGTTTAGGGAAGGCAACGAGGCAGACTTGAAAGCGAGGCAGAATAGCAGGAAACAGATTTCAAGAGGTACGATGGAATCGCCTTTAAAGCACAGGAAAAGGGTCACAACTTCGACAATGATGCACTTGGCTAAAAAGGGCGTATGCGTTTTCTCCTGAATATATTCAGGAGAAAACGCATACGCCCTTTTTGGCCAAGCAAGCAAGCGGGCAATGCAAATCTGCACTACAAGGAAGTATCACTTCCCACCGGTCAAAAGGGACATCCACAAAATGTGTAAAAACCAGAAAGGCAAGACAGGCCCTGTAGAACAGGGTGCCTTGTTATGCTGATGGGCGGGATGTAAATTGCCACCTGCCTCTCTGGAGGAGTACATTGTGTTCCCTAAAACAAGTAAAGAACAGAGCTACAGAGCCAAGGGCACTTCCTGTCTAGAGAATATTCCCTGGGAAAACTGAAAATCAATAAGACAGAGCCACCCCAAAATTTAGGGCTGCACTGCTTACAAGGACCTCAACTTGGGTACACCTTAAATATCCCAGGAAATATAAAAATGGTTCAAAAAATTGTGGTACTTACGTACGATGGAATATCCCTCAGCCATGAAATCAATGTCATAAGACCAGTAGCAGCAAAATGGGTAGATTCAGGTACGATGATTCTAAGTGAAATAAGTCACACAGAAAAAGAAACTTATCATAAGATATCACTTATGAAGATCCTGTAAACATGGCTACACTTGAACTGAGTTAGGAAAGAGAACAGTGTCTCACATTTAGAAAACACTCTTATGCCTGCTTAAGGGGGAAGGAGAGGTGGGGTGATGCATAAAACCAGAGTTTGATATAAGCAGAGGTACCGTTCCAAAAACCAACTATGGAATAGGCAAGACCTACACCTTCCTCAGTGAAAGGGACTCAAAACCCCATATTTCCCAAAGAGGAATATATCTGACTAGTAAGAATCTTAAAACCAATGTATTGATTTGTCTCCGTAAGGGAATCAAGTGTGTCTAGACTTGGATAAACATGGCAGCGAGAATCAGCTCAAACCCACTATAAAAAGGAATTTCAAAAACAAAACAAAAAAACTGGGAAATTCTTTACAATTCCTTCAGGGTCTCTGATGAAACCTGGAATGACCCTATCTACAATGACAGCTGGATGTGGCATAAGGAGGGACACTTGGGACTGAGACGATTGGTGAGATTGGGTGAGCAAATGCAGACCCTTTAAAGCACAAATGTCTGACACCCATTCCATGGGTCCCAACTCTCCAGGTTGAAGGGAATATTACTACAGCTATATGTACGGGAAACCTAGAGAACGGACACACAGTGAATACGAATGGTTTCTAAAACTCAATGAATAGTCCCTCTCCTGGTGCTCCGGTTTGACTTTCCATCTACTTTAATATCAACCTCCCAACTTGGAGAGACAGCCCCTTTAACCTCCTGGTTCGCACAGGTTTCCAATTTGGCAGAGGATGAAAGGGAAGAGGGAGATCCCATGAGAGCGTAGCTGTTAGGCATTTGAACGGGCACATATCACTCTAACTTCCCGGCAGGAAGAAGAATTAACCAAAGTCTCAGTCACCCACGGGAAACCAGCATAGGTCCTGAAGCAAAATGTTGGACTTGCGGTCAGCTCACAAAAAACGAGTTGAAAAATGGAGCTCAGGGGCACAGCAATTCACAAACTGGCCGAGTAATAAAGGACAACTATCGTCCAAAAATCTGTTGAGGGAAGGCAACGAGGCGGACTTGAAAGCAAGGCAGAACAGCAGGAAACAGATTTCAAGAGGTACGTTGGAATCGCCTTTAAAGCACAGGAAGAGGGGCACAACTTCGACAACGATGAACTTGGCCAAAAAGTGCGTATGCGTTTTCTCCTGAATATATTCAGGAGAAAACGCATACGCCCCTTTTGGCCAAGCAAGCAAGCGGGCAATGCAAATCTGCACTACAAAGAAGTATCACTTCCCACCAGTCAAAAGGGACATCCACAAAATGTGTAAAATCCAGAAAGGCAAGACAGGCCCTGGAGAACAGGGAGCCTTGTTATGCTGATGGGCGGGATGTAAATTGCCAACTGCCTCTCTGGAAGAGTGCATTGTGTGCCCTAATACAAGTAAACAACAGAGCTACAGAGCCAAGGGCACTTCCAGTCTAGGGAATATACCTTGGGAAAACTGAAAATCAATAAGACAGAGCCACCCCAAAATTTAGGGCTGCACTGCTTACAAGGACCTCAACTTGGGTACACCTTAAATATCCCAGGAAATATAAAAATGGTTCAAAAAATAGTGGTACTTACGTACGATGGAATATCCCTCAGCCATGAAATCAATGTCATAAGACCAGTAGCAGCAAAATGGGTGGATTCAGTTACGATGATTCTAAATGAAATAAGTCACACAGAAAAAGAAACTTATCATAAGATATCACTTATGAAGATCCTGTAAACATGGCTACACTTGAACTGAGTTAGGAAAGAGAACAGTGTCTCACATTTAGAAAACACTCTTATGCCTGCTTAAGGGGGAAGGAGAGGTGGGGTGATGCATAAAACCAGAGTTTGATATAAGCACAGGTACCGTTCCGAAAACCAACTATGGAATAGACAAGACCTACACCTTCCTCAGTGAAAGGGACTCAAAACCCCATATTTCCCGCAGAGGAATATATCTGACTAGTAAGAATCTTAAAACCTATGTATTGATATGTCTCCGTAAGGGAATCAAGTGTGTCTAGACTGGCATAAACATGGCAGCGAGAATCAGCTCAAACCCACTATAAAAAGGAATTTCAAAAACAAAAGAAAAAAACTAGGAAATTCTTTACAATTCCTTCAGGGTCTCTGATGAAACCTGGAATGACCCTATCTACAATGACAGCTGGATGTGGCATAAGGCTGGACACTTGGGACTGAGAGGATTGGTGAGATTGGGTGAGCAAATGCAGACACTTTAAAGCACAAATGCCTGGCACACATTCCATGGGCCCCAACTCTCCAGGTTGAAGGGAATATTACTACAGCTATGACATGTACAGGAACCTAGAGAACAGACACACTGTGAATACGAAAGGTTTCTAAAACTCAATGAATAGTCCCTCTCCTGGTGCTCCGGTTTGACATGCCATCTGCATTACTATCAACCTCCCAACTTGGAGAGACAGCCCCTTTAACCTCCTGGTTCGCACAGTTTTCCAATTTGGCGGAGGATGAAAGGGAAGAGGGAGAACCAATGAGAGAGTAGTTGTTAGGCATTTGGACGGGCACATATCACTGTAATATCCAGGCAGGAAGAAGAATTAACCAAAGTCTCAGACACCCACCGTGAACCAGCATAGGTCCTGAACCAAAATTTTGGACATGCGGTCAGCTCACAAAAAACGAGTTGAAAAATGGAGCTCAGGGGCACAGCAATTCACAAACTGGCCGAGTAATAAATGACAACTATCGTCCAAAAATCTGTTGAAGGAAGGCAACGATGCAGACTTGAAAGCGAGGCAGAATAGCAGGAAACAGATTTCAAGAGGTACGTTGGAATCGCCTTTAAAGCACAGGAAGAGGGGCACAACTTCAACAATGATGCACTTGGCCAAAAAGGGCGTATGTGTTTTCTCCTGAATATATTCAGGAGAAAACGCATACGCCCTTTTTGGACAAGCAAGGAAGTGGGCAATGCAAATCTACACTACAAAGAAGTATCACTTCCCACCGGTCAAAAGGGACATCCACAAAATGTGTAAAAACCAAAAAGGCAAGACAGGCCCTGGAGAACAGGGAGCCTTGTTATGCTGATGGGCGGGATATAAATTGCCAACTGCCTCTCTGGAGGAGTGCATTGTGTTCCCTAAAACAAGTAAACAAGAGAGCTACAGAGTCAAGGGCACTTCCAGTCTAGGGAATATACCTTGGGAAAACTGAAAATCAATAAGACAGAGCCACCCCAAAATTTAGGGCTGCACTGCTTACAATAACCTCAACTTGGGTACACTTTAATATCCAAGGAAGTATAAAAATGGTTCAAAAATTTGTGGTACTTACGTAACATGGAATACCCCTCAGCCATTAAATCAATGTCATAAGACCAGCAGCAGCAAAATGGGTGGATTCAGGTACGATGATTCTAAGTGAAATAAGTCACACAGAAAAAGGAAATTATCATAAGATATCACTCATGATGATCCTGTAGACATGGGTACACTTGAACTGAGTTAGGAAAGAGAACAGAGTCTCACATTTAGAAAGCACTCTTATGCCTGCTAAGGGGGAAGGAGAGTTTGGGTGATGCATAAAACCAGATTTTGATATAAGCACAGGTACCGTTCCAAAAACCAGCTAAGGTATAGAAAAGACATACACCTTCCTCAGTGAAAGGGACTCAAAACCCCATATTTCCCACAGAGCAATATATCTGACTAGTAAGAATCTTAAAACCTATGTATTGATATGTCTCCGTAAGGGAATCAAGTGTGTCTAGACGGGCATAAACAGGGGAGCGAGAATGAGCTCAATCCCACTATAAAAAGGAATTTCAAAAGCAAAACAAAAAAACTGGGAAATTCTTTACAATTCCTTCAGGGTCTCTGATGAAACCTGGAATGACCCTATCTACTACGACAGCTGGATGTGACATAAGTCTGGACACTTGGGACTTAGAGTATTGGTGAGATTGGGTGAGCAAATGCAGACACTTTAAAGCAATAATGCATGGCACCCATTCCATGGGTCACAACTCTCCGGGTTGAAAGGAATATTACTACATCTATAACATAAACAGGAAACCTAGAGAACGGACACACTGTGAATACTAAAGGTTTCTAAAACTCAACGAATAGACCCTCTCCTGGTGCTCCGGTTTGACTTTCCATCTGCTTTACTATCAATCTCCCAACATGGAGAGAAAGCCCCTTTATCCTCCTGGTTCGCACAGGTTGCCAATTTGGCAGAGGATGAAGGGGAAGAGGGAGAACCAATGAGAGAGTAGCTGTTAGGCATTTGGACGGGCAAATATCACACTATTTTCCCGGCAAGAAGAAGAATTAACCAAAATCTCAGCCCCCCACCGGAAACCAGCATAGGTCCTGAACCAAAATTTTGGACTTGCGGTCAGCTCACAAAAAACGAGTTGAAAAACTGGAGCTCAGGGGCACAGCAATTCACAAACTGGCAGAGTAATAAAGGACAACTATCGTCCAAAAATCTGTTAAGGGAAGGCAACGAGGCGGACTTGAAAGCGAGGCCGAATAGCAGGAAACAGATTTCAAGAGGTACATTGGAATCGCCTTTAAAGCACAGGAAGAGGGGCACAACTTCGACAATGATGCACTTGGCCAAAAAGGGCGTATGCGTTTTCTCCTGAATATATTCAAGAGAAAACGCATACGCCCTTTTTGGCCAAGCAAGCAAGCGGGCAATGCAAATCTGCACTACAAAGAAGTATCACTTCCCACCGGTCAAAAGGGACATCCACAAAATGTGTAAAAACCAGAAAGGCAAAACAGGCCCTGGAGAACAGGCAGCCTTGTTATGCTGATGGGCGGGATATAAATTGCCAACTGCCTCTCTGGAGGAGGGCATTGTGTCCCCTAAAACAAGTAAACAACAGAGCTACAGAGCCAAGGGCACTTCCAGTCTAGGGAATATACCTTGGGAAACCTGAAAATCAATAAGACAGAGCCACTCCAAAATTTAGGGCTGCACTGCTTACAAGGACCTCAACTTGGGTACACCTTAACTATCCCAGGAAATATAAAAATGGTTCAAAAAATTGTGGTACTTACGTACGATGGAATATCCCTCAGCCATGAAGTCAATGTCATAAGACCAGTAGCAGCAAAATGGTTGGATTCAGGTACGATGATTCTAAGTGAAATAAGTCACACAGAAAAAGAAACTTTCATAAGATATCACGTATGAAGATCCTGTAAACATGGCTACACTTGAACTGAGTCAGGAAAGTGAACAGAGTATCACATTTAGAAAACACACTTATGCCTGCTTAAGGGGGAAGGAGAGGTGGGGTGATGCATAAAACCAGAGTTTGATATAAGCACAGGTACCGTTCTAAAAACCAACTATGGAATAGTCAAGACTTACACATTCCTCAGTGAAAGGGACTCAAACCCCCTTTTTTCCCGCAGAGCAATATATCTGACTAGTAAGAATCTTAAAACCTATGTATTGATATGTCTCCGTAAGGGAATCAAGTGTTTCTAGACTGGCATAAACATGGCAGCGAGAATCAGCTCAAACCCACTATAAAAATGAATTTGAAAAAAAACAAAAAAACTGGGAAATTCTTTACAATTACTTCAGGGTCTCTGATGTAACCTGGAATGGCCCTATCTACAACGACAGCTGGATGTGGCATAAGGGTGGACACTTGGGACTGAGACGATTGGTGAGATTGGGTGAGCAAATGCAGACCCTTTAAAGCACAAATGCCTGGCACCCATTCCATGGGTCCGAACTCTCCAGGTTGAAGGGAATATTACTACAGCTATAACATGTACGGGAAACCTAGAGAACGGACACACTGTGAATACGAAAGGTTTCTAAAACTCAACGAATAGTCCCTCTCCTGGTGCTCTGGTTTGACTTTCCATCTGCTTTACTATCAATCTCCCAACTTGGAGAGACAGTCCCTTTAACCTCCTGGTTCGCACAGGTTTCCAATTTGACAGTTGATGAAAGGGAAGAGGGAGAACCAATGAGAGAGTAGCTGTAAGGCATTTGGACGGGCACATATCTCTCTAACTTCCCGGCAGGAAGAAGAAGTAACCAAAGTCTCAGCCCCCCACCGGGAACCATCATAGGTCCTGAACCAAAATTTTGGACTTGCGGTCAGCTCACAGAAAACGAGTTGAAAAATGGAGCTCAGGGGCACAGCAATTCACAAACTGGCAGAGTAATAAAGGACAACTATCGTCCAAAAATCTGTGAAGGGTAGGCAACGAGGCGGACTTGAAAGCGAGGCAGAATAGCAGGAAACAGATTTCAAGAGGTACGTTGGAATCGCCTTTAAAGCACAGGAAGAGAGGCACAACTTCGAAAATGATGCACTTGGCCAAAAAATGCGTAAGCGTTTTCCTCTGAATATATTCAGGAGAAAACGCATACGCCTTTTTTGGCCAAGCAAGCAAGCGGGCAATGCAAATCTGCACTACAAAGAAGTATGACTTCCCACCAGTCAAAAGGGACTTTCAGAAAATGTGTAAAAACCAGAAAGTCAAGACAGGCCCTGGAGAACAGGGAGCCTTGATATGCTGATGGGTGGGATGTAAATTGCCAACTTCCTCTCTGGAGCAGTTCATTTCGTTCCCTAAAATAATTAAACAACAGAGATACAGAGCCAAGGGCACTTCCAGTCTAGGGAATATACCTTGGGAAAACTGAAAATCAATAAGACAGAGCCACCCCAAAATTTAGGGCTGCACTGCTTACAAGGACCACAACTTGGGTACACCTTAAATATCCCAGGAAATATAAAAATGGTTCAAAAAATTGTGGTACTTACGTATGATGGTATATCCCTCAGCCATGAAATCAATGTCATAAGACCAGTAGCAGCAAAATGGGTGGATTCAGGTACGATGATTCTAAGTGAATTAAGTCACAGAGAAAAAGAAACTTATCATAAGATATCACTTATGAAGATCCTGTAAACATGGCTACACTTGATCTGAGTTAGGAAAGAGAACAGTGTCTCACATTTAGAAAACACTCTTATGCCTGCTTAATGGGGAAGGAGAGGTGGGGTGATGCATAAAACCAGAGTTTGATATAAGCACAGGTACCTTTCCAAAAACCAACTATGGAATAGCCAAGACCTACACCTTCCTCAGTGAAAGGGACTCAAAACCCCATATTTCCCGCAGAGGAATATATCTGACTATAAGAATCTGAAAACCTATGTATTGATATGTCTCCGTAAGGGAATCAAGTGTGTCTAGACTGGCATAAACATGGCAGCGAGAATCAGCTCAAACCCACTATAAAAAGGAATTTCAAAAACAAAACAAAAAAACTGGGAAATTCTTTACAATTCCTTCAGGGTCTCTGATGAAACCTGGAATGACCCTATCTACAACGACAGCTGGATGTGGCATAAGGCTGGACACTTGGGACTGAGAGGATTGGTGAGATTCGGTGAGCAAATGCAGTCCCTTTAAAGCAGTAGTGCATGGCACCCATTCCATGGGTCCCACCTCTCCAGGTTGAAGGGAATATTACTACAGTTATAACATGTACGAGAAACCTAGAGAACGGACACACTGTGAATACGAAAGGTTTCTAAAACTCAACGAATAGTCCCTCTCCTGGTGCTCCGGTTTGACTTTCCATCTGCTTTACTATAAATCTCCCAACTTGGAGAGACAACCCGTTTATCCTCCTGGTTGGCACAGGTTGCCAATTTGGCAGAGGATAAAAGGGAAGAGGGAGAACCAATGAGAGAGTAGCTGTTAGGCATTTGGGCGGGCACATATCACTGTAATTTCCCAGCAGGAAGAAGAATTAACCAAAGTCTCAGCCCCCCACCGGGAACCAGTATAGTTCCTGAACCAAAATTTTCGACTTGCGGTCAGCTCACAAAAACGAGTGGAAAAATGGAGCTCAGGGGCACAGCAATTCACAAACTGGCAGAGTAATAAAGGACAACTATCGTCCAAAAATCTGTTGAGGGAAGGCAACGAGGCGGACTTGAAAGCGAGGCAGAATAGCAGGAAACTGATTTCAAGAGGTACGTTGGAATCGCCTTTAAAGCACAGGAAGAGGGGCACAACTTCGACAATGATGCACTTGGCCAAAAAGGGTGTATGCGTTTTCACCTGAATATATTCAGGAGAAAACGCACACGCCATTTTTGGCGAAGCAAGCAAGTGGGCAATGCAAATATGCACTACAAAGAATTATCACTTCCCACCGGTCAAAAGGGACATGCACAAAATGTGTAAAAACCAGAAAGACAACACAGGCCCTGGAGAACAGGGAGCCTTTTTATGCTGATTGGCAGGATGTAAATTGCCAACAGCCTCTCTGGAGGAGTACATTGTGTTCCCTAGAACAAGTAAACAACAGAGCTACAGAGCCAAGGGCACTTCCAGTCTAGGGAATATAGTTTGGGAAAACTGAAAATCAATAAGACAGAGCCAACCCAAAATTTAGGGCTGCACTCCTTACAAGGACCTCAACTTGGGTACACCTTAAATATCCCAGGAAATATAAAAATGGTTCAAAAAATTGTGGTACTTACGTACGATGGAATATCCCTCAGCCATGAAATCAATGTCATAAGACCAGTAGCAGCAAAATGACTGGATTCAGGTACGATGATTCTAAGTGAAATAAGTCACTCAAAAAAAGAAACTTATCATAAGATATCACTCATGAAGATCCTGTAAACATGGCTACACTTGAACTGAGTTAGGAAAGGGAACAGAGTCTCACATTTAGAAAACACACTTATGCCTGCTTAAGGAGGAAGGAGAGGTCGGGTGATGCATAAAACCAGAGTTTGATATAAGCACAGGTTCCGTTCCAAAAACCAACTATGGAATAGACAAGACCTACACCTTCCTCAGTGAAAGGGACTCAAAACCTCATATTTACCACAGAGGAATATATCTGACGAGTAAGAATCTTAAAACCTATGTATTGATATGTCTCCGAAAGGGAATCAAGTATGTCTAGACTGGCATAAACATGGCAGCGAGAATCAGCTCAAACCCACTATAAAAAGGAATTTCAAAAACAAAACAAAAAAATGGGAAATTCTTTACAGTTCCTTCAGGGTCTCTGATGAAACCTGGAATGACCCTATCTACAATGACAGATGGATGTGGCATAATGCTGGACACTTGAGACTGCGAGGATTGGTGAGATTGGGTGAGCAAATGCAAACCCTTTAAAGCAATAATGCATGGCACCCATTCCATGGGTCCCAACTCTCCAGGTTGAAGGGAATATTACTACAGCTATAACATGTACGGGAAACCTAGAGAACGGACACACTGTGAATACGAAAAGTTTCTAAAACTGAACGAATAGTCCCTCTCCTGGTGCTCTGGTTTCACTTTCCATCAGCTTTACTATCAATCTCCCAACTTGAAGAGACAGACCCTTTAACCTCCTGGTTCGCACAGGTTTCAATTTGGCAGAGTATGAAAGGGAACAGGGAGAACCAAAGAGAGAGTAGCTGTTAGGCATTTGGACGGGCACATATCACTCTAACTTCCCGGCAGGAAGAAGAATTAACCACAGTCTCAGCCCCCCACTGGGAACCAGTATAGTTCCTGAACCAAAATTTTGGACTTGCGGTCAGCTCACCAAAAACGAGTTGTAAAATGGAGCTCAGGGGCACAGCAATTCACAAACTGGCCGTGTAATAAAGGACAACTATCGTCCAAAAATCTGTTGAGGGAAGGCAACGAGGCGGACTTGAAAGCGAGGCAGAATAGTAGGAAACAGATTTCAAGAGGTACGTTGGAATCGCCTTTAAAGCACAGGAAGAGGGGCACAACTTCGACAATGATGCACTTGGCCAGAAAGGGCGTATGCGTTTTCTACTGAATATATTCAGGAGAAAACGCATATGCCCTTTTTGGCCAAGCAAGCAAACGGGCAATGCAAATCTGCACTACAAAGAAGTATCACTTTCCAGAGGTCTAAAAGGGACATCCACAAAATGTGTAAAAAGCAGAAAGGCAAAACAGGCCCTGGAGGAGAGGGAGTCTTGTTATGCTGATGGGCGGGATATAAATTGCCACCTGCCTCTCTGGAGGAGTGCATTGTGTTCCCTAAAACAAGTAAACAACAGAGCTACAGAGCCAAGGGCACTTCCAGTCTATGGAATATACCTTGGGAAACCTGAAAATCAATAAGACAGAGCCACCCCAAAATTTAGGGCTGCACTGCTTACAAAAACCTCAACTTGGGTACACCTTAAATATCCCAGGAAATATAAAAGTGGTTCAAAAAATTGTGGTACTTCCGTACGATGGAATATCCCTCAGCCATGCAATCAATGTCATAAGACCAGTAGCAGCAAAATGAGTGGATTGAGGTATGATGCTTCTAAGTGAAAAATGTCACACAGAAAAAGAAACTTATATTAAGATATCACTTACGAAGAACCTGTAAACATGGCTACACTTGAACTCAGTTAGGAAAGAGAACAGAGTCTCACCTTTGGAAAACACTATTATGCCTGCTTAAGGGGGAATGAGAGGTGGGGTGATGCATAAAACCAGTGTTTGATATAAGCACACGTACCGTTCCAAAAACAAACTATGGAATAGACAAGACCTACACCTTCCTCAGTGAAAGGGACTAGAGGCATCTGTGAGTAACCGTGAGCTGAGCCCCAGGCCAGCTGCTGCTGAAAATTTCCCACCCTTCCCAGGTAATACACCTGAATATGTACAAGGGCTTGAAAGCTTAGAGGAAGGGCCGTGGAGCCACAACAGCGACAGCACACAGGCCAACTTGGTGCCTGCAGGCCAGCCAGGATGGTCCTGTCCCTGGGCGCTCTTCTGGAAGCTTTCCATTGCCCTGCCTGAGATACCCCTCCTGTCCCTGCCCCCACTGCTTTTTTCCTTCCTCACATCTGTCCGGACAGAAATTCCAATGGAAGGTGCGGGTGATACATCCTCTTGTTTACACGTGGCATCCTGGCAACTCGTGCAGAAAGTCCAGCAGAGACCCACTCACAACGGGCCACCCACAAAGCCGTGGCCCCACACTCCCTCCCACCAGCACAGCCCCGAGACTGCTGATGGGGCAGAGAACATGGAGTCAGGCACAGCTTCAGGGGCTATTGCTGCCTGCAGTGCTGTTTATATTGACCTCAACCCAGGCACACCTGGGGAGGGCCGGCCGGCAGGGTCAGGCTACCCAGGTCAGCTAATCCTCAGCCCTCAGGGAATCACATTGTTGAAAATGGACCTCGCTAAGGCAGAATAGAAGCCAAGGAATAAAAGGACACAATGCCATTTGCAGCACCGTAGGTGTGTCTAGAGGTAATCACGTGACTTGTAGTAAGTCAGAAAATGAAAGACACATATCATATCATATCTCTTATAGGTGTGACCAAAAAATGGATACCAGGGCAGATATTTCCAGGGAGAAGGGCAATCACAGATTCATTCAACAAACTTATGGTTCACCAATGGAAAGGTGTGAGGATTTGTTTCATTATGATATTGGGTTTAACAGACATATACAAACACAGGTGACATATATAATCACCAAAGACCTACAGAATACCAAGAGAAGACTACTCAACATTCTGTCATAAGGTACATGGGAAAAGGATCCCAGGAAGAACAGACATATGTATATGTGTAAAAGAACCACATCTTCCACACCTACAACAAGCCAAACATTGTAATCAAATTTGCTGTAATAAAAAATAAAAAATTAAATTAAAAACACGAACAAGAAGTAGTGAGACAAACTTGAGGGGCTTTCTCCTGGCACATTCCATTCTAAATTCCAATCTAGAACACGACTTCCATTGAGGCTCTGTTGCCCCAGGAACCAGATTTGGTAAGGGAGAACTGCTGCCACCTTGTGGCCGTTTCACACAACAGCAGCTTTAATCCCAGCGTTAATGGCCAGTTGATATTCAAAATCATTGCAGGCCTGTAAATGACACCTGCCCTGAAAACAAATCCTGGATTCATATATCGACCAAAAATTTCAAAGGACGTCCATATTTCAAAACGACAGTTTCAAAAGGCATATTTTACACACATTAGTGTTCTTCTTCTTTTTCTTTCTTTGTTTTTTTGTTAAAAAAACGGGAATGGCAAAAAGCATCCCTCAGAATGGGCGAAAATATTTGCAAACGAATCAATGGACAAAGGTTTAATCTCCAATATATATAAAGAGCTCATGCAGCTTAATATTAAAAAAACAAACAACCCAATACAAAAATGGGCAGAAGATCTAAAGAGAGGCTTCTTCAAAGAAGACACAGAGATGGCCAAGACTCACATGAAAAGCTGCTCAACATCACTAATTATTAGAGAAATGCAAATCAAAACTACAATGAGGTATCCCCTCACACCTGTTAGAATCGGCATCATCAGAAGATCTACAAACAACAAATCCTGGGGAGGGTGTGGACAAAAGGATTCCTCTTCCACTAGTGGTGGAAATGTAAATTGATACAGTCACGATGGAGAACAGTATGGAGTTTCCTTAAAAAAACTAGAAATAGAATTACCATATGATCCAGCAATCCCACTTCTGGGCATATACCCAGAGAAAACCATAAATCAAAAAGGCACATTCACCACAATGCTCATTTCAGCACTATTTACAATAGCCAGGTAATGGAAGCAACCTAAATACCCACAGACAGACGAATGGATAAAGATGTGGTACATATATAAAATGGAATATTACTCAGCCATAAGAAGGAATGAAACTGGGTCATTTGTAGAGACGTCGATGGATCTAGAGACTGTCATACAGAATGAAGTAAGTCAGAAAGAGGCAAACAAATATTGTATATTAATGCATATATGTGGAACCTAGAACAATGGTACAGATGAACTGGTTTGCAGGGAAGAAATAGAGACACAGAGGTAGAGAACACACGTATGGACACCAAGTGTGGGAAGCAATGGGGTGGTGGTGGTGGGATGAGCTGGGAGATTGGGATTGACCTGTATACATGTATATGCATAAAATACATAACTAATAATAACCTGCGGTATAAAAAAATAAATAAAATAAAATTTCAAAATTTTAAAAAATAAAATTTAAAAATAAAACAGAAAAAAGTTCTTCCCTTCACACAGATGTATTTATATGAATGAATTATTTCCATGCTTATATCTCTAAATACATAAAAGAGGAATAAAATCTAACTTGAACCAAAAAAGAAAAAAAAACCCTGAACCCACCAGTTATACACAGGAAAACCCTATCAGGGCACTTGCTCCAGCGGTAAACAATTCTGAAATTGGTCAGAGGTGGGGAATCATCTCCCATAGAGCCAGCAGCCCACTCCTACGCAAGGAGCGTTCTCATTGCAAAGCTGCGGGCCATGCCGAGGCATCTGTGAGTAACCGTGAGCTGAGCCCCAGGCCAGCTGCTGTTGAACTTTTCCCACCCTTCCCAGGTAAAACACCTGAATATGTACAAGGCCTTGAAAGCCTAGAGGAAGGGCCGTGGAGCCACACCAGCGACAGCACGCAGGCCAACTTGGTTCCTGCAGGCCAGCCATGATGGTCCTGGCCTTGGGCGCTCTTCTGAAAGCTTTCCATTGCCCTGCCTGAGATACCCCTCTTGTCCCGGCCCCCACTGCTTTTTTCCTTCCTGACCCTTGTCCAGAGAGATATTCCAGCGGAAGGTATGGGTGACACATCTTCCTGTTTACTGGGGGCAGCCAGGCAACTCCTGGAGAAAGTCCAGCAGAGACCCACTCACAACAGGCCACCCACAAAGCCGTGGCCCCTCACTTCCTCCCACCAGCACAGCCCCGAGACTGCTGATGGGGCAGAGAATATGGCGTCAGGCAGAGCTTCAGGGGCTATTGCTGCCTGCAGTGCTGTTTATATTGACCTCAACCCAGGCACACCTGGGGAGGGCCGGCCGGCAGGGTCAGGCTACCCAGGTCAGCTAATCCTCAGCCCTCAGGGAATCACATTGTTGAAAGGTGACCTCGCTAAGGCAGAATAGAAGCCAAGGAATAAAAGGACACAATGCAATTTGCAGTACCGTAGGTGTGTATAGAGGTAATCACGTGACTTGTAGTAAGTCAGAAAGTGAAAGACACATATCATATCATATCTCTTATAGGTGTGACCGAAAAATGGATACCAGGGCAGATATTTCCACGGAGAAGGGCAATCACAGATTCATTAAACAAACTTATGGTTCACCAATGGAAAGGTGTGAGGGTTGGTTTCATTATGATATTGGGTTTAACAGACATATACAAACACAGGTGACATATATAATCACCAAAGACCTACAGAATACCAAGAGAAGACTACTCAACATTCTGTCATAAGGTACATGGGAAAAGGATCCCAGGAAGAACAGACATATGTATATGTGTAAAAGAACCACATCTTCCACACCTACAACAAGCCAAACATTGTAATCAAATTTGCTGTAAGAAAAAATAAAAAATTAAATTAAAAACACAAACAAGAAGTAGTGAGACAAACTTGAGGGGCTTTCTCCTGGCACATTGCATTCTAAATTCCAATCTAGAACACGACTTCCATTGAGGCTCTGTTGCCCTAGTAACCAGATTTTGTAAGGGAGAACTGCTGCCACCTTGTGGCCGTTTCACACAACAGCAGCTTTAATTCCAGCGCTAATGGTCTGTTGATATTCAAAATCATTGCAGGCCTGTAAATGACACCTGCCCTGAAAACTAATCCTGGGTTCATATATCGACCAAAAAATTCAAAGGACGTCCATATTTCAAAACGACAGTTTCAAAAGGCATATTTTACACACATTAGTGTTCTGCTTCTTTTTCTTTCTTTCTTTTTTTGTTAAAAAATCGGGAATGGAATAAGGCATCCCTCAGAATGGGCGAAAATATTTGCAAACGAATCAATGGACAAAGGTTTAATCTCCAATATATATAAAGAGCTCATGCAGCGTAATATTAAAAAAACAAACAACCCAATACAAAAATGGGCAGAAGATCTAAAGAGACGTTTCTTCAAAGAAGACACAGAGATGGCCAAGACGCACAGGAAAAGCTGCTCAACATCACTAATTATTAGAGAAATGCAAATCAAAACTACAATGAGGTATCACCTCACACCTGTTAGAATCGGCATCATCAGAAAATCTACAAACAACGAATTCTGGGGAGGGTGTGGACAAAAGGATCCCTCTTCCACTAGTGGTGGAAATGTAAATTGATACAGTCACGATGGAGAACAGTATGGAGTTTCCTTAAAAAAACTAGAAATAGAATTACCATATGATCCAGCAATCCCACTTCTGGGCATATACCCAGAGAAAACCATAAATCAAAAAGGCACATTCACCACAATGCTCATTTCAGCACTATTTACGATAGCCAGGTAATGGAAGCAACCTAAATACCCACAGACAGACGAATGGAAAAAGATGTGGTACATATATAAAATGGAATATTACTCAGCCATAAGAAGGAATGAAACTGGGTCATTTGTAGAGACGTCGATGGATCTAGAGACTGTCATACAGAATGAAGTAAGTCAGAAAGAGAAAAACAAATATTGTATATTAATGCATATATGTGGAACCTAGAAAAATGGTACAGATGAACTGGTTTGCAGGGAAGAAATAGAGACACAGAGGTAGAGAACACACGTATGGACACCAAGTGTGGGAAGCCATGGGGAGGTGGTGTTGGGATGAGTTGGGAGACTGGGATTGACCTGCATACATGTATATGCATAAAATACATAACTAATAATAACCTGCTGTATAAAAAAATAAATAAAATTAAATTTCAAAATTTTTAAAAATAAAATTTAAAAATAAAACAGAAAAAAGTTCTTCCCTTCACACAGATGTATTTATATGAATGAATTATTTCCATGCTTATATCTATAAATACATAAAAGAGGAATAAAATCTAACTTGAACCAAAAAAGAAAAAAAAAAAAAACCTGAACCCACGAGTTAGACAGAGGAAAACCCTATCAGGGCACTTGCTCCAGCGGTAAACAATTCTGAAATTGGTCAGAGGTGGGGAATCATCTCCCATAGAGCCAGCAGCCCACTCCTACGCAAGGAGCATCCTCATTGCAAAGCTGGGGGCCATGCGGAGGCATCTGTGAGTAACCGTGAGCTGAGCCCCAGGCCAACTGCTGTTGAACTTTTCCCACCCTTCCCAGGTAAAACACCTGAATATGTTCAAGGCCTTGAAAGCCTAGACGAAGGGCCGTAGAGCCACACCAGCGACAGCACGCAGGCCAACTTGGATCCTGCAGGCCAGCCAGGATGGTCCTGTCCCTGGGCGCTCTTCTGGAAGCTTTCCATTGCCCTGCCTGAGATACCCCTCCTGTCCCGGCCCCCACTGCTTTTTTCCTTCCTCACCTCTGTCAGGAGAGAAATTCCAGCGGAAGGTATGGGTGACACATCCTGTTCTTTACAGGTGGAAGCCTGGCAACTCCTGCAGAGAGTCCAGCAGAGACCCACTCACAACGGGCCACCCACAAAGCCGTGACCCCTCACTCCCTCCCACCAGCACAGCCCCGAGACTGCTGACTGGGCAGAGAATATGGCGTCAGGCAGAGCTTCAGGGGATATTGCTGCCTGCAGTGCTGTTTATATTGACCTCAACCCAGGCACACCTGGGGAGGGCCGGCCGGCAGGGTCAGGCTACCCAGGTCAGCTAATCCTCAGCCCTCAGGGAATCACATTGTTGAAAATGGACCTCGCTAAGGCAGAATAGAAGCCAAGGAATAAAAGGACACAATGCCATTTGCAGCACCGTAGGTGTGTCTAGAGGTAATCACGTGACTTGTAGTAAGTCAGAAAGTGAAAGACACATATCATATCATATCTCTTATAGGTGTGACCGAAATATGGATACCAGGGAAGATATTTCCACGGAGAAGGACAATCACAGATTCATTAAACAAACTTATGGTTCACCAATGGAAAGGTGTGAGGGTTGGTTTCATTATGATATTGGGTTTAACAGACATATACAAACACAGGTGACATATATAATCACCAAAGACCTACAGAATACCAAGAGAAGACTACTCAACATTCTGTCATAAGGTACATGGGAAAAGGATCCCAGGAAGAACATACATATGTATATGTGTAAAAGAACCACATCTTCCACACCTACAACAAGCCAAACATTGTAATCAAATTTGCTGTAAGAAAAAAATAAAAAATTAAATTACAAACACGAACAAGAAGTAGTGAGACAAACTTGAGGGGCTTTCTCCTGGCACATTGCATTCTAAATTCCAATCTAGAACAGGACTTCCATTGAGGCTCTGTTGCCCTAGTAACCAGGTTTGGTAAGGGAGAACAGCTGCCACCTTGTGGCCGTTTCACACAACAGCAGCTTTAATCCCAGGGCTAATGGTCAGTTGATATTCAAAATCATTGCAGGCCTGTAAATGACACCTGCCCTGAAAACAAATCCTGGGTTCATATATCGAACAAAAAATTCAAAGGACGTCCATATTTCAAAACGACAGTTTCAAAAGGCATATTTTACACATATTAGTGTTCTGCTTCTTTTTCTTTCTTTCTTTTTTTGTTAAAAAAACGGGAATGGCAAAAAGCATCCCTCAGAATGGGCGAAAATATTTGCAAACGAATCAATGGACAAAGGTTTAATCTCCAATATATATAAAGAGCTCATGCAGCTTAATATTAAAAAAACAAACAACCCAATACAAAAATGGGCAGAAGATCTAAAGAGACGTTTCTTCAAAGAAGACACAGAGATGGCCAAGACGCACAGGAAAAGCTGCTCAACATCACTAATTATTAGAGAAATGCAAATCAAAACTACAATGAGGTATCACCTCACACCTGTTAGAATCGGCATCATCAGAAAATCTACAAACAACGAATTCTGGGGAGGGTGTGGACAAAAGGATCCCTCTTCCACTAGTGGTGGAAATGTAAATTGATACAGTCACGATGGAGAACAGTATGGAGTTTCCTTAAAAAAACTAGAAATAGAATTACCATATGATCCAGCAATCCCACTTCTGGGCATATACCCAGAGAAAACCATAAATCAAAAAGGCACATTCACCACAATGCTCATTTCAGCACTATTTACGATAGCCAGGTAATGGAAGCAACCTAAATACCCACAGACAGACGAATGGATAAAGATGTGGTACATATATAAAATGGAATATTACTCAGCCATAAGAAGGAATGAAACTGGGTCATTTGTAGAGACGTCGATGGATCTAGAGACTGTCATACAGAATGAAGTAAGTCAGAAAGTGACAAACAAATATTGTATATTAATGCATATATGTGGAACCTAGAAAAATGGTACAGATGAACTGGTTTGCAGGGAAGAAAGAGAGAAACAGATATAGAGAACACACGTATGGACACCAAGTGTGGGAAGCCATGGGGAGGTGGTGTTGGGATGAGTTGGGAGACTGGGATTGTCCTTTATACATGTATATGCATAAAATACATAACTAATAATAACCTGCTGTATAAAAAAATAAATAAAATTAAATTTCAAAATTTTAAAAAATAAAATTTAAAAATAAAACAGAAAAGAGTCCTTCCCTTCACACAGATGTATTTATATGAATGAATTATTTCCATGCTTATATCTATAAATACATAAAAGAGGAATAAAATCTAACTTGAACCAAAAAAGAAAAAAAAAACCTGAACCCACGAGTTAGACAGAGGAAAACCCTATCAGGGCACTTGTTCCAGCAGTAAACAATTCTGAAATTGGTCAGAGGTGGGGAATCATCTCCCATACAGCCAGCAGCCCACTCCTACGCAAGAAGCGTCCTCATTGCAAAGCGGGGGGCCATGCCGAGGCATCTGTGAGTAACCGTGAACTGAGCCCCAGGCCAGCTGCTGTTGAACTTTTCCCACCCTTCCCAGGTAAAACACCTGAATATGTACAAGGGCTTGAAAGCCTAGAGGAAGGGGCGTGGAGCCACACCAGCGACAGCACCCAGGCCAACTTGGTGCCTGCAGGCCAGCCAGGATGGTCCTGGCCCTGGGCGCTCTTCTGGAAACTTTCCATTGCCCTGCCTGAGATACCCCTCCTGTCCCGGCCCCCACTGCTTTTTTCCTTCCTCACCTCTGTCCAGAGAGAATTTCCAGCGGAAGGTTTGGGTGACACATCCTCTTCTTTACAGGTGGAAGCCTGGCAACTCCTGCAGAAAGTCCAACAGAGACCCACTCACAACGGGCCACCCACAAAGCCGTGACCCCTCACTCCCTCCCACCAGCACAGCCCCGAGACTGCTGACTGGGCAGAGAATATGGCGTCAGGCAGAGCTTCAGGGGCTATTGCTGCCTGCAGTGCTGTTTATATTGACCTCAACCCAGGCACACCTGGGGAGGGCCGGCCGGCAGTGTCAGGCTACCCAGGTCAGCTAATCCTCAGCCCTCAGGGAATCACATTGTTGAAAATGGACCTCGCTAAGGCAGAATAGAAGCCAAGGAATAAAAGGACACAATGCCATTTGCAGCACCGTATGTGTGTCTAGAGGTAATCACGTGAATTGTAGTAAGTCAGAAAGTGAAAGACACATATCATATCATATCTCTTATAGGTGTGACCGAAATTTGGATACCAGGGCAGATATTTCCACGGAGAAGGGCAATCACAGATTCATTAAACAAAATTATGGTTCACCAAAGGAAAGGTGTGAGGATTGGTTTCATTATGATATTGGGGTTAACAGACATATAGAAACACAGGTGACATATATAATCACCAAAGACCTACAGAATACCAAGAGAAGAATACTCAACATTCTGTCATAAGGTACATGGGAAAAGGATGCCAGGAAGAACTGACATATGTATATGTGTAAAAGAACCACATCTTCCATACCTACAACAAGCCAAACATTGTAATCAAATTTGCTGTAATAAAAAATAAAAAATTAAATTAAAAACACGAACAAGAAGTAGTGAGACAAACTTGAGGGGCTTTCTCCTGGCACATTCCATTCTAAATTCCAATCTAGAACAGGACTTCCATTGAGGCTCTGTTGCCCCAGTAACCAGATTTGGTAAGGGAGACCTGCTGCCACCTTGTGGCCGTTTCACACAACAGCAGCTTTAGTCCCAGCGCTAAAGGTCAGTTGATATTCAAAATCATTGCAGGCCTGTAAATGACACCTGCCCTGAAAACAAATCCTGGGTTCATATAGCGACCAAAAAATTCAAAGGACGTCCATATTTCAAAACGACAGTTTCAAAAGGCATATTTGACACACATTAGTGTTCTGCTTCTTTTTCTTTCTTTCTTGTTTTGTTAAAAAAAACGGGAATGGCAAAAAGCATCCCTCAGAATGGGCGAAAATATTTGCAAACGAATCAATGGACAAAGGTTTAATCTCCAATATATATAAAGAGCTCATGCAGCTTAATATTAAAACAACAAACAACCCAATACAAAAATGGGCAGAAGATCTAAAGAGACGCTTCTTCAAAGAAGACACAGAGATGGCCAAGACACACATGAAAAGCTGCTCAACATCACTAATTATTAGAGAAATGCAAATCAAAACTACAATGAGGTATCACCTCACACCTGTTAGAATCGGCATCATCAGAAAATCTACAAACAACGAATTCTGGGGAGGGTGTGGACAAAAGGATCCCTCTTCCACTAGTTGTGGAAATGTAAATTGATACAGTCACGATGGAGAACAGTATGGAGTTTCCTTAAAAAAACTAGAAATAGAATTACCATATGATCCAGCAATCCCACTTCTGGGCATATACCCAGAGAAAACCGTAAATCAAAAAGGCACATTCACCACAATGCTCTTTTCAGCACTATTTACGATAGCCAGGTAATGGAAGAAACCTAAATACCCACAGACAGACGAATGGATAAAGACGTGGTACATATATAAAATGGAATATTACTCAGCCATAAGAAGGAATGAAACTGGGTCATTTGTAGAGACGTCGATGTATCTAGAGACTGTCATACAGAATGAAGTAAGTCAGAAAGAGAAAAACAAATATTGTATATTAATGCATATATGTGGAACCTAGAAAAATGGTACAGATGAACTGCTTTGCAGGGAAGAAATAGAGACACAGAGGTAGAGAACACACGTATGGACACCAAGTGTGGGAAGCCATGGGTAGGTGGTGTTGGGATGAGTTGGGAGACTGGGATTGCCCTGTACACATGTATATGCATAAAATACATAACTAATAATAACCTGCTGTATAAAAACATAAATAAAATTAAATTTCAAAATTTTTAAAAATAAAATTTAAAAATAAAACAGAAAAAAGTTCTTCCCTTCACACAGATGTATTTATATGAATGAATTATTTCCATGCTTATATCTATAAATACATAAAAGAGGAATAAAATCTAACTTGAACCAAAAAAGAAAAAAATAACCTGAACCCACGAGTTAGACAGAGGAAAACCCTATCAGGGCACTTGCTCCAGCTTTAAACAATTCTGAAATTGGTCAGAGGTGGGGAATCATCTCCCATAGAGACAGCAGCCCACTCCTACGCAAGGAGCGTCCACATTTCAAAGCTGGGGGCCATGCCGAGGCATCTGTGAGTAACGGTGAGCTGAGCCCCAGGCCAGCTGCTGTTGAACTTTTCCCACCCTTCCCAGGTAAAACCCCTGAATATGTACAAGGTCTTGAAATCCTAGAGGAAGGGCCGTGGAGCCACACCAGCGACAGCACGCAGGCCAACTTGGTGCCTGCAGGCCAGCCAGGATGGTCCTGGCCCTGGGCGCTCTTCTGGAAGCTTTCCATTGCCCTGCCTGAGATACCCCTCCTGCCACGGCCCCCACTGCTTTTTTACTTCCTCACCTCTGCCTGGGGAGAAATTCCAGCGGCAGGTATCGGTGACACATCCTCTTCTTTAGCAGGTGGCAGCCTGGCAACTCCTGCAGAAAGTCCAGCAGAGCCCCACTCACACTGGGCCACCCACAAAGCCACGGCCCCTCACTCCCTCCCACCAGCACAGCCCCGGCACTGCCTACGGGGCAGAGAATATGGCGTCAGTCACAGCTACAAGGGCTGTCGCTCACTGGAGATCTGTTTATATTTCTCTCAACCCAGGCACACCTGTGGAGGGCTGGCAGGCAGTTTCAGGCTACCAAAATCAGCCAATCCTCACGCCTCAGGGGCTCACAGTTGCAGAAAATGAAACTTGCTAAACGGGCCAGGCCCTAGGAACAGGTGTGGGCTCTTGAGAGTCAGGATAGACAAGGGGCTGCAGCTGCGGCTTGTTTTCTTATCATTTTATCTGGTCCATGAGTGGAAAACAACTTCAAGAAGACACTATCCTAATGAGAGGAACCCAGGAGTCAGGGAGAGGAGTAATGGTGGGTGGAGACAGAGGCCTGGTGCCCTGGCTGCAGTGGAAGTGTCTGGAAGACCAGGCAGAAAGAGCCTGCAGAGAGTGATAGCCATGGTCACAGACCTGTCAGAGCTGCTGTTTGTTAGTTCAAGTCCTGCTCTGAGGTATTCTGTGTCAGCTGTGAGCGACAGGTGAGCTGGGGGTTCTCTGCAAGGTGGGATATGTGCACAGTTCCTGTGTGTCCAGCCCTGCTGGGGTACCTGCCCAGGGGAGCTCTGTATCCTGGGAAGGGCCTGAGTAGGAGAGCCCCATGGGCTGCTGGGTAGCTGCAGAGGTGAGCTCCATACCCTGGGAGGGACTTGACCACGAGAGCCCTGTGGGCTGTGGGGTAGGGGTGCAGCCCAGGTGAGCTCCATATCCTGGGATTGGCCTGACCACGAGAGCCCCATGGGCTGCTGGAGACCTGGTAAAGGATATCAGGACAGTCAGTGAAGCCACCGAGGATATACATCCAGTAGCTCCTATTTCATACTCCCTGCTGGTCATTCTACCTTCCACCAGGCCATGGCATTCTGTATTAGACTTCAATGATGCCTTCTTCTGTATTCCATTCATCTCAGAGTCACAAGAATTTTTGGCTTGTGAGTGGCAGGACACAACATGCAACAAAAGCAATAATGCTGGGCCGTCCTGCCCCAATGGTTCAAAAATCCCCACACCATCATTGGGGAAATGTCCTCTAAAGACCTAAAAGTTCAACCTCTGTAAAAGGGAACCCTCCTTCAATATGCAGATGACATTCTGATCGCCAGGCCTACTAAAGACGCCTCTGAACTACCTAGCCAAGAAAGGATAGAAGGTGTCCAAGAAAAACGCTCAAATATCCCAGGCTAAGGTGACATGCCTGGGCTTCATTCTCACAGATATTCGGAGAAACGCATCCCAGGATAGGGAAGAAGCCATTTGCAGCCTTACCTCTTCTAAAACAAGAAGACAGCTTAGGGGTTCCTGGGGAGGCCAAGGTTTTCTGCATCTGGATCCCTAACTACAGTCTAATAGCTGGGCCTCTACATGAAACACTGACACGAAAAGATGATGATCCTTTTGAATAGAATCCAGAAGCAGCCTTTCAAGAATGGAAAGAGCAGTCAATACAGACCCTTGCCCAGGAACTCCCTAATTTAGCTAAACCCTTTGACCTTTACATACCCGGTCAAAGGTTAATCGCTCTTGGAGCCTTAGTGCAAAAACTGGGACCACTTGAAATGGAGCAACACAAGAATGCCCTTCAGGTATGATAAACTATGGTCACCAAGGGCTTTGCCCACCGACTCATCAGGCCAGGATACTGGGGTATCTAAAAAGCTGGAAATCAGCAGCCCGCAAGGCCAGCTCCCTCCTAAGGGAAAAGGACCCCACGTGGTGATCCTAACCACCCATCATGCCCTGAAGTTGCAGGGGTCGCTCTGTGGACACACTGACCTCGAGTGAGGAGGCCCTCCAACTCCAACCTCCAGAGAGATAAACGGGGGCAACGGGCCCCCAAGATGACTCGTGTGACCATCACTTGACCTGGAGTTTCTCTCAGAAAACGACAAGACTGTGCCCTGAAAGAGCAGACTACTGCTTGCAGGACTTACTGCACCCAGAGGGGAGCTAATAAGCTTGGCGGGGGAAACGTATATCATGCTTTCACCATAGAAAACCCTACAGACACCGCGGTGATGGTGGCCAATATGACCGGCTGGACTGCTGGCTACTTCTAAAGGCCATTGACTCAGTGGACGTCATGGTCCTGGATCACCACTGACCCTGGACTGTCTGGGAGTTGCGCGGGCAGGGCTCTGACACATGGTGCTGTTTGTACATTAATTCAGGGACCTAATTAAAGAAAGCACAGACTACCGGTCAGAGCATCTAGTCTGGCAAAAACTGTCAGCCTAAGGTCGCCGAACATATGTGGGGTGGGGTGAAACCTGCCACCGCAGCATCTCTGTGCCTCTCTTTCCTGGACCCTTAAAGGTCATTAGAATCTGTAACACTTCCAATGCTGGTGCTCAGGCGGACGAGAAGTGAGGCAGGAGGCCTTGGGACAGTCAACCTCACCAGGAGGCTGGTGGGGAGACGTTTTGCCCCTCCCCCCATGTATCAGGGCTCCCACCACAGCATGAAGCAGTTACAAAAGAGGGGTCTGCACCCTCAACACCCCAAGAATAAGGAACGGAACAAAAAGCAGAGGAGGTGTTCGTCTCCGGCAACGTTCATTAAAAATTCCTGGGAGATAAAAAGAGAATCTGGGCAATTAAATAAAGTCTAACCTGTTTTTCCTTTGTGCTTTGTCTAATTTCACGTGCTCCTAGGGTTCCGCATGCAGAGGTCCCACACCCGGCACTTCAGACCCGATTTCCTAGTGCAGAATGGCTGGGTCGACACCTCAGCTAGCGGGGTCCCATGCAGACTCCGCGGCATAGAGCCTGAGCTGCAGCCAATGCAGCCCTCGAGAGCTCCATCCCCTCTCTCCCACTGACGCTGCCGGGGACCCTACACAGCAGCACAGCCCACAGCCCATGGGGGAGTGCACGCTCTCACCTCTCCATTCTGTTTTCAAAATAATGTTTCCTTTGCTTCTGAACCAAACTCAGTCTTGATCTGTTGGCTCCAATGACACTGGGAACGGGGACTCCTGTTGGGGTCCACTCTGGTGGATCAGTAACAGAAATTGAGAACATTGTAACTGCAATGAACAGATGTGTGAGCCAAACTGTAGTTAACATAGAGCAGTGTATAATGCTCAGGTAAAATAAGATGTTTCTAAGACTTACATTTGATATTTCCATCACTTTCCTATAAGCAAGTTCAGTGAAGACGTCTGTCTTATTTGTCAGGTCAACATTAGAGAAATGAAGTGATTTATTTCCATTGATGTGCATCGAATACTCTTGGCTGAAGCTTCAATCTTGTTTTGAATGCTTTTCCATTGAAAATGATACCTCTCTTTCAGCTCCCCCATTTCTGAGAAGTATAAAATCTTATAATTTATTATTACCAAAGGGGAAAGGTAGGAGAAGGGATAAATTAACAGTTTGGGATTAACACATACACACTGCAATGTATAAAATAGATCATCAACAAGGAACTACTGTATAGCACAGGGAACTACACTGAATATTTTGCAATAACCTATAAGGGGAAATAATCTGAAAAAGAATAGATATTTTTATTGACATCATCTATCAATGACAGATAAAATGTAACCTAAGCAAGGCCGATGGCGAGCGCTTCTGACCCTGAAGATTTCAGTCATCTAAAGTTTGGGCTCTGCCTATTTCCCAAGGCCCTTAAAGGACATACGTGTAGCCGTAGCTTAAAAATTCCCCAGTTTGGGGTTCGGGGAGGCACTGATTTGGAAAAAATCCCTGGTGTTCTCCTTACATGCACGGGACCCTTCCTACAGCTAAAACATGCCTGTCACACCTAGAGGATGGTACACCGTTTGATCGGAAAGAGTTTGGAAAAGGCACCTCATCTCCTCATTGCCTGGTGCTCGGGTTCAACCCTCCAGCATCTTTCCTAACAATCTCCTCACTTGGGGATATCAGCACCATCAACATCCTGTTGCACACAGTTTGGAATTTGTCCAGAGGATGAAGCAGAAGGATGAGAAAAATTTAGAGACAAGTCTTAGGTGTTCGGACAGGCACATGCCACTCTAATTTCCAATCCAGAAGACAAATTCATCAAAGGCTAGAATTCCCCATGGAAACAGAATAGGGCTAGAGGAAATCCCGCTGTTTTGTGTCCAGTTTCCAAAAACACAAGTTGAAAAATGGAACTCAGGGGCACTAAAATTCATGAAACTGCAGAGTTGAAAATATCTATCATCGAAAAATGTTTTGAGGTAAGTCACAGAAAAGGACTTGTAAGCAAGGGAGAGTGGCAGGAAACAGATTTGAAGAGGTAGAAAGGACTCCCCATTAAAGCACAAGAAAAGGGGCTGAACATCGCCAATGATGCAGTTGGCCAAAAAGGGTGTATGCATTTTTTCTGAATATATTCAAGTAAAGGCCATACACACTTTTTATCCAACCAAACAGGTGGGCACTGGAAATCAATATCACAAAATGTATCACTTCACATCAGTCAGAAGGGCCATCCACATAAAGTGTAAACACCAGAAATGCAGGACAGGGCGAGGAGAAAAGGGAGCCCTGTGAGGCTGATAGTGGAAATGTAATTTGCCAACGGCCACTCTGGAGAAGTGTATTGTGTTTGCTAAAACATCTAAAAAATGAGCTACAGAGCATAGGGCACTTGCACTCATGGGCGTGTACCTTGGGAAAAACAAAAATCGACAGAAAACAGGCACCCGAACGTTTACCACCTCTCTGTTAAAAAGGGCCTCAACTTGGATATAACCTAAATGTCCCTGGAAGGATAAAATGGATAAAAGAGATGGGGTACTTATGTAGAGTGGAATATTACTCATCCAGAAATCAATGAAATAAGGCCAGTTGTAACAACTCTGGAGGAGTTACATACGATCATTCTAAGTGACATATGTCAGAAAGAAAAAGACACATATCATAAGATGTCACTTAAAGGTGGAATCAAAAATGGCTACACATGAAATAAATTACAAAACAGAAACATAGTCAAATATGTAGAAAATAGACATAAGGCTGCTAAATGGGAAAGGTGGGGAATGGTGAGGTATTATCCAGGAGGTTGAAATTAGCAAAGATACCATTCCAAGTACCAAATTGAATAACTGACAAGGCCTACACGGTACCTCAAAGAACTGCACTCAGCCCACTCAAGTCACTGGAAAATAATACATATGACTGGTAAGCATCTGAAAAAGAAGTTATTGTTGTCTCACAGTACATGAATCAAGTGGATGTACAGCAGCAAAAAACAGAGCTTTGAAAATCAGCTGTAACCAATATAAAAATAAATTTAAAACGATTTATAAAAACAGTGAGACAGACAAAAATTCTTACAACTTTTGTTGAAGGGCTACGATGTAACATGGATTGAACACATGTAGACCCACAGCAGGATGATTATATAAGGCTGGAAGCTATGCACGCTAAGAGATGTTAGAGAGGCAGGGTGAGGAAATGCAGACCTTTTAAAGTAATACTTCCTGGTACCCATTCCATGGGTCCCAAATCTGCAGGTTCAAGGGAATCTTCTGACAGTGAAAACATGCCTGGGAAACCGAGATGAATGTACACCGTGTGCTCAGGAAAGGTGTCTAAAATGCACCTCATTTTTGATCTCCTGGTGCTGGGGTTCGCCATTCCAGCCACATTACTAACAATCTCCCCACTTGGAGAATCAGCACCTTTAACCTCCTGTTTCACACAGTTTGCAATTTGTGCAGAGGATAAATGGGAAGAGGGGGAACCAATGAGAGATGAGCTGTAGGACTTTTGACAGGCACATGTCACTCTAATTTCCCATTAGGAAGAAGAATTAACCAAAGGCTCAGCCTGCCTCCCCAGAACCAGAATAGGGCCAGAAGTAATCCAATGGTTTGGCGGCCAGCTCACAAAAAAAGCGAGTTGCAAAATGGAGCTCAGGAGCAGACAATTCAAAGACCTGCAAAGATATAAATGATAACCAACGTCCAAAAATATATTCAGGTAAGGTAACGAAGAGGATCTGAATGAGAGGTAGAATTGCAGGAAACAGATTTCAAAAGGTAGATTGTACTCACATTTAAAGCATATGAAAAGCAGCAGAATTTCTAAAATGATGCGGTTGGGCAAAAGGGTGTATGCGTTTTTTTCGTGAATATCTTCAGGAAAAAAACACATGCAGAGTTTTTGCCCAACCAAGCAAGAGGAAAATGCAAATCCGCACAACAAAGAAGTCTCAATTTCCACTGCTCAGAAAGGCCATCCAAAAAATGTGTACAAACCAGAAATGCAGGAGAGGCCATGGAAAACAGGGAGCCTAGTCACGCTGATGGGTGGGGTATAAATATCCAAGAGCCACTCTGAAGAAGTGTATGCTGTTTTTAAAACATCTAAAATACAAAGCCCCGGAGCAAGGGGATTTCAACTCATGGACATATAACTTGGGAAGACTAAATGTCAATAAGACACAGGCACCCCAAAGTTTAGGGCTGCTCTGCATACAAGAACCTCAACTTTGCTACACCTAAAATATCCCAGGAAAAAGAGAAATGCATAAAGAACTTGTGGTAATTTTGTACAACGGAATATCACTCAGACGTGAAGTCAATGTATATAAGGCCAGTAGCAGCATAAAGAGTGGATTTAGGTATGATGATTTTAAGGGAAATTAGTCACACAGAAAAAGAATCTTATCATAAGATATCACTTATAGAGGGAATGTCAATATCACAACACATGAACTGAATTAGGAAAGAGAACAGATTCTCACATTTAGCAAAAATCTCTTATGCCTGCTTCAGGGGAAAGGAGAGGTGGTGTGATGCATAAAACCACAGTTTGATATTAGCACAGGTACCATTCCATAAACCAAATACAGAATAGACAAGACCTACACCTTCCTCAGTGAACGGGACTCAACAACCCTATGACCCACAGAGGAATATATCTGACTACTAAGAATCTTAAAACCTATGTATTGATATGTCTCCGTAAGGGAATCAATTGTGTCTAGACTGGCATAAACACGTCAGTGAAAATCAGCTCAACCCCATTATAAAAATGAATTTCAAAAAAACCCCAAAAAACAGCGAAATTCTTACACAATTCCTTCAGGGTTTCTGATGAAACCTGGAATGACCCTATCTGCAAAGACAGCTGGATGAGACATAAGGCTGGACACTTGGGACTGAGAGGACTGGTGAGATTGGGAGAGAAAATGCAGACCTTTTAAAGTAGTAATGCATGCCACCATTCCATGTGTCCCAAATCTCCAGGTAGAAGGGTATATCACTACAATTATAACATGTATGGGAAACCTAGAAAATGGACACCCTGTGATGGCGAAAGGTTTCTAAAACTCTCCTAATTTTTCCTCTCCTTGTGCTCCACTTTGGCATTCCAACTGCTTTACTATCAATCTCCCAACTTAGGAGAGTCAGCCCCTATAACCTCCTGGTTCGCACAGTTTGCTAATTGTGCAGAGGATGAAAGGGAAGAGGGAGAACCAATCAGAGAGTAGATGTAGGCATTTGGACGGGCACATGTCACTCTAAGTTCCCGGCAGGAAGAAGAATTAACCAAAGCCTCAACCACCCACAGGGAACCAATATAGCGACCCCTGGAACCAGTATAGGTCCTGAAGCAAAATTGTGGATTTGCGGCCAGCTCACAAAGATGGGATTTGAAAATTGGAGCTCAGGGGCACAGCAATTCACAAACCTGCAGACTTATAAAGGACTACTCTCTTCCAAAAATCTGTTGAGGGAAGGCAATGAAGCGGACTTGAAAATGAGGCAGAATTGCACAAAACATATTTCAAGAGGTAAATTGGAATCGCCTTTAAAGCACAGGAAAAGCATCCCAACTTGGACAGAGATGCACTTGGCCAAAAAGGGCGTATGCCTTTTCTCCTGAATATATTCAGAAGAAAACGCATACGCCCTTTTTGGCCAATCAAGCAAGCGCGCAATACAAATCCACACTACAAAGAATTGTCACTTACCACCGCTCAAAACGGACATCCGAATATCTGTAAAAACCAGAAAGGCAAGAGAGAGATGGCAAGGGCATGAAGCAATGTGATCCCAATGGTCATGGAGGATTGTGATGACAAGCGCATGGAGAATTGTGATGACAAGATTATGTACCATTTTGTTGACAAAGGCAAGGAGCATTATGATGACAAGGTTCATGGAGCACTGTGATGACAAGCATCACGGAGCATTGTGATTACAGGGGTCATGGAGCATTGGGATGACAAGCGCATGGATCATTGTGATGACAATGGTCATGGAGCATTTTAATGACAAGAGTCCCGGATCATTGTGTTGTCAGGGTTCATGAAGCGTTGTGATGACAGTGGTCATGGAGCATTGTGATGACAGGGGTCATGGTGCATTGTGATGAGAAGGTCATGGAGCATTGGGCTGAAAATGTCCATGGAGTACTGTGATGACAGGGGTCATGGAGCATTGTGATGACAAGGTACTGGAGCACTGTGATGAGAAGACCATGGAGCCTTGTGATGACAAGTCTCATGGAGCATTCTGATGAAAAGTGCCATGGAGCATTGTGATTACAGGGGTCTTGGAGCATTGTGATGACAAGGGCATGGAGCATTGGGATGAGAAGGCCATGGAGCGTTCTGATGACATGCATCATGGAACTTTGTGATGACAAGGGCATGGAGCATTGTGATTACAGTGGTCTTGGAGCACTGTGATGAAAAGGGCATGGATCATTGTGATGAAAAAGACATGGAGCCTTGTCATGACAGGGTTCAAGGAGAAAACTGACAACAAGTGTCAGGGAGCATTGTGATGACAAGGGTATTGAGTATTGTGATGACAAAGGTCATGGAGCATTGTGATGAGAAGACCATGGATAATTGTGATGACGAGCGTCATGGGGCATTGTGATGATAAGTGTTAGGGAACATATTGATCTCAAGGATTTGGAGCATTGTGATGACAGAGGTCATGGAGCATTTTGGTTTCATTGTAATGGCAATAGCCTGAAGCATTATGATGATGGGCATGGTGCATTGTGATGACAGGGTTCATGGGGCATTGAGATGAAAAGGGGCATGGAGCATTGCGATTACAGGAGTCTTGGAGCATTGTGATGACAAAGGCATGGAACATCGTGAATGAGAAGGCCATGGAGCATTCTGTTGACATGCGTCATGGAACTTTGTGATGACAAGGGCATGGAGCATTGTGATTACAGGGGTCTTGGAGCATTGTGATGACAAGGGTCATGGAGCCTTGTGATGACAAGGCTGTGGAACATTGTGATGGCAGGGGTCATGGAGCATTGTTATGACAGGGGTAATGGAGCATTGTGATGACAAGGGCATGGAGCATTGGTCTGAAAAGTTTCATGGATTATTGTGATGAGAGGGGGCAATGAGCATTGTGATGACAAGGGCATGGAACACTGTGATACATGGGTCATGGAGGATTGTAATGACAAGCGCATGGAGCATTGTGATAAGAATGGCATCGAGCATTGTGATGAAAAGCATCATGGAGCCTGTGATGACAAGGGCATGGAACAATGTGATGAGAGGGTTCATGGAGCATTGTGATGACAATGGCATGCAGCATTGTGATGACAAGGGTCATTGAGCTTTGTGATGACAAAGGTCATGGAGCATTTTGATGACAAGGGTGTGGTGCATTCTGTTGTGAAGGGCAGGGAGCATTGTGATGACAGGGGTTATGGAACATTGTGATGTCAGGGGAATGGAGCATTGTGATGATAAAGGCATGTATCATTGTTGTGACAAGGGTCATGGAATATTGTGATGACAGGGGTGAGGGAGTACTGTGTTGACTAGTGATGGAACATTGTGATATCAGTGGTGAGAGAGCATTTTGATGAGAAGTGCATGGAGCAGTGTGATGACAAGGTTTATGGAGCATTGTGATGACAAAGATGTGGAGCATTGTGATGACAAGCGCATGGCACATTGTGATGCCATGGGTCATGGAGTATTGTGCTAACAAAGGCATTGAGCATTGGGATGACAAGGGTCACCGAGCATTGTGATGAAATGTTCATGGAGCGCTGTGGTGACAAAGGTCACAGAGCCTTGTGATGATGGGGGCATGACCATTGTGATGACAAAGGTCATGAAGCATTGTGATGACTGGAGTCACGGAGCATTGTGATGACAGGGGTCATAGAGCATTGTGATGAAAGGGCATGGAGCATTGTGATGACAGGGGCATGTTGCATTGGTTTGACAAGTTTCAGGGATTATTGTGATGACAGTGGGCATGACGCATTGTGATGACAAGGGCATGGAGCATTGTGATGCCAAGTGTCATGGAGGATTGTGATGACAAAGGTAATGGAGCATTTTGATGACAAGCGCTTGGAGCATTGTGATGACAAGGGTCATGGAGCATTGTGATAACAAGGGCCATTGAGAATTTTGATGACATGTTCATGAAGCATTGTGATGACAATCACATGGAGCTTGCTGTGACAGGGATCATGGAGCATTGCGATGACAAGTGCATAGAGAATTTTGATGACAAAGCATGTAACACTGTGATGAAAAGCATCATGGAGCACAGTGATGCCAAGAACGTGGAGAATTGTGATGACAGGGGACATGGAGCATTGTAATGACCAGGGCATGGAGTACTGTGATGGCAAGACCGCGGAGCATTGTGATGAGAAGACCATGGATAATTGTGATGATGAGCGTCATGGAGCACTGTAATGACAAGGGGTATGGAGCATTGTGATAACAGGGGTCATGGAGTATTGTGATGACAAGTTTCATGGAGCATTCTGATGACAAGCTTGTGGAGTATTTTGATGACAATGACATGGAGCATTTTGATGAAAATGGCATGGGGCATTGTGATGAAAAAGACATGGAGACTTTTCAAGACAGTTTTCAGGGAGCATTTTGACGACAAGTGTCAGGGAGCATTGTGATGACAACGGTCATGGAGAATTGTGACGACAAGGGCATGGAGTATTGTGATGACAAGCACATGGAGCTTGCTATGACGGGGTCATGGAGCATTGCGATGACAAGTGCATAGAGAATTGTGATGACAAAGCATGTAACACTGTGATGAGAAGTGTCATGGAGCATAGTGATGCCAAGATCGTGGACAATTGTGATGACAGGGGACATGGAGCATTGTGATGACCAGGGCATGGAGCATTGCGATGGCAAGATCGTGGAGCATTGTGATGAGAAGACCATGGATAATTGTGATGACGAGGGTCATGGAGCACTGTAATGACAAGGGGTATAGAACATTGTGTTGACAGTGGTCATGGAGCATTGTGATGACCGGGGACATGGAGCATTGTGATGCCCAAGGCATGGAGCACTGTGATGGCAAGACCGTGGAGCATTGTGATGAGAAGACCATGGATAATTGTGATGAGGAGCATCATGGAACACTGTAATGACAAGTGGTATGGAGCCTTGTGATGACAGGGGTCATGGAGCATTGTTATGACAGTGGTCATGGAGCATTGTGATGACAAGGGTCATGGAGCATTTTGATGACAAGGGCGTGGAGCATTGTGATGAGAAGACCATGGACAATTGTGATTACGAGTGTCATGGAGCACTGTAATGACAAGCAGTATGGAGCATTGTGATGACAGGGGTCATGGAGCATTGTGATGACAGGGGTCATGGATCATTGAGATGACAAGGGTCATGGAGCATTCTGATGACAAGCTTGTGGAGTATTGTGATGACAATGGCATGAAGCATTGTGATGAAAAGGGCATGGATCATTGTGATGAAAAAGGCATGGAGACTTGTCATGACAGGGTTCAATGAGCATACTGATGACAAGTGTCAGGGAGCATTGTGATGACAAGTGTATTGAGAATTGTGATGACAAAGGTCATGGAGCATTGTGATGAGAAGTCCATGGATAATTGTGATGACCAGCGTCATGGGGCGTTGTGATGACAAGTGTTATGGAACATTGTGATCACAAGCGTTTGGAGCATTGTTATGAGAGAGGTCATGGAGCATTTTGGTTTCATTGTGATGACAATAGCATGAAGCATTATGATGATGGGCATGGTGCATTGTGATGACAGGGTTCATGGAGCATTGAGATGCAAAGAGGCATGGATCATTGTAATAACAAGGGTCTTGGAGCATTGTGATGACAAGGGCATGGAGTATTGTGATGAGAAGGCCATGGAGAATTCTGATGACATGCGTCAGGGAGCTTTGTGATGACATGGGCATGGAGCATTGTGATTACATGGGTCTTGGAGCATTGTGATGACAAGGGCCATGGAGTCTTGTGATGACAAGGCCGTAGAACATTGTGATGTCAGGGGTCATGGAGCATTGTTATGACAGGTGTAATGGAGCATTGTGATGACAAGGGCATGGAGCATTGGTCTGAAAAGTTTCATGGATTATTGTGATGAGAGTGAGCATGGAGCATTGTGATGACAAGGGCACGGAACACAGTGATACATGTGTCATGGAGGATTGCAATGACAAGGACATGGAGCATTGTGATGACAAGCGTCATGGAGCTTTGTGATGACAGCGGCATGGAGCAATGTGATGAGAGGTTTCATGGAGCTTTGTGATGACAATGGCATGGAGCATTGTGATTCCAAGGGTCATGGAGCTTTGTGATGACATACGCCATGGAGCATTTTGATGACAAGAGCATGGTGCATTGTGATGAGAAGGGCAGGGAGCATTGTGATGACAGGGTCATGGAGCAATTGGATGAAAAGGGTCATGGAACATTTTGATGACAGTGTTTATGGAACATTGTGATGTTAGGGGTCATGGAGCATTGTGATGAAAAGGGTCATGGAGCATTGTGATGACAGGGGTTATGGAACATTGTGATGTCAGGGGTCATGGAGCATTGTGATGATAAGAGCATGTAGCATTGTTGTGACAAGGGTCATGGAACATTGGGATGACAGGGTGGAGGGAGTATTGTGTTGACTAGTGATGGAACATTGTGATATCAGTGGTGAGAGAGCATTTTGATGAGAGGTGCATGGAGCATTGTGATGACAAGGCTGTGGAGCATTGTGATGAGAAACGCAGGGCACATTGTGATGACATGTGTCATGGATCATTGTGCTGACAAACGCATGGAGCATTGTGATGACAAGGTTTATGGAGCATTGTGATGACAACGATGTGGAGCATTGTGATGACAAGCGCATGGCACATTTGATGCCATGTGTCATGGAGTAATGTGCTGACAAAGGCATGGAGCATTGTGATGAGAAGGGTCACCGAGCATTGTGATGAAATGTTCATGGAGTGTTGTGGTCACAAAGGTCACAGAGCCTTGTGATGACGAGGGCATGGACCATTGTGATGACAAAGGTCATGAAGCATTGTGATGACTGGAGTCACGGAGCATTGTGATGACAGGGGTCATAGAGCATTGTGATGAAAGGGCATGGAGCCTTGTGATGACAGGATCATGGAGCATTTTTCTGACAAGTTTCATGGATTATTGTGATGACAGTGGGCATGGCGCATTGTGATGACAAGGGCATGGAGCATTGTGATGAGAAGGTCATGGAGTATTGTGAAGAAGGGTGTCAGGGAGCATTGTGATGACATATGTCATGGTCTATTGCAATGACAATGGAATGTAGCATTGTGATGCCAAGTGTCATGGAGGATTGTGATGACAAAGGTAATGGAGCATTTTGATGACAAGGGCTTGGAGCATTGTGATGACAAGGGTCATGGAGCATTGTGATAACAAGGGCCATTGAGAATTTTGATGACATGTTCATGAAGCATTGTGATGACAATCACATGGAGCTTGCTATGACAGGGGTCATGGAGCATTGCGATGACAAGTGCATAGAGAATTGTGATGACAAAACATGTAACACTGTGATGAGAAGTATCATGGAGCATAGTGATGCCAAGAACGTGGAGAATTGTGATGACAGGGGACATGGAGCATTGTGATGACCAGGGCATAGAGCATTGTGATTGCAAGACCGTGGAGCATTGTGATGAGAAGACCATGGATAATTGTGATGACGAGCGTCATGGAGCACTGTAATGACAAGGGGTATGGAGCATTGTGATGACAGGGGTCATGGAGCATTGTGATGACTGAGGACATGGAGCATCGTGATGACCAAGGCATGGAGCATTGTGATGGCAAGACCGTGGAGCATTGTGATGAGAAGACCATGGATAATTGTGATGACGAGCGTCATGGAACACTGTAATGACAAGGGGTATGGAGCATTTTGATGACAGGGGTCATGGAGCATTCTGAAGACAATGATCAGGGAGCAATCTGATGACAAGCTTGTGGAGTATTGTGATGACAATGACATGGAGCGTTGTGATGAAAAGGGCATGGAGCATTCTTATGAAAAAGGCATGGAGCCTTTTCATGACAGTGTTCAAGGAGTATTCTGACGACAAGTGTCAGGGAGCATTGTGATGACAAGTGTATTGAGAATTGTGATGACAAAGGTCATGGAGCATTGTGACGACAAGTGCATGGAGTATTGTCATGACAGTCATCATGGAGTGTTGTGATGACAAGTGTTATGGAACATTGTGATCACAAGGGGTTGGAGCATTGTGATGACAGAGGTCATGGACCATTTTGATTTCAAGGAGCATGGAGCATTGTGATGACAAGGGCATGGAGCAATGTGATCCCAAGGTTCATGGAGGATTGTGATGAAAATGGTAATGGAGTATTGTGATGACAAGCTCATGGAGCATTGTGATGACAAGGTCATGTAGGATTTTGCTGACACAGGCATGGAGAATTGTGATGATAAGGGTCATGGAGCACTGTGATGATAAGCGTCACGGAGCATTGTGATTACAGGGGTCATGGAGCATTGTGATGACAAGGGAATGGAGAATTGTGATGACAAGTGTCCCGGATCATTGTGTTGTCAGGGGTCATGGAGTGTTGTGATGACAGTGGTCATGGAGGATTGTGATGATATGGGTCATGGAGCATTGTGATGAGAAGGTCATGAAGCATTGGGCTGAAAATGTTCATGGAGTATTGTGATGACAGGGGTCATGGAGCATTGTAATGAGAAGGGAATTGAGCACTGTGATGACAAGGTCCTGGAGCATTGTGATGGGAAGTCCATGGAGCCTTGTGATGACAATTCTCATGGAACATTCTGATGAAAAGGGGCATGGAGCATTGTGATTACAGGGGTCTTGGAGCATTGTGATGACAAGGGCATGGAGTATTGTGATGAGAAGGCCATGGAGCATTCTGATGACATGCGTCATGGAGCTTTGTGCTGACAAGGGCATGGAGTATTGTGATGAAAATGGCATGGATCATTGTTATGAAAAAGGCATGGAGCCTTGTCATGACAGGGTTCTAGGAGAATACTGACGACAAGTGTCACGGAGCATTGTGATGACAAGTGTATTGAGCATTGTGATGACAAATTTCATGGAGCATTGTGATGAGAAGACCATGGATAATTTTGATGATGAGCGTCATGGGGTGTTGTGATGATAAGTTTTATGGAACATTGTGATCACAAGGGTTTGGAGCATTGTGATGACAGAGGTCATGGAGCATTTTGATTTCATTGTGATGACAATAGCCTGAAGCATTATGGTGATGGGCATGGTGCATTGTGATGACAGCGTTCATGGAGCATTGAGATGAAAAGGGGCATGGAGCATTGTGATTACAGGGGTCTTGGAGCATTGTGATGACAAGGGTCATGGAGCCTTGTGATGACAATGGTGTGGAACATTGTGATGGCAGGGGTCATGGAGCATTGTTATGACAGGGGTAATGGAGCATTGTGATGAGAAGGGCATGGAGCATTGGTCTGAAAAGTTTCATGGATTATTGTGATGAGAGTGGGCATGGAGCATTGTGATGACAAGGTCACGGAACACTGTGATCCATGGGTCATGGAGGATTGTAATGACAAGGGCATGGAGCATTGTGATGAGAAGGGCATCGAACATTGTTTTGACAAGCGTCATGGAGCTTTGTGATGACAAGGGCATGGAACAATGTGATGAGAGGGTTCATGGAACATTGTGATTCCAAGGGTTATGGAGCTTTGTGATGACAAAAGTCATGGAGCATTTTGATGTCAAGGGCGTGGTGCATTGTGATGAGAAGGGCAGGGAGCATTTTAATGACAGGGACATGCAGCAATTTGATGAAAAGTGTAATGGAACATTTTGATGACAGGGGTTATAGAACATTGTGATGTCAGGGGTCATGGAGCTTTGGGATGAAAAGGGTCATGGAGCATTTTGATGACAGGGTTTATGGAACATTGTGATGTCAGGGGTCATGGAGCATTGTGATGATAAGAGCATGTAGCATTGTTGTGACAAGGGTCATGGAACATTGGGATGACAGGGTGGAGGGAGTATTGTGTTGACTAGTGATGGAACATTGTGATATCAGTGGTGAGAGAGCATTTTGATGAGAGGTGCATGGAGCATTGTGATGACAAGGCTGTGGAGCATTGTGATGAGAAACGCAGGGCACATTGTGATGACATGGGTCATGGAACATTGTGCTGACAAACGCATGGAGCATTGTGATGACAAGGTTTATGGGGCATTGTGATGACAACATTGTGGAGCATTGTGATGACAAGCGCATGGCACATTTGATGCCATGTGTCATGGAGTAATGTGCTGACAAAGGCATGGAGCATTGTGATGACAAGGGTCACCGAGCATTGTGATGAAATGTTCATGGAGTGTTGTGGTCACAAAGGTTACAGAGCCTTGTGATGACGAGGGCATGGACCATTGTGATGACAAAGGTCACGAAGCATTGTGATGACTGGAGTCACGGAGCATTTTGATGACAGGGGTCATAGAACATTGTGATGAAAGGGCATGGAGCATTGTGATGACAGGGGCATGTTGCATTGGTTTGACAAGTTTCATGGATTATTGTGATGACAGTGGGCATGGCGCATTGTGATGACAAGGGCATGGAGCATTGTGATGAGAAGGTCATGGAGTATTGTGAAGAAGGGTGTCAGGGAGCATTGTGATGACATATGTCATGGTCTATTGCAATGACAATGGAATGTAGCATTGTGATGCCAAGTGTCATGGAGGATTGTGATGACAAAGGTAATGGAGCATTTTGATGACAAGGGCTTGGAGCATTGTGATGACAAGGGTCATGGAGCATTGTGATAACAAGGGCCATTGAGAATTTTGATGACATGTTCATGAAGCATTGTGATGACAATCACATGGAGCTTGCTATGACAGGGGTCATGGAGCATTGCGATGACAAGTGCATAGAGAATTGTGATGACAAAACATGTAACACTGTGATGAGAAGTATCATGGAGCATAGTGATGCCAAGAACGTGGAGAATTGTGATGACAGGGGACATGGAGCATTGTGATGACCAGGGCATGGAGCAATGTGATGGCAAGAACGTGGAGCACTGTGATGAGAAGACCATGGATAATTGTGATGACGAGCGTCATGGGGCGTTGTGATTATAAGTGTTATGGAACATATTGATCTCAAGGATTTGGAGCATTTTGATGACAGAGGTCATGGAGCATTTTGGTTTCATTGTGATGACAATAGCCTGAAGCATTATGATGATGGGCATGGTGCATTGTGATGACAGGGTTCATGGGGCATTGAGATGAAAAGGGGCATGGAGCATTGCGATTACAGGAGTCTTGGAGCATTGTGATGACAAAGGCATGGAACATCGTGAATGAGAAGGCCATGGAGCATTCTGTTGACATGCATCATGGAGCTTTGCGATGACAAGGGCATGGAGCATTGTGATTACAGGGGTCTTGGAGCATTGTGATGACAAGGGTCATGGAGCCTTGTGATGACAAGGCTGTGGAACATTGTGATGGCAGGGGTCATGGAGCATTGTTATGACAGGGGTAATGGAGCATTGTGATGACAAGGGCATGGAGCATTGGTCTGAAAAGTTTCATGGATTATTGTGATGAGAGGGGGCAAGGAGCATTGTGATGACAAGGGCGTGGAACACTGTGATCCATGGGTCATGGAGGATTGTAATGACAAGCGCATGGAGCATTGTGATAAGAATGGCATCGAGCATTGTGATGAAAAGCATCATGGAGCCTGTGATGACAAGGGCATGGAACAATGTGATGAGAGGGTTCATGGAGCATTGTGATGACAATGGCATGCAGCATTGTGATGACAAGGGTCATTGAGCTTTGTGATGACAAAGGTCATGGAGCATTTTGATGACAAGAGTGTGGTGCATTCTGTTGTGAAGGGCAGGGAGCATTGTGATGGCAGGGGTTATGGAACATTGTGATGTCAGGGGAATGGAGCATTGTGATGATAAAGGCATGTAGCATTGTTGTGACAAGGGTCATGGAATATTGTCATGACAGGGGTGAGGGAGTATTGTGTTGACTAGTGAGGGAACATTGTGATATCAGTGGTGAGAGAGCATTTTGATGAGAAGTGCATGGAGCAGTGTGATGACAAGGTTTATGGAGCATTGTGATGACAAAGATGTGGAGCATTGTGATGACAAGTGCATGGCACATTGTGATGCCATGGGTCATGAAGTATTGTGCTAACAAAGGCATTGAGCATTGGGAGGACAAGGGTCACCGAGCATTGTGATGAAATGTTCATGGAGCGCTGTGGTGACAAAGGTCACAGAGCCTTGTGATGACGAGGGCATGGACCATTGTGATGACAAAGGTCATGAAGCATTGTGATGACTGGAGTCACGGAGCATTGTGATGACAGGGGTCATAGAGCATTGTGATGAAAGGACATGGAACATTGTGATGACAGGGGCATGTTGCATTGGTTTGACAAGTTTCAGGGATTATTGTGATGACAGTGGGCATGGCGCATTGTGATGACAAGGGCATGGAGCATTGTGATGAGAAGGTCATGGAGTATTGTGAAGAAGGGTGTCATGGAGTATTGTGAAGAAGGGTGTCAGGGAGCATTGTGATGACATATGTCGTGGTCCATTGCGATGACAATGGAATGGAGCATTGTGATGCCAAGTGTCATGGAGGATTGTGATGACAAAGGTAATGGAGCATTTTGATGACAAGCGCTTGGGGCATTGTGATGACAAGGGTCATGGAGCATTGTGATAACAAGGGCCATTGAGAATTTTGATGACATGTTCATGAAGCATTGTGATGACAATCACATGGAGCTTGCTGTGACAGGGATCATGGAGCATTGCGATGAAAAGTGCATAGTGAATTGTGATGACAAAGCATGTAACACTGTGCTGAAAAGCATCATGGAGCACAGTGATGCCAAGAACGTGGAGAATTGTGATGACAGGGGACATGGAGCATTGTGATGACCGGGGACATGGAGCATTGTGATGCCCAAGGCATGGAGCACTGTGATGGCAAGACCGTGGAGCATTGTGATGAGAAGACCATGGATAATTGTGATGAGGAGCGTCATGGAGCACTGTAATGACAAGTGGTATGGAGCCTTGTGATGACAGGGGTCATGGAGCATTGTTATGACAGTGGTCATGGAGCATTGTGATGACAAGTGTCATGGAGCATTTTGATGACAAGGGCGTGGAGCATTGTGATGAGAAGACCATGGACAATTGTGATTACGAGTGTCATGGAGCACTGTAATGATAAGCAGTATGGAGCATTGTGATGACAGGGGTCATGGAGCATTGTGATGACTGAGGACATGGAGCATCGTGATGACCAAGGCATGGAGCATTGTGATGGCAAGACCGTGGAGCATTGTGATGAGAAGACCATGGATAATTGTGATGACGAGCGTCATGGAACACTGTAATGACAAGGGGTATGGAGCATTTTGATGACAGGGGTCATGGAGCATTCTGAAGACAATGATCACGGAGCAATCTGATGACAAGCTTGTGGAGTATTGTGATGACAATGACATGGAGCGTTGTGATGAAAAGGGCATGGAGCATTCTTATGAAAAAGGCATGGAGCCTTTTCATGACAGTGTTCAAGGAGTATTCTGACGACAAGTGTCAGGGAGCATTGTGATGACAAGTGTATTGAGAATTGTGATGACAAAGGTCATGGAGCATTGTGACGACAAGTGCATGGAGTATTGTCATGACAGTCATCATGGAGTGTTGTGATGACAAGTGTTATGGAACATTGTGATCACAATGGGTTGGAGCATTGTGATGACAGAGGTCAAGGACCATTTTGATTTCAAGGAGCATGGAGCATTGTGATGACAAGGGCATGGAGCAATGTGATCCCAAGGTTCATGGAGGATTGTGATGAAAATGGTAATGGAGTATTGTGATGACAAGCTCATGGAGCATTGTGATGACAAGGTCATGTAGGATTTTGCTGACACAGGCATGGAGAATTGTGATGATAAGGGTCATGGAGCACTGTGATGATAAGCGTCACGGAGCATTGTGATTACAGGGGTCATGGAGCATTGTGATGACAAGGGAATGGAGAATTGTGATGACAAGTGTCCCGGATCATTGTGTTGTCAGGGGTCATGGAGTGTTGTGATGACAGTGGTCATGGAGGATTGTGATGATATGGGTCATGGAGCATTGTGATGAGAAGGTCATGAAGCATTGGGCTGAAAATGTTCATGGAGTATTGTGATGACAGGGGTCATGGAGCATTGTAATGAGAAGTGAATTGAGCACTGTGATGACAAGGTCCTGGAGCATTGTGATGGGAAGTCCATGGAGCCTTGTGATGACAATTCTCATGGAACATTCTGATGAAAAGGGGCATGGAGCATTGTGATTACAGGGGTCTTGGAGCATTGTGATGACAAGGGCATGGAGTATTGTGATGAGAAGGCCATGGAGCATTCTGATGACATGCGTCATGGAGCTTTGTGCTGACAAGGGCATGGAGTATTGTGATGAAAATGGCATGGATCATTGTTATGAAAAAGGCATGGAGCCTTGTCATGACAGGGTTCTAGGAGAATACTGACGACAAGTGTCACGGAGCATTGTGATGACAAGTGTATTGAGCATTGTGATGACAAATTTCATGGAGCATTGTGATGAGAAGACCATGGATAATTTTGATGATGAGCGTCATGGGGTGTTGTGATGATAAGTTTTATGGAACATTGTGATCACAAGGGTTTGGAGCATTGTGATGACAGAGGTCATGGAGCATTTTGATTTCATTGTGATGACAATAGCCTGAAGCATTATGGTGATGGGCATGGTGCATTGTGATGACAGCGTTCATGGAGCATTGAGATGAAAAGGGGCATGGAGCATTGTGATTACAGGGGTCTTGGAGCATTGTGATGACAAGGGCAAGGAGCATTGTGATGAGAAGGCCATGGAGCATTCTGATGACATGCGTCATTGAGCTTTGTGATGACAAAGGCATGGAGCATTGTGATTACAGGGGTCTTGGAGCATTGTGATGACAAGGGTCATGGAGCCTTGTGATGACAATGGTGTGGAACATTGTGATGGCAGGGGTCATGGAGCATTGTTATGACAGGGGTAATGGAGCATTGTGATGAGAAGGGCATGGAGCATTGGTCTGAAAAGTTTCATGGATTATTGTGATGAGAGTGGGCATGGAGCATTGTGATGACAAGGTCACGGAACACTGTGATCCATGAGTCATGGAGGATTGTAATGACAAGGGCATGGAGCATTGTGATGAGAAGGGCATCGAACATTGTTTTGACAAGCGTCATGGAGCTTTGTGATGACAAGGGCATGGAACAATGTGATGAGAGGGTTCATGGAACATTGTGATTCCAAGGGTTATGGAGCTTTGTGATGACAAAAGTCATGGAGCATTTTGATGTCAAGGGCGTGGTGCATTGTGATGAGAAGGGCAGGGAGCATTTTAATGACAGGGTCATGCAGCAATTTGATGAAAAGTGTAATGGAACATTTTGATGACAGGGGTTATAGAACATTGTGATGTCAGGGGTCATGGAGCTTTGGGATGAAAAGTGTCATGGAGCATTTTGATGACAGGGGTTATGGAACATTGTGATGTCAGGGGTCATGGAACATTGTGATGATAAGGGGATGTAGCATTGTGATGACAGGGGTCATGGAACATTGTGATTACAGGGGTGAGGGAGTATTGTGATGACTAGTGATGGAACATTGTGATATCCCTGTTGAGAGAGCATTTTGATGAGAAGTGCATGGAGCATTGTGATTACAAGGTTTATGGAGCATTACGATGACAAGGTTGTGGACCGTTGTGATGAAAATCACGTGGCACATTATGATGACAAAGGTCATGGAGCATTGTTCTGACAAAGGCATGGAGCATTGTGATGACAAGGGTCATGGAGCATTGTGATGAAAAGTTCATGGAGTATTGTGGTTACAAAGGTCACAGAGCCTTGTGATGATGTGGGCATGGACCACTGTGATGACAAATGTTATGAAGCATTGTGATGACTGGAGTCACAGAGCAGTGTGATGACAAGGGTCATGGAGCATTGTGATGACAAGGGCATGGAGCATTGTGATGACAGGGGCTTGGAGCATTGGTCTGACAAGTTTAATAGATTATTGTGATGACAGTGGGCATGGGGCATTGTGATGACAAGGGCATGGGGCATTGTGATGAGAAGGTCATGGAGTATTGTGAAGACAGGTGTCAGGGAGCATTGTGATGACATATGTCATGGTCCATTGCGATGACAATGGCATGGAGCATTGTGATGCCAAATGTAATGGAGGATTGTGATGACAAATATAATGGAGCATTGTGATGACTAGGGCTTGGAGAATTATGATGACAAGGGCCATTGAAAATTTTCATGACAAGGTCGTGAAGCATTGTGATGACAAGGTGCTGGAGCATTGTGATGAGAAAACCATGGAGCCTTGTGAGACAAGTCTCATGGAGCATACTGATGAAAAGGGGCATGGAGCATTGTGATTAGAGTGTCTTGGAAAATTGTGATGACAAGGGCATGGAGCATTGTGATGAGAAGGCCAAGGAGCAGTCTGATGACATGCGTCATTGAGCTTTGTGATGACAAGGGCATGGAGCATTGTAATTACAGGCGTCTTGGAGCATTGTGATGAAAAAGGCATGGATCATTGTGATGAAAAAGGCATGGAGCCTTGTCATGACAGGTTTCAAGGAGCATACAGAGAACAAGTGTCAGGGAGCATTTTGATGACAAGTGTATTGAGCATTGTGATGACAAAGGTCATGGAGCATTGTGAAGAGAAGACCATAGATAATTGTGATGACGAGCGTCATGGGGTATTGTGATGACAAGTGTTATGGAATATTGTGATCACAAGGGTTTGGAGCAGTGTTATGACAGAGGTCATGGAGCATTTTGATTTCATTGTGATGACAATAGCCTGAAGCATTATGATGATGGGCATGGTGCATTGTGATGACAGGGTTCATGGATCATTGAGATAAAAAGGGACATGGAGCATTGTGATTACAGGTGTCTTGGAGCATTGTGATGAGAAGGGTCATGGAGCCTTGTGATGACAAGGCCATGGAACATCGTGATGGCAGGGGTCATGGAGCATTGTTATCACAGGGGTAATGGAGCATTGTGATGGCAAGGGCATGGAGCATTCTGATGACATGCATCATGGAGCTTTGTGATGACAAGGGCATGTAGCACTGTGATTACAGGGGTCTTGGAGCATTGTGATGACAACGGTCATGGAGCCTTGTGATGACAAGGCCGTGGAACGTTGTGATGGCAGGGGTCATGGAGCATTGTTATGACAGGGGTAATGGAGCATGTGATGACAAGGGCATGGAAGATTTGTCTGAAAAGTTTCATGGATTATTGTGATGAGAGTGGGCATGGAGCATTGTGATGACAAGGGCACGGAACACAGTGATACATGTGTCATGGAGGATTGTAATGACAAGGGCATGGAGCATTGTGATGAGAAGGGCATCGAGCAGTGTGATGACAAGCACCATGGAGCTTTTTGATGACAATTGCATGGAACAATGTGATGAGAGGTTTCATGGAGTATTGTGATGACAATGGCATGGAGCATTGTGATGCCAAGGGTCATGGAGCATTTTGATGACAAGGGCGTGGTGCATTGTGATGAGAAGGGCAGGGAGCATTGTGATGACATTGCCATGGACCAATTTGATGAAAAGTGTCATGGAACATTTTGATGAGAGGCGTTATGTAACATTGTGATGTTAGGGGTCATGGAGCATTTTGATGAAAAGGGTCATGGAGCATTTTGATGACAGGGGTTATGGAACATTGTGATGTCAGGGATCATCAAACATTGTGATGATAAGTGCATGTAGCATTGTGATGACAGGAGTCATGGAACATTGTGATGACAGGGTTGAGGGAGTATTGTGATGAATAGTGATGTAACATTGTGATATCAGTGGTGAGAGAGCATTTTGATTTGAAGTGCATGGAGCATTGTGATGACAAGGTTTATGGAGCATTGTGAGACAAGGTTGTGGAGCACTGTGACGACAAGCGCATGGTGCATTGTGATGACATGGGTCATGGAGCATTGTGCTGACAAGCGCATGGAGCATTGTGATGAAAAGGGTCATGGAGCATTGTGCTGAGAAAGGCATAGAGCATTGTGATGACAAGGGTCAAAGAGCACTGTGATGAAAAGTTCATGAAGCATTGTGGTTAAAAAGGTCACAGAGACTGTTGTTGACAAGGGCATGGACCACTGTGATGACAAAGGTCATGAAGCCTTGTGATGACTGGAGTCACGGAGCATTGTGATGACAGGGGTCATGGAGCATTGTGATAACAAGGGCATGGGGCATTGTGATGACAAGGGCATGGAGCATTGGTCTAATAAGTTTCATGGCTTATTGCGATGACAGTTGGAATGGTGCATTGTGATGACAAGGGCATGGAGCATTGTGATGACCAGGTCATTCATTATTGTGAAGACAGGTGTCAGGGAACATTGTGATGACATATGTAATGGCCCATTGTGATGACAATGCCATGGAGCATTGTGATGCCAAGTGTCATGGAGGATTCTGATGACAAAGGTAATGGAGCATTGTGATGACAATGGCTTGGAGCATTGTGATGACAAGGGTCAGGGAGCATTGTGCTGACAAGTGCATGGAAAATTGTGATGACAAGGGACATGGAGCATTCTGATGACAAGCTTGTGGAGTATTTTGATGACAATGGCATGGAGCATTGTGATGAAAATGGCATGGTGCATTTTGATGAAAAAGGCATGGAGCCTTTTTGTGACAGGGTTCAAGGAGCATTCTGACGACAAGTGTCAGGGAGCATTGTGATGACAAGTGTATTGAGAATTGTGATGAAAAAGGTCATGGAGCATTGTGATGAAAAGGGCATGGAGTATTGTGATGACAGGCATCATGGAGCATTGTGATGACAAGTGTTATGGAACATTGTGATCACAAGGGTTTGGAGCATTGTGATGACAGAGGTCATGGATCATTTTGATTTCAAGGAGCATGGAGCATTGTGATGACAAGGGCATGGAGCAATGTGATCCCAAGGTTCATGGAGGATTGTGATGGCAATGGTAATGGAGTATTGTGATGACAAGTGCATAGAACATTGTAATGACAAGGTCATGTAGCATTTTGCTGACAAAGGCATGGAGCATTGTGATGACAGGTGTCATGGAGCACTGTGATGACAAGCGTCACGGAGCATTGTTATTACAGGGGTCATGGAGCATTGGGATGACAAGGGCATGCATCATTGTGATGACAAGTGTCATGGAGCATTGGGCTGAAAATGTTCATGGAGTATTGTGATGACAGGGGTCATGGAGCATTGTGATGACTAGGGAATGGAGCATTGTGATGACAAGAGAGCCGGATCATTGTGTTGTCAGGTGATATTGAGCGTTGTGATGACTGTGGTCATGGAGAATTGTGATGATATTGGTCATGGAGCATTGTGATGAGAAGGTCATGGAGCATAGGGCTGAAAATGTTCATGGAGTATTGTGATGACAGGGGTCATGGAGCATTGTGATGATAAGGGAATGGGGCATTTTGATGACAATGTCCTGGAGCATTGTGATGAGAAGACCATGGAGCCTTGTGATGACAAGTCTCATGGAGCATTCTGATGAAAAGGGGCATGGACCATTGTGATTACAGGGGTCTTGGAGCATTGTGATGACAAGGGCATGGAGCATTGTGATGAGAAGGCCATGGAGCATTCTGATGACATGCATCATGGAGCTTTGTGATGACAAGGGCATGGGGCATTGTGATTACAGGGGTCTTGGAGCATTGTAATGAAAATGGCATGGATCATTGTGATGAAAAAGGCATGGAGCCTTGTCATGAAAGGGTTCAGGGAGCATACTGATGGCAAGAGTCAGGGAACATTGTGATGACATGTGTATTGTGCATTGTGATGACAAATGTCATGGGGCATTGTGATGAGAAGTCCATGGATAATTGTGATGAGTAGCGTCATGGGGTATTGTGATGACAAGTGTTATGGAACATTGTGATCACAAGGGTTTGGAGCATTGTGATGACAGAGGTCATGGAGCATTTTGATTTCATTGTGATGACAAGAGCATGAAGCATTATGATGATGGGCATGGTGCATTGTGATGACAGGGTTCATGGAGCATTGTGATGAAAGGTGGCATGGAGCTTTGGTCTGACAAGTTTCATGGATTATTTTGATGACAGTGGGCATGGCACATTGTGATGACAAGAGCATGGAGCATTGTGATGACAAGGTCATGGAGTATTGTGAAGACAGGTGTCAGGGAGCATTGTGATGACATATGCCATGTTCCATTGTGATGACAATAGCGCGGAGCATTGTGATGCCAAGTGTCATGGAGGATTGTTGTGACAAAGGTAAAGGAGCATTGTGATGACAAGCGCATGGAGCTTCCTATGACAGGGGTCATGGAGCATTGCGATGACAAGTGCATGGAGTATTGTTATGACAAGAGCATATAACATTGTGATGAGAAGTGCCATGGAGCATTGTGATGACAAGAACGTGGAGAATTGTGAGGACAAGGGACATTGAGCTTTGAGATGACCAGGGCATGGAGCATTGTGATGGCAAAACCGTGGAGCATTGTGATGAGAAGACCATGGGTAATTGTGATGACGAGCATCATGGAGCACTGTAATGACAAGGGGCATGAAGCATTGTGATGACAGGTGTCAGGGAGCATTGTGATGACAGGGGTCATGGAGCATTGTGATGACAAGGACATGGAGCATTGTGATGACAAGGGTACGGAACATTGTGATGAAAAGTGCCATTGAGAATTTTGATGATAAAGTCGTGAAGCATTGTGATGACAAACACTTGGAGCTTGCTATGACAGGGGTCATGGAACATTGCAATGACAAGTGCATGGAGAATTGTGATGAAACGAGCATGTAACTTTGTGATGAGAAGTGTCATGTAGCATTGTGATGACAAGTACGTGGAGAATTGTTATGACAAGGGACATGGAGCATTGTGATAACCAGGGAATGGAGCATTGTGATGACAGGGGTCATGGAGCATTATTATGACAAGGGCCATGGTGCATTCTGATATAAGATATCATTTATGAAGGGAATGTAAACTTGGCTACATATGAACTGAATTAGGAAAGAGAACAGAGTCTCAGATTTAGAAAACACTCTTATGCTTGCTTAAGGGGGAAGGGGAGGTGGGGAGACTCACAAAACCAGAGTTTGATATTAACACAGGTACCGTTCCATAATCCAAATACAGAAGAGACAAGCCCGACTCCTTCCTCAGTGAATGGGACTCAACACCCCTATTCCCCACAGAGAAATATATCTGACTAGTAAGGATCTTAAAACCTATGTATTGATATGTCTCCATAAGGGAACCAAGTGTGTCTAGAATGACATAAACACGGCAGTGAGAATCAGCTCAAACCCACTATAAAAAGGAATTTCAAAACAAAACAAAGAAACAGTGAATTTCTTACACAATACCTTCACGGGTTCTGATGAAACTTGGAATGACCCTATCTACAACAACAGCTGGATGTGGCATAAGGCTGTTCACTTGGGACTGAGAGGATTGGTGAGATTGGGTGTGAAAATGCAGACGCTTTAAAGCAATAATGCCTGCCACTGATTCCATGGTTCCCAACTCTCCAGGTAGAAGGGAATATCACTACAGTTATAACATGTATGGGAAACCTAGAGAATGGACACCCTCTGATGGTGAAAGGTTTCTAAAACTCTACTAATTTTTTTCTCTCCATATGCTGCAGCTTGACATTCCAACTGCTTTAATATCAATCTCCTAACTTGGAGAGTCAGCCCCTATAACCTCCTGGTTCGCACAGTTGGCACATTGTGCAGAGGATATAAGGGAAGAGGGAGAACCAATGAGAGAGTAGCTGTAAGCATTTGGACGGCCACATGTCACTCTAATTTCCCGTCACGAAGAAGAATTAACCAAACTCTCAGCCTGCCCCACCCCAATAACTAGTATAGGTCCTGAAGCAAAATTGTGGGTTTGCGGTCAGCTCACAAAAACACAAGTTGAAAAATGGAGCTCACGGGCACAGCAATTCACTAACTTGCAGAGTTATACAGGACCACTCTCTTCCAAAAATCTGTTGAGGAAAAGCCATGAGGCAGACTTGAAAATGAGGGAGATTTGCACGAAACAGATTTCCAGAAGTACATTGGAATCGCCTTTAAACACAGGAAAAGCATCACAACTTCGACAATTATGGAATTGTCGATAAAGGGCGCATGTGTTTTCTCCTGAATATATTCAGGAGAAAACGCATACACCCATTTTGGCCAACCAAGCAACCGCACAATGCAAATCTGCACTACGAAGAAGTATCACTTACCACCAGTCAAAAGGGATATCCGTAAAATGTGTAAAAACCAGAAAGGCAAGAGGGACTCTGGAGAACAGGGAGCCTTGTTATGCTGATGGGTGGGATGTAGATTGCCAACAGCCACTCTGGAGGAGTGCATTGTGTTCCCTAAAAGAATTAAACAACAGAGCTTAACAACCTAAGGCACTTCCAGTCATGGGAATATACCTTGGGAAAATTGAAAATCAATAAGACACAGCCAACCCAAAATATAGGGCAGCACTGCTTACAAGAACCTCGACTTCGGGACACCTTAAATATCCCAGGAAAGACAAAAATAGTAAAGAAATTGTGGTACATACGTACGATGGAATATCCCTCAGTCATGAAATCAATGTCATAAGGCCAGTAGCAGCATAATGAGTGGATTCATGTACGCTGATTCTAACTGAAATAAGTCACACAGAAAAAGAAACTTATCATAAGATATCACTTATGAAGATCCTGTAAACATGGCTACACTTGAACTGAGTTAGGAAAGAGAACAGTGTCTCACATTTAGAAAACACTCTTATGCCTGCTTAAGGGGGAAGGAGAGGTGGGGTGATGCATAAAACCAGAGTTTGATATAAGCACAGGTACCGTTCCAAAAACCAACTATGGAATAGACAAGACCTACACCTTCCTCAGTGAAAGGGACTCAAAACCCCATATTTCCCGTAGAGGAATATATCTGACTAGTAAGAATCTTAAAACCTATGTATTGATATGTCTCCATAAGGTAACGAAGTGTGTCTAGAGCGACATAAACACGGCAGTGAGAATCAGCTCAAACCCACTATAAAAATGAATTTCAAAACAAAACAAATAAACAGTGAAATTCTTACACAAAACCTTCAGGGGTTCTGATGAAACTTAGAATGACCCTATCTACAACGACAGCTGGATGTGGCATAAGGCTGGTCACTTGGGACTGAGAGGATTGGTGAGATTGGTTGAGAAAATGCAGACCGTTTAAAGCAATAATACCTGGCACCCATTCCATGGTTCCCAACTCTCCAGGTAGAAGGGAATATCACTACAGTTATAACATGTATGGGAAACCTAGAGAATGGACACCATCTGATGGTGAAAGGTTTCTAAAACTCTACTAATTTTTTTTCTCTCCTTGTGCACCAGTTTGACATTCCAACTGCTTTAGTATCAATCTCCCAAATTGGAGAGTCAGCACCTTTAACCTCCTGGTTCGCACAGTTGGCACGTTTTGCAGAGGATATAAGGGAAGAGGGAGAAACAATTAGAGAGTAGCTGTAGGCATTTGGATGGCCACATGTCACTCTAAATTCCCGTCACGAAGAAGAATTAACAAACTCTGAGCCAGCCTCCCCAATGGAACCAGTATAGGTCCTGAAGCAAAATTGTGGATTGGCAGTCAGCCCACAAAAACGCGAGTTGAAAAATGGAGCTCAGGGGCACAGCAATTCACTAACTTGCAGAGTTATAAAGGACTACTCTCTTCCAAAAATCTGTTGAGAGAAAGCCATGAGGCGGACTTGAAAATGAGGCAGAAGTGCACGAAACAGATTTCAGAAGTACATTGGAATCACCTTTAAACACAGGAAAAGCATCAAAACTTCGACAATTATGGAATTGTCCATAAAGGGCGCATGCGTTTTCTCCTGAATATATTCAGGAGAAAACGCATGCGCCCATTTTGGCCAACCAAGCAACCGCACAATGCAAATCTGCACTACAAGGAAGTATCACTTCCAACCGGTCAAAAGGGACAACCGTAAAATGTGTAAAAACAAGAAAGGCAAGACAGGATCTGGAGAAGAGGAGCCTTGTTATGCGGATGGGTGGGATGTAAATTGCCAACAGCCACTCTGGAGGAGTGCACTGTGTTCCCAAAAAGAAGTAAACAGCAGTGCTTCACAACCTAAGGCACTACCAGTCACGGGAATATACCTTGGGAAAACTGAAAATCAATAAGACACAGCCACCCCAAAATTTATGGCAGCACTGCTTACAAGAACCTCGACTTCGGGACACCTTATATATCCCAGGAAAGACAAAAATGGTAAAGAAATTGTGGTACATACGTATGATGGAATATCCCTCAGCCATGAAGTCAATGCCATAAGGCCAGTAGCAGCATAATGACGGGATTCATGTACGATGATTCTAACTGAAAAAATCACACAGAAAAAGAAACTTATCATAAGATATCACTTATGAAGGGTATATAAACATGGCTACACATGGAATGAATTAGGAAAGGGAACAGAGAATCATATATAGAACACACTCTTATGCATGCTTAAGGGGAAAGCAGAGGTGGGGTGATGAATAAAACCAGAGTTTGATATAAGCACAGGTACCGATCCAAAAACCAACTATGGAATAGACAAGACCTACACCTTCCTCAGTGGAAGGGACTCAAATCCCCATATTTCCCGCAGAGGAATATATCTGACTAGTAAGAATCTTAAAACCTATGTATTGATATGTCTCCATAAGGGAATCAAGTGTGTCTAGACTGGCATAAACATGGCAGCGAGAATCAGCTCAAACCCACTATAAAAAGGAATTTCAAAAACAAAACAAAAAAACAGGGAAATTCTTTACAATTCCTTCAGGGTCTCTGATGAAACCTGGAATGACCCTATCTACAACGACAGCTGGATGTGGCATAAGGAGGGACACTTGGGACTGATACGATTGGTGAGATTGGGTGAGAAAATGCAGACCCTTTAAAGCACAAATGCCTTGCACCCATTCCATGGGTCCCAACTCTCCAGGTTGAAGGGAATATTACTACAGCTATAACATGTACGGGAAACGTAGAGAACGGACACACTGTGAATACGAAAGGTTTCTAAAACTCAATGAATAGTCCCTCTCCTGGTGCTCCGGTTTGACTTTCCATCTGCTTTACTATCAACCTCCCAACTTGGAGAGACAGCCCCTTTAACCTCCTGGTTCGCACAGGTTTCCAATTTGGCAGAGGATGAAAGGGAAGAGGGAAAACCAATGAGAGAGTAGCTGTTAGGCATTTGGATGGGCACATATCACTCTAACTTCCCGGCAGGAAGAAGAATTAACCAAAGTCTGAGCCACCCACCGGGAACCAGCATAGGTCCTGAACCAAAATTTTGGACTTGCGGTCAGCTCACAAAAAACGAGTTGAAAAATGGAGCTCAGGGGCACAGCAATTCACAAACTGGCCGAGTAATAAAGGACAACTATCGTCCAAAAATCTGTTGAGGGAAGGCAACGAGGCAGACTTGAAAGCGAGGGAGAATAGCAGGAAACAGATTTCAAGAGGTACGATGGAATCGCCTTTAAAGCACAGGAAAAGGGTAACAACTTCGACAATGATGCACTTGGCTAAAAAGGGCGTATGCGTTTTCTCCTGAATATATTCAGGAGAAAACGCATACGCACTTTTTGGCCAAGCAAGCAAGCGGGCAATGCAAATCTGCACTACAAGGAAGTATCACTTCCCACCAGTCAAAAGGGACATCCACAAAATGTGTAAAAACCAGAAAGGCAAGACAGGCCCTGTAGAACAGGGAGCCTTGTTATGCTGATGGGCGGGATGTAAATTGCCAACTGCCTCTCTGGAGGAGTACATTGTGTTCCCTAAAACAAGTAAAGAACAGAGCTACAGAGCCAAGGGCACTTCCTGTCTAGAGAATATTCCCTGGGAAAACTGAAAATCAATAAGACAGAGCCACCCCAGAATTTAGGGCTGCACTGCTTACAAGGACCTCAACTTGGGTACACCTTAAATATCCCAGGAAATATAAAAATGGTTCAAAACATTGTGGTACTTACGTACGATGGAATATCCCTCAGCCATGAAATCAATGTCATAAGACCAGTAGCAGCAAAATGGGTGGATTCAGGTACGATGATTCTAAGTGAAATAAGTCACACAGAAAAAGAAACTTATCATAAGATATCACTTATGGAGATCCTGTAAACATTGCTACACTTGAACTGAGTTAGGAAAGAGAACAGTGTCTCACATTTAGAAAACACTCTTATGCCTGCTTAAGGGGGAAGGAGAGGTGGGGTGATGCATAAAACCAGAGTTTGATATAAGCACAGGTACCGTTCCAAAAACCTACTATAGAATAGACAAGACCTACACCTTCCTCAGTGAAAGGGACTCAAAACCCCATATTTCCCGCAGAGGAATATATCTGACTAGTAAGAATCTTAAAACCAATGTATTGATTTGTCTCCGTAAGGGAATCAAGTGTGTCTAGACTTGGATAAACATGGCAGCGAGAATCAGCTCAAACCCACTATAAAAAGGAATTTCAAAAACAAAACAAAAAAACTGGGAAATTCTTTACAATTCCTTCAGGGTCTCTGATGAAACCTGGAATGACCCTATCTACAATGACAGCTGGATGTGGCATAAGGAGGGACACTTGAGACTGAGACGATTGGTGAGATTGGGTGAGCAAATGCAGACCCTTTAAAGCACAAATGCCTGGCAGCCATTCCATGGGTCCCAACTCTCCAGGTTGAAGGGAATATTACTACAGCTATGACATGTACAGGAAACCTAGAGAACAGTCACACTGTGAATACGAAAGGTTTCTAAAACTCAATGAATAGTCCCTCTCCTGGTGCTCCGGTTTGACATGCCATCTGCTTTACTATCAACCTCCCAACTTGGAGAGACAGCCCCTTTAACCTCCTGGTTCGCACAGTTTTCCAATTTGGCGGAGGATGAAAGGGAAGAGGGAGAACCAATGAGAGAGTAGCTGTTAGGCATTTGGACGGGCACATATCACTGTAATATCCAGGCAGGAAGAAGAATTAACCAAAGTCTCAGACACCCACCGTGAACCAGCATAGGTCCTGAACCAAAATTTTGGACATGCGGTCAGCTCACAAAAAACGAGTTGAAAAATGGAGCTCAGGGGCACAGCAATTCACAAACTGGCCGAGTAATAAATGACAACTATCGTCCAAAAATCTGTTGAAGGAAGGCAACGATGCAGACTTGAAAGCGAGGCAGAATAGCAGGAAACAGATTTCCAGAGGTACGTTGGAATCGCCTTTAAAGCACAGGAAGAGGGGCACAACTTCAACAATGATGCACTTGGCCAAAAAGGGCGTATGCGTTTTCTCCTGAATATATTCAGGAGAAAACGCATACGCCCTTTTTGGACAAGCAAGGAAGTGGGCAATGCAAATCTACACTACAAAGAAGTATCACTTCCCACCGGTCAAAAGGGACATCCACAAAATGTGTAAAAACCAAAAAGGCAAGACAGGCCCTGGAGAACAGGGAGCCTTGTTATGCTGATGGGCGGGATATAAATTGCCAACTGCCTCTCTGGAGGAGTGCATTGTGTTCCCTAAAACAAGTAAACAAGAGAGCTACAGAGTCAAGGGCACTTCCAGTCTAGGGAATATACCTTGGGAAAACTGAAAATCAATAAGACAGAGCCACCCCAAAATTTAGGGCTGCACTGCTTACAAGGACCTCAACTTGGGTACACCTTAAATATCCCAGGAAATATAAAAATGGTTCAAAAAATTGTGGTACTTACGTACGATGGAATATCCCTCAGCCATGAAATCAATGTCATAAGACCAGTAGCAGCAAAATGGGTGGATTCAGGTACGATGATTCTAAGTGAAATAAGTCACACAGAAAAAGAAACTTATCATAAGATATCACTTATGAAGATCCTGTAAACATGGCTACACTTGAACTGAGTTAGGAAAGAGAACAGAGTCTCACATTTAGGAAACACTCTTATGCCTGCTTAAGGGGGAAGGAGAGGTGGGGTGATGCATAAAACCAGAGTTTGATATAAGCACAGGTACCATTCCAAAAACCAACTAAGGAATAGACAAGACCTACACCTTCCTCAGTGACAGGGACTCAAAACACCATATTTCCCGCAGAGGAATATATCTGACTAGTAAGAATCTTAAAACCTATGTATTGATATGTCTCCGTAAGGGAATCAAGTGTGTCTAGACTGGCATAAACATGGCAGTGAGAATCAGCTCAAACCCACTATAAAAAGGAATTTCAAAAACAAAACAAAAAAACTGGGAAATTCTTTACAATTCCTTCAGGGTCTCTGATGAAACCTGGAATGACCCTATGTACAACGACAGCTGGATGTGGCATAGGGCTGGACACTTGGGACTGAGAGGATTTTTGAGATTGGGTGAGCAAATGCAGACCCTTTAAAGCACAAATTCCTGGCAACCATTCCATGGCTCCCAACTCTCCAGGTTGAAGGGAATATTACTACAGCTATAACATGTACGGGAAACCTATAGAACGGACACACTGTGAATACGAAAGGTTTCTAAAACTCAATGAATAGTCCCTCTCCTGGTGCTCCGGTGTGACTTTCCATCTGCTTTACTATCAACCTCCCAACTTGGAGAGACAGCCCCTTTAACCTCCTGGTTCGCACAGGTTTCCAATTTGGCAGAGGATGAAAGGGAAGAGGGAGAACCAATGAGAGAGTAGCTGTTAGGCATTTGAACGGGCACATATCACTCTAACTTCAGGCAGGAAGAAGAATTAACCAAAGTCTCAGTCACCCACGGGAAACCAGCATAGGTCCTGAACCAAAATGTTGGACTTGCGGTCAGCTCACAAAAAACGAGTTGAAAAATGGAGCTCAGGGGCACAGCAATTCACAAACTGGCCGAGTAATAAAGGACAACTATCGTCCAAAAATCTGTTGAGGGAAGGCAACGAGGCGGACTTGAAAGCAAGGCAGAACAGCAGGAAACAGATTTAAAGAGGTACGTTGGAATCGCCTTTAAAGCACAGGAAGAGGGGCACAACTTCGACAACGATGCACTTGGCCAAAAGGTGCGTATGCATTTTCTCCTGAATATATTCAGGAGAAAACGCATACGCCCCTTTTGGCCAAGCAAGCAAGCGGGCAATGCAAATCTGCACTACAAAGAAGTATCACTTCCCACCAGTCAAAAGGGACATCCACAAAATGTGTAAAAACCAGAAAGGCAAGACAGGCCCTGGAGAGCAGGGAGCCTTGTTATGCTGATGGGCGGGATGTAAATTGCCAACTGCCTCTCTGGAGGAATGCATTGTGCTCCCTAAAACAAGTAAAGAACAGAGCTACAGAGCCAAGGGCACTTCCAGTCTAGGGAATATACCTTGGGAAAACTGAAAATCAATAAGACAGAGCCACCCCAAAATTTAGGGCTGCACTGCTTACAAGGACCTCAACTTGGGTACACCTTAAATATGCCAGGAAATATAAAAATGGTTCAAAAAATTGTGGTACTTACGTACGATGGAATATCCCTCAGCCATGAAATCAATGTCATAGGACCAGTAGCAGCAAAATGGGTGGATTCAGGTACGATGATTCTAAGTGAAATAAGTCACAGAGAAAATGAAACTTATCATAAGATATCACTTATGAAGATCCTGTAAACATGGCTACACTTGAACTGAGTTAGGAAAGAGAGCAGTGTCTCACATTTAGAAAACACTCTTATGCCTGCTTAAGGGGGAAGGAGAGGTGGGGTGATGCATAAAACCAGAGTTTGATATAAGCACAGGTACCATTCCAAAAACCAGCTATGGAATAGACAAGACCTACACCTTCCTCAGTGAAAGGGACTCAAACCCCATAGTTCCCGCAGAGGATTATATCTGACTAGTAAGAATCTTAAAACCTATGTATTGATATGTCTCCATAAGGGAATCAAGTGTGTCTAGACTGGCATAAACATGGCAGCGAGAATCAGCTCAAACCCACTATAAAAAGGAATTTCAAAAACAAAACAAAAAAACTGTGAAAGTCTTTACAATTCCTTCAGGGTCTCTGATTAAACCTGGAATGACCCTATCTACAATGACAGCTGGATGTGGCATAAGGCTGGACACTTGGGTCTGAGAGGATTGGTGAGACTGGGAGAGAAAATGCAGACCCTTTAAATCACAAATGCCTGGCAGACATTCCATGGGTCCCAACTCTCAAGGTTGAAGGGAATATTACTACAGCTATAACATGTGCAGGAAGCCTAGAGAACAGACACACTGTGAATATGAAAGGTGTCTAAAACTCAACGAATAGTCCATCTCCTGGTGCTCTGGTTTGGCTTGCCATGTTCTTTACTATCAACCTCCCAACTTGGAGAGACAGCCCCTTTAACCTCCTGGTTCGCACAGGTGGCCAATTTGGCAGAGGATGAAAGGGAAGAGGGAGAACCAATGAGAGAGTAGCTGTTAGGCATTTGGACGGGCACATATCACTCGAATTTCCCGGGAGGAAGAAGAATTAACCAAAGTCTCAGCCACCGACCGGGAACCATCATAGGTCCTGAACCAAAATTTTGGACATGCGGTCAGCTCACAAAAAAGCGAGCTGAAAAATGGATCTAAGGGGCACAGCAATTCACAAACAGGCCGAGTAATAAAGGACAACTATCTTCCAAAAATCTGTTGAGGGAAGGCAACGAGGCGGACTTGAAAGCGAGGCAGAATAGCAGGAAACAGATTTCAAGAGGTACGTTGGAATCGCCTTTAAAGCACAGGAAGAGGGGCACAACTTAGACAATGATGCACTTGGCCAAAAAGGGTGTATGTCAGGAGAAAACGCATACACCCTTTTTGGCTAATCAAGCAAGCGGGCAATGCAAATCTGCACTACAAAGAAGTATCACTTCCCACCGGTCAAAAGGGACATCCACAAAATGTGTAAAAACCAGAAAGGCAAGACAGGCCCTGGAGAACAGGGAGCCTTGTTATGCTGATGGGCGGGATGTAAATTGCCAACTGCCTCTCTGGAGGAGTGCATTGTGTTCCCTAAAACAAGTAAACAACAGAGCTACAGAGACAAGGGCACTTTCAGTCTAGGGAATATACCTTGGGAAACTGAAACTCAATAAGACAGAGCCAGCCCAAAATTTAGGGCTGCACTGCTTACAATATCCTCAACTTGGGTACACTTTAATATCCAAGGAAGTATAAAAATGGTTCAAAAATTTGTGGTACTTACGTAACATGGAATATCCCTCAGCCATTAAATCAATGTCATAAGACCAGCAGCAGCAAAATGGGTGGATTCAGGTACGATGATTCTAAGTGAAATAAGTCACACAGAAAAAGGAAATTATCATAAGATATCACTCATGAAGATCCTGTAGACATGGGTACACTTGAACTGAGTTAGGAAAGAGAACAGAGTCTCACATTTAGAAAGCACTCTTATGCCTGCTAAGGGGGAAGGAGAGTTTGGGTGATGCATAAAACCAGATTTTGATATAAGCACAGGTACCGTTCCAAAAACCAGCTAAGGTATAGAAAAGACATACACCTTCCTCAGTGAAAGGGACTCAAAACCCCATATTTCCCACAGAGCAATATATCTGACTAGTAAGAATCTTAAAACCTATGTATTGATATGTCTCCGTAAGGGAATCAAGTGTGTCTAGACGGGCATAAACAGGGGAGCGAGAATGAGCTCAATCCCACTATAAAAAGGAATTTCAAAAACAAAACAAAAAAACTGGGAAATTCTTTACAATTCCTTCAGGGTCTCTGATGAAACCTGGAATGACCCTATCTACTACGACAGCTGGATGTGGCATAAGTCTGGACACTTGGGACTTAGAGTATTGGTGAGATTGGGTGAGCAAATGCAGACACTTTAAAGCAATAATGCATGGCACCCATTCCATGGGTCACAACTCTCCGGGTTGAAAGGAATATTACTACATCTATAACATAAACAGGAAACCTAGAGAACGGACACACTGTGAATACTAAAGGTTTCTAAAACTCAACGAATAGACCCTCTCCTGGTGCTCCGGTTTGACTTTCCATCTGCTTTACTATCAATCTCCCAACATGGAGAGAAAGCCCCTTTATCCTCCTGGTTCGCACAGGTTGCCAATTTGGCAGAGGATGAAGGGGAAGAGGGAGAACCAATGAGAGAGTAGCTGTTAGGCATTTGGACGGGCAAATATCACACTATTTTCCCGGCAAGAAGAAGAATTAACCAAAATCTCAGCCCCCCACCGGAAACCAGCATAGGTCCTGAACCAAAATTTTGGACTTGCGGTCAGCTCACAAAAAACGAGTTGAAAAACTGGAGCTCAGGGGCACAGCAATTCACAAACTGGCAGAGTAATAAAGGACAACTATCGTCCAAAAATCTGTTAAGGGAAGGCAACGAGGCGGACTTGAAAGCGAGGCCGAATAGCAGGAAACAGATTTCAAGAGGTACATTGGAATCGCCTTTAAAGCACAGGAAGAGGGGCACAACTTCGACAATGATGCACTTGGCCACAAAGGGCGTATGCGTTTTCTCCTGAATATATTCAAGAGAAAACGCATACGCCCTTTTTGGCCAAGCAAGCAAGCGGGCAATGCAAATCTGCACTACAAAGAAGTATCACTTCCCACCGGTCAAAAGGGACATCCACAAAATGTGTAAAAACCAGAAAGGCAAAACAGGCCCTGGAGAACAGGCAGCCTTGTTATGCTGATGGGCGGGATATAAATTGCCAACTGCCTCTCTGGAGGAGGGCATTGTGTCCCCTAAAACAAGTAAACAACAGAGCTACAGAGCCAAGGGCACTTCCAGTCTAGGGAATATACCTTGGGAAACCTGAAAATCAATAAGACAGAGCCACTCCAAAATTTAGGGCTGCACTGCTTACAAGGACCTCAACTTGGGTACACCTTAACTATCCCAGGAAATATAAAAATGGTTCAAAAAATTGTGGTACTTACGTACGATGGAATATCCCTCAGCCATGAAGTCAATGTCATAAGACCAGTAGCAGCAAAATGGTTGGATTCAGGTACGATGATTCTAAGTGAAATAAGTCACACAGAAAAAGAAACTTTCATAAGATATCACGTATGAAGATCCTGTAAACATGGCTACACTTGAACTGAGTCAGGAAAGTGAACAAAGTATCACATTTAGAAAACACACTTATGCCTGCTTAAGGGGGAAGGAGAGGTGGGGTGATGCATAAAACCAGAGTTTGATATAAGCACAGGTACCGTTCTAAAAACCAACTATGGAATAGTCAAGACTTACACATTCCTCAGTGAAAGGGACTCAAACCCCCTTTTTTCCCGCAGAGCAATATATCTGACTAGTAAGAATCTTAAAACCTATGTATTGATATGTCTCCGTAAGGGAATCAAGTGTTTCTAGACTGGCATAAACATGGCAGCGAGAATCAGCTCAAACCCACTATAAAAATGAATTTGAAAAAAAACAAAAAAACTGGGAAATTCTTTACAATTACTTCAGGGTCTCTGATGTAACCTGGAATGGCCCTATCTACAACGACAGCTGGATGTGGCATAAGGGTGGACACTTGGGACTGAGACGATTGGTGAGATTGGGTGAGCAAATGCAGACCCTTTAAGCACAAATGCCTGGCACCCATTCCATGGGTCCGAACTCTCCAGGTTGAAGGGAATATTACTACAGCTATAACATGTACGGGAAACCTAGAGAACGGACACACTGTGAATACGAAAGGTTTCTAAAACTCAACGAATAGTCCCTCTCCTGGTGCTCTGGTTTGACTTTCCATCTGCTTTACTATCAATCTCCCAACTTGGAGAGACAGTCCCTTTAACCTCCTGGTTCGCACAGGTTTCCAATTTGACAGTTGATGAAAGGGAAGAGGGAGAACCAATGAGAGAGTAGCTGTTAGGCATTTGGACGGGCACATATCTCTCTAACTTCCCGGCAGGAAGAAGAAGTAACCAAAGTCTCAGCCCCCCACCGGGAACCATCATAGGTCCTGAACCAAAATTTTGGACTTGCGGTCAGCTCACAGAAAACGAGTTGAAAAATGGAGCTCAGGGGCACAGCAATTCACAAACTGGCAGAGTAATAAAGGACAACTATCGTCCAAAAATCTGTGAAGGGTAGGCAACGAGGCGGACTTGAAAGCGAGGCAGAATAGCAGGAAACAGATTTCAAGAGGTACGTTGGAATCGCCTTTAAAGCACAGGAAGAGAGGCACAACTTCGAAAATGATGCACTTGGCCAAAAAATGCGTAAGCGTTTTCCTCTGAATATATTCAGGAGAAAACGCATACGCCTTTTTTGGCCAAGCAAGCAAGCGGGCAATGCAAATCTGCACTACAAAGAAGTATGACTTCCCACCAGTCAAAAGGGACTTTCAGAAAATGTGTAAAAACCAGAAAGTCAAGACAGGCCCTGGAGAACAGGGAGCCTTGATATGCTGATGGGTGGGATGTAAATTGCCAACTTCCTCTCTGGAGCAGTGCATTTCGTTCCCTAAAATAATTAAACAACAGAGATACAGAGCCAAGGGCACTTCCAGTCTAGGGAATATACCTTGGGAAAACTGAAAATCAATAAGACAGAGCCACCCCAAAATTTAGGGCTGCACTGCTTACAAGGACCACAACTTGGGTACACCTTAAATATCCCAGGAAATATAAAAATGGTTCAAAAAATTGTGGTACTTACGTATGATGGTATATCCCTCAGCCATGAAATCAATGTCATAAGACCAGTAGCAGCAAAATGGGTGGATTCAGGTACGATGATTCTAAGTGAATTAAGTCACAGAGAAAAAGAAACTTATCATAAGATATCACTTATGAAGATCCTGTAAACATGGCTACACTTGATCTGAGTTAGGAAAGAGAACAGTGTCTCACATTTAGAAAACACTCTTATGCCTGCTTAATGGGGAAGGAGAGGTGGGGTGATGCATAAAACCAGAGTTTGATATAAGCACAGGTACCTTTCCAAAAACCAACTATGGAATAGCCAAGACCTACACCTTCCTCAGTGAAAGGGACTCAAAACCCCATATTTCCCGCAGAGGAATATATCTGACTATAAGAATCTGAAAACCTATGTATTGATATGTCTCCGTAAGGGAATCAAGTGTGTCTAGACTGGCATAAACATGGCAGCGAGAATCAGCTCAAACCCACTATAAAAAGGAATTTCAAAAACAAAACAAAAAAACTGGGAAATTCTTTACAATTCCTTCAGGGTCTCTGATGAAACCTGGAATGACCCTATCTACAACGACAGCTGGATGTGGCATAAGGCTGGACACTTGGGACTGAGAGGATTGGTGAGATTCGGTGAGCAAATGCAGTCCCTTTAAAGCAGTAGTGCATGGCACCCATTCCATGGGTCCCACCTCTCCAGGTTGAAGGGAATATTACTACAGTTATAACATGTACGAGAAACCTAGAGAACGGACACACTGTGAATACGAAAGGTTTCTAAAACTCAACGAATAGTCCCTCTCCTGGTGCTCCGGTTTGACTTTCCATCTGCTTTACTATAAATCTCCCAACTTGGAGAGACAACCCGTTTATCCTCCTGGTTGGCACAGGTTGCCAATTTGGCAGAGGATAAAAGGGAAGAGGGAGAACCAATGAGAGAGTAGCTGTTAGGCATTTGGGCGGGCACATATCACTGTAATTTCCCAGCAGGAAGAAGAATTAACCAAAGTCTCAGCCCCCCACCGGGAACCAGTATAGTTCCTGAACCAAAATTTTCGACTTGCGGTCAGCTCACAAAAACGAGTGGAAAAATGGAGCTCAGGGGCACAGCAATTCACAAACTGGCAGAGTAATAAAGGACAACTATCGTCCAAAAATCTGTTGAGGGAAGGCAACGAGGCGGACTTGAAAGCGAGGCAGAATAGCAGGAAACTGATTTCAAGAGGTACGTTGGAATCGCCTTTAAAGCACAGGAAGAGGGGCACAACTTCGACAATGATGCACTTGGCCAAAAAGGGTGTATGCGTTTTCACCTGAATATATTCAGGAGAAAACGCACACGCCATTTTTGGCGAAGCAAGCAAGTGGGCAATGCAAATATGCACTACAAAGAATTATCACTTCCCACCGGTCAAAAGGGACATGCACAAAATGTGTAAAAACCAGAAAGACAACACAGGCCCTGGAGAACAGGGAGCCTTTTTATGCTGATTGGCAGGATGTAAATTGCCAACAGCCTCTCTGGAGGAGTACATTGTGTTCCCTAGAACAAGTAAACAACAGAGCTACAGAGCCAAGGGCACTTCCAGTCTAGGGAATATAGTTTGGGAAAACTGAAAATCAATAAGACAGAGCCAACCCAAAATTTAGGGCTGCACTGCTTACAAGGACCTCAACTTGGGTACACCTTAAATATCCCAGGAAATATAAAAATGGTTCAAAAAATTGTGGTACTTCCGTACGATGGAATATCCCTCAGCCATGCAATGAATGGCATAAGACCAGTAGCAGCAAAATGAGTGGATTGAGGAATGATGCTTCTAAGTGAAATAAGTCACACAGAAAAAGAAACTTATATTAAGATATCACTTAAGAAGATCCTGTAAACATGGCTACACTTGAACTCAGTTAAGAAAGAGAACAGAGTCTCACCTTTGGAAAACACTCTGATGCCTGCTTAAGGGGGAATGAGAGGTGGGGTGATGCATAAAACCAGAGTTTGATATAAGCACAGGTACCGTTCCAAACACAAACTATGGAATAGACAAGACCTACACCTTCGTCAGTGAAAGGAACTCGAGGCATCTGTGAGTAACCATGAGCTGAGCCCCAGGCCAGCTGCTGTTGAACTTTTCCCACCCTTCCCAGGTAAAACACCTGAATATGTACAAGGGCTTGAAAGCCTAGAGGAAGCGCCGTGGAGCCACAGTATTGACAGCACGCAGGCCAACTTGGTGCCTGCAGGCCAGTCAGGATGGTCCTGGCCCTGGGCGCTCTTCTGGAAGCTTTCCATTGCCCTGCCTGAGATACCCCTCCTGTCCCGGCCCCCACTGCTTTTTTCCTTCCTCACCTCTGTCCGGAGAGAAATTCCAGCGGAAGGTACGTGTGACACATCCTCTTCTTTACAGGTGGAAGCCTGGCAACTCCTTCAGAAAGTCGAGCAGAGACCCACTCACACCGGGCCACCCACAAAGCCGTGGCCCCTCACTCCCTCCCACCAGCACAGCCCCGAGACTGCTGACGGGGCAGAGAATATGGAGTCAGGCACAGCTTCAGGGGCTATTGCTGCCTGCAGCACTGTTTATATTGACCTCAACCCAGGCACACCTGGGGATGGCCGGCCGGCAGGGTCAGGCTACCCAGGTCAGCTAATCCTCAGCCCTCAGGGAATCACATTGTTGAAAATGGACCTCGCTAAGGCAGAATAGAAGCCAAGGTATAAAAGGACACAATGCCATTTTTAGCACCGTAGGTGTGTCTAGAGGTAATCACGTGAGTTGTTATAAGTCAGAAAGTGAAAGACACATATCATATCATATCTCTTATATGTGTGACCGAAAAATGGATACCAGGGCAGATATTTCCACGGAGAAGGGCAATCACAGATTCATTCAACAAACTTATGGTTCACCAATGGAAAGGTGTGAGGATTGGTTTCATTATGATATTGGGGTTAACAGACATATACAAACACAGGTGACATATAGAATCACCAAAGACCTACAGAATACCAAGAGAAGACTACTCAACATTCTGTCATAAGGTACATGGGAAAAGGATCCCAGGAAGAACAGACATATGTGTATGTGTAAAAGAACCACATCTTCCACACCTACAGCAAGCCAAACATTGTAATCAAATTTGCTGTAATAAAAAAATAAAAATTAAATTAAAAACACGAACAAGAAGTAGTGAGACAAACATGAGGGGCTTTCTCCTGGCACATTCCATTCTAAATTCCAATCTAGAACACGACTTCCATTGAGGCTCTGTTGCCCCAGTAACCAGATTTGGTAAGGGAGACCTGCTGCCACCTTGTGGCCGTTTCACACAACAGCAGCTTTAATCCCAGCACTAATGGTCAGTTGATATTCAAAATCATTGCAGGCCTGTAAATGACACCTGGCCTGAAAACAAATCCTGGGTTCATATATCGACCAAAAAATTCAAAGGACGTCAATATTTCAAAACGACAGTTTCAAAAGGCATATTTTACACACATTAGTGTTCTGCTTCTTTTTCTTTCTTTCTTTTTTTGTTAAAAAAACGGGAATGGCAAAAAGCATCCCTCAGAATGGGCGAAAATATTTGCAAACGAATCAATGGACAAAAGTTTAATCTCCAATATATATAAAGAGCTCATGCAGCTTAATATTAAAAAAACAAACAACCCAATACAAAAATGGGCAGAAGATCTAAAGAGACGTTTCTCCAAAGAAGACACAGAGATGGCCAAGACGCACATGAAAAGCTGCTCAACATCACTAATTATTAGAGAAATGCAAATCAAAACTACAATGAGGTATCACCTCACACCTGTTACAATTGGCATCATCAGAAAATCTACAAACAACGAATTCTGGGGAGGGTGTGGACAAAAGGATCCCTCTTCCACTAGTGGTGGAAATGTAAATTGATACAGTCACGATGGAGAACAGTATGGAGTTTCCTTAAAAAAACTAGAAATAGAATTACCATATGATCCAGCAATCCCACTTCTGGGCATATACCCAGAGAAAACCGTAAATCAAAAAGGCACATTCACCACAATGCTCATTTCAGCACTATTTACGATAGCCAGGTAATTGAAGCAACCTAAATACCCACAGACAGATGAATGGATAAAGATGTGGTACATATATAAAATGGAATATTACTCAGCCATAAGAAGGAATGAAACTGGGTCATTTGTAGAGACGTCGATGGATCTAGAGACTGTCATACAGGATGAAGTAAGTCAGAAAGAGACAAACAAATATTGTATATTAATGCATATATGTGGAACCTAGAAAAATGGTACAGATGAACTGGTTTGCAGGGAAGAAATAGAGACACAGAGGTAGAGAACACACATATGGACACCAAGTGTGGGAAGCCATGGGGAGGTGGTGTTAGGATGAGTTGGGAGATTGGGATTGACCTGTATACATGTATATGCATAAAATACAGAACTAATAATAAACTGCTGTATAAAAAAATAAATAAAATTAAATTTCAAAATTTTAAAAAATAAAATTTAAAAATAAAACAGAAAAAAGTTCTTCCCTTCACACAGATGTATTTATATGAATGAATTATTTCCATGCTTATATCTATAAATACATAAAAGAGGAATAAAATCTAACTTGAACCAAAAAAGAAAAAAAAAACCTGAACCCACGAGTTAGACAGAGGAAAACACAATCAGGGCACTTGCTCCATTGGTAAACAATTCTGAAATTGGTCAGAGGTGGGGAATCATCTCCCATAGAGCCAGCAGCCCACTGCTACGCAAGGAGCATCCTCATTGCAAAGCCGGGGGCCATGCCGAGGCATCTGTGAGTAACCGTGAGCTGAGCCCCAGGCCAGCTGCTGTTGAACTTTTCCCACCCTTCCCAGGTAAAACACCTGAATATGTACAAGGGCTTGAAAGCCTAGAGGAAGGGCCGTGGAGCCACACCAGCGACAGCACGCAGGCCAACTTGGTGCCTGCAGGCCAGCCACGATGGTCCTGGCCCTGGGCGCTCTTCTGGAAACTTTCCATTGCCCTGCCTGAAATACCCCTCCTGTCCCGGCCCCCACTGCTTTTTTCCTTCCTCACCTCTGTCAGGACAAAAATTCCAGTGGATGGTATGGGTGACACATCCTCTTCTTTACAGGTGGCAGCCTGGCAACTCCTGCAGAAAGTCCAGCAGAGACCCACTCACACCGGGCCACCCACAAAGCCGTGGCCCCTCACTCCCTCCCACCAGCACAGCCCCGAGACTGCTGATGGGGCAGAGAATATGGAGTCAGGCACAGCTTCAGGGGCTATTGCTGCCTGCAGCGCTCTTTATATTGACCTCAACCCAGGCACACCTGGGGAGGGCCGGCCGGCAGGGTCAGGCTACCCAGGTCAGCTAATCCTCAGCCCTCAGGGAATCACATTGTTGAAAATGGACTTCGCTAAGGCAGAATAGAAGCCAAGGAATAAAAGGACACAATGCCATTTGCAGCACCGTAGGTGTGTCTAGAGGTAATCACGTGACATGTAGTAAGTCAGAAAGTGAAAGACACATATCATATCATATCTCTTATAGGTGTGACCAAAAAATGGATACCAGGGCAGATATTTCCACGGAGAAGGGCAATCACAGATTCATTCAACAAACATATGGTTCACCAATGGAAAGGTGTGAGGATTGGTTTCATTATTATATTGGGGTTAACAGACATATACAAACACAGGTGACATATATAATGACCAAAGACCTACAGAATGCCAAGAGAAGACTACTCAACATTCTGTCATAAGGTACATGGGAAAAGGATTTCAGGAATAACAGACATATGTATATGTGTAAAAGAGCCAAATCTTCCACACCTACAACAAGCCAAACACTGTAATCAAATTACCTGTAATAAAAAATAAAAAAATTAAATTAAAAACACGAACAAGAAGTAGTGAGACAAACTTGAGGGGCTTTCTCCTGGCACATTCCATTCTAAATTCCAATCTAGAACACGACTTCCATTGAGGCTCTGTTGCCCCAGTAACCAGATTTGGTAAGGGAGAACTGCTGCCAGCTTGTGGCCGTTTCATAAAACAGCAGCTTGAATCCCAGCGCTAATGGTCAGTTGATATTCAAAATCATTGCAGGCCTGTAAATGACACCTGCCCTGAAAACAAATCCTGGGTTCATATATCGACCAAAAAATTCAAAGGATCTCCATATTTCAAAACGACAGTTCCAAAATGCATATTTTACACACATTAGTGTTCTGCGTCTCTTTCTTTCTTTCTTTTGTTGTTAAAAAAACGGGAATGGCAAAAAGCATCCCTCAGAATGGGCGAAAATATTTGCAAACGAATCAATGGACAAAGGTTTAATCTCCAATATATATAAAGAGCTCATGCAGCTTAATATTAAAAAAACAAACAACCCAATACAAAAATGGGCAGAAGATCTAAAGAGACGTTTCTTCAAAGAAGACACAGAGATGGCCAAGACACATATGAAAAGCTGCTCAACATCACTAATTATTAGAGAAATGCAAATCAAAACTACAATGAGGTATCACCTCACACCTGTTAGAATCGGCATGATCAGAAAATCTACAAACAACAAATTTTGGGGAGGGTGTGGACAAAAGGATCCCTCTTCCTACTAGTGGTGGAAATGTAAATTGATACAGTCACGATGGAGAACAGTATGGACTTTCCTTAAAAAACTAGAAAGGGAATTACCATATGATCCAGCAATCCCAATTCTGGGCATATACCCAGTGAAAACCATACATCAAAAAGGCACATTCACCACAATTCTCATTTCAGCACTATTTATGATAGCCAGGTAATGGAAACAACCTAAATACCCACAGACAGACGAATGGATAAAGATGTGGTACATATATAAAATGGAATATTACTCAGCCATAAGAAGGAATGAAACTGGGTCATTTGTAGAGACATCGATGGATCTAGAGACTGTCATACAGAATGAAGTAAGTCAGAAAGAGAAAAACAGATATTGTATGTTAATGCATATATGTGGAGCCTAGAAAAATGGTACAGATGAACTGCTTTGCAGGGAAGAAATAGAGACACAGAGGTAGAGAACACACGTATGGACACCAAGTGTGGGAAGCCATGGGGAGGTGGTGTTGGGATGAGTTGGGAGACTGGGATTGACCTGTATACATGTATATGCATAAAATACATAACTAATAATAACCTGCTGTATAAAAATAAATAAAATTAAATTTCAAAATTTTAAAAAAATAAAATTTAAAAATAAAACAGAAAAAAGTTCTTCCCATCACACAGATGTATTTATATGAATGAATTATTTCCATATTTATATCTATAAATACATAAAAGAGGAATAAAATCTAACTTGAACCAAAAAAGAAAAAAAAAAACCTGAACCCACGATTTAGACAGAGGAAAACCTTATCAGGGCACTTGCTCCAGCGGTATACAATTCTGAAATTGGTCAGAGGTGGGGAATCATCTCCCATAGAGCCAGCAGCCCACTCCTATGCAAGGAGCGTCCTCATTGCAAAGCGGGGGGCCATGCCGAGGCATCTGTGAGTAACCGTGAGCTGAGCCCCAGGCCAGCTGCTGTTGAACTTTTCCCACCCTTCCCAGGTAAAACACCTGAATATGTACAAGGGCTTGAAAGCCTAGAGGAAGGGCCATGGAGCCACACCAGCGACAACACGCAGGCCAACTTGGTGCCTGCAGGCCAGCCAGGATGGTCCTGGCCCTGGGCGCTCTTCTGGAAGCTTTCCATTGCCCTGCCTGAGATACCCCTCCTGTCCTGGTACCCACTGCTTTTTTCCTTCCTCACCTCTGTCCAGAGAGAAATTCCAGCGGAAGGTATGGGTGACACATCCTCTTCTTTACAGGTGGCAGCCTGGCAACTCCTGCAGAAAGTCCAGCAGAGACCCACTCACACCGGGCCACCCACAAAGCCGTGGCCCCTCACTCCCTCCCACCAGCACAGCCCCGAGACTGCTGACGGGGCAGAGAATATGGAGTCAGGCACAGCTTCAGGGGTTATTGCTGCCTGCAGCGCTCTTTATATTGACCTCAACCCAGGCACACCTGGGGAGGGCCGGCCGGCAGGGTCAGGCTACCCAGGTCAGCTAATCCTCAGCCCTCAGGGAATCACATTGTTGAAAATGGACCTCGCTAAGGCAGAATAGAAGCCAAGGAATAAAAGGACACAATGCCATTTGCAGCACCGTAGGTGTGTCTAGAGGTAATCACGTGACTTGTAGTAAGTCAGAAAGTGAAAGACACATATCATATCATATCTCTTATAGGTGTGACCGAAAAATGGATACCAGGGCAGATATTTCCACGGAGAAGGGCAATCACAGATTCATTCAACAAACTTATGGTTCACCAATAGAAAGGTGTGAGGGTTGGTTTCATTATGATATTGTGGTTAACAGACATATACAAACACAGGTGACATATATAATCACCAAAGACCTACAGAATACCAAGAGAAGACTACTCAACATTCTGTCATAAGCTACATGGGAAAAGGATCCCAGGAAGAACGACATCTCTATATGTGTAAAAGAACCACATCTTCCACACCTACAACAAGCCAAACATTGTAATCAAATTTGCTGTAATAAAAAATAAAAAATTAAACTAAAAACACGAACAAGAAGTAGTGAGACAAATTGAGGGGCTTTCTCCTGGCACATTCCATTCTAAATTCCAATCTAGAACACGACTTCCATTGAGGCACTGTTGCCCCAGTAACCAGATTTGGTAAAGGAGAACTGCTGCCACATTGTGGCCGTTTCACAAAACAGCAGCTTTAATCCCAGCGCTAATGGTCAGTTGATATTCAAAATCATTGCAGGCCTGTAAATGACACCTGCCCTGAAAACAAGTCCTGGGTTCATATATCGACCAAAAAATTCAAAGGACGTCCATATTTCAAAACGACAGTTTCAAAAGGCATATTTTACACACATTAGTGTTCTGCTTCTTTTTCTTTCTTTCTTTTGTTGTTAAAAAAACGGGAATGGCAAAAAGCATCCCTCAGAATGGGCGAAAATATTTGCAAACGAATCAATGGACAAAGGTTTAATCTCCAATATATATAAAGAGCTCTTGCAGCTTAATATTAAAAAAAAACAAACAACCCAATACAAAATTGGGCAGAAGATCTAAAGAGACGTTTCTTCAAAGAAGACACAGAGATGGCCAAGACGCACATGAAAAGCTGCTCAACATCACTAATTATTAGAGAAATGCAAATCAAAACTACAATGAGGTATCACCTCACACCTGTTAGAATCGGCATCATCAGAAAATCTACAAACAACAAATTCTGGGGAGGGTGTGGACAAAAGGATCCCTCTTCCACTAGTGGTGGAAATGTAAATTGATACAGTCACGATGGAGAACAGTATGGAGTTTCCTTAAAAAAACTAGAAATAGAATTACCATATGATCCAGCAATCCCACTTCTGGGCATATACCCAGAGAAAACCATAAATCAAAAAGGCACATTCACCACAGTGCTCATTTCAGCACTATTTACAATAGCCAGGTAATGGAAGCAACCTAAATACCCACAGACAGATGAATGGATAAAGATGTGGTACATATATAAAATGGAATATTACTCAGCCATAAGAAGGAATGAAACTGGGTCATTTGTAGAGACGTCGATAGATCTAGAGTCTGTCATACAGAATGAAGTAAGTCAGAAAGAGAAAAACAAATATTGTATATTAATGCATATATGTGGAACCTAGAAAAATGGTATAGATGAACTGCTTTGCAGGGAAGAAATAGAGACACAGAGGTAGAGAACACACGTATGGACACCAAGTGTGGGAAGCCATGGGGTGGTCGTGGTGGCATATGTTGGGAGACTGGGATTGACCTGTATACATGTATATGCATAAAATACATAACTAATAATAACCTGCTGTATAAAAACATAAATAAATTTAAATTTTAAAATTTTTAAAAATAAAATTTAAAAATAAAACAGAAAAATGTTCTTCCCTTCACACAGATGTATTTATATGAATGAATTATTTCCATGCTTATATCAATAAATACATAAAAGAGGAATAAAATCTAACTTGAACCAAAAAAGGAAAAAAAACCTGAACCCACCATTTATACAGAGGAAAACCCTATCAGGGCACTTGCTCCAGCGGTAAACAATTCTGAAATTGGTCAGAGGTGGGGAATCATCTCCCATACAGCCAGCAGCCCACCCTCCAAGCATGGAGGGTCCTCATTGCAAAGCTGGGGGACCAAGCCAAGGCATCTGTGAGTAAACGTGAGCTGAGCCCCAGTCCTGCTGCAGCTGAACTCTTCCCACCCTTTCCAGTTAAAACACCTGAATATGTACAAGAACTTGCAAGCCTAGAGGAAGGGCTGTGGAGCCACACCAGCGACAGCACACAGGCCGACTTGGTGCCTGCAGCCCAGTCAGGATGGTCCTGTCCCCAGATGCTCTTCTGGAAGCTTTCCATTTCCCTGCCTGAGATACCCCTCCTGCCACCGCCCCCACTGCTTTTTTACTTCCTCACCTCTGCCTGGGGAGAAATTCCAGCGGCAGGTATGGGTGACACATCCTCTTCTTTAGCAGGTGGCAGCCTGGCAACTCCTGCAGAAAGTCCAGCAGAGCCCCACTCACACTGGGCCACCCACAAAGCCACGGCCCCTCACTCCCTCCCACCAGCACAGCCCCGGCACTGCCTACGGGGCAGAGAATATGGCGTCAGTCACAGCTACAAGGGCTGTCGCTCACTGGAGAGCTGTTTATATTGCCCTCAACCCAGGCACACCTGTGGAGGGCTGGCAGGCAGTTTCTGGCTGCCAAAATCAGCCAATCCTCACCCCTCAGGGCTCACAGTTGCAGAAAATGAAACTTGCTAAACGGGCCAGGCCCTAGGAACAGGTGTGGGCTCTTGAGAGTCAGGATAGACAAGGGGCTGCTGCTGCGGCTTGTTTTCTTATTATTTTATCTGGTCCATGAGTGGAAAACAACTTCAAGAAGACCCTATCCTAATGAGAGGAACCAAGGAGTCAGGGAGAGGAGTGATGGTGGGTGGAGACAGAGGCCTGGTGCCCTGGCTGCAGTGGAAGTGTCTGGAAGACCATGCAGAAAGAGCCTGCAGAGAGTGATAGCCATGGTCACAGGCCTGTCAGAGCTGCTGTTTGTTAATTCAAGTCCTGCTCTGAGGTATTCTGTGTCAGCTGTGAGCGACAGGTGAGCTGGGGGTTCTCTGCAAGGTGGGCTATGTGCACAGTTCCTGTGTGTCCAGCCCTGCTGGGGTACCTGCCCAGGGGAGCTCCGTATCCTGGGAAGGGCCTGAGTAGGAGAGCCCCATGGGCTGCTGGGTAGCTGCAGAGGTGAGCTCCATACCCTGGGAGGGACTTGACCACGAGAGCCCCGTGGGCTGTGGGGTAGGGGTGCAGCCCGGGAGAGCTCCATATCCTGGGATTGGCCTGACCACGAGAGCCCCATGGGCTGCTGGAGACCTGGTAAAGGATATCAGGGCAGTCAGTGAAGCCACCGAGGATATACATCCAGTAGCTCCTATTTCCTACTCCCTGCTGGTCATTCTACCTTCCACCAGGCCATGGCATTCTGTATTAGACTTCAATGATGCCTTCTTCTGTATTCCATTCATCTCAGAGTCACAAGAATTTTTGGCTTGTGAGTGGCAGGACACAACATGCAACAAAAGCAATAATGCTGGGCCGTCCTGCCCCAATGGTTCAAAAATCCCCACACCATCATTGGGGAAATGTCCTCTAAAGACCTAAAAGTTCAACCTCTGTAAAAGGGAACCCTCCTTCAATATGCAGATGACATTCTGATCGCCAGGCCTACTAAAGACGCCTCTGAACTACCTAGCCAAGAAAGGATAGAAGGTGTCCACGAAAAACGCTCAAATATCCCAGGCTAAGGTGACATGACTGGGCTTCATTCTCACAGATATTCGGAGAAACGCATCCCAGGATAGGGAAGAAGCCATTTGCAGCCTTACCTCTTCTAAAACTAGAAGACAGCTTAGGGGTTCCTGGGGAGGCCAAGGTTTTCTGCATCTGGATCCCTAACTACAGTGTAATATCTGGGTCTCTACATGAAACACTGACACGAAAAGATGATGATCCTTTTGAATAGAATCCAGAAGCAGCCTTTCAAGAATGGAAAGAGCAGTCAATACAGACCCTTGCCCAGGAACTCCCTAATTTAGCTAAACCCTTTGACCTTTACATACCCGGTCAAAGGTTAATCGCCCTTGGAGCCTTAGTGCAAAAACTGGGACCACTTGAAATGGAGCAACACAAGAATGCCCTTCAGGTATGATAAACTATGGTCACCAAGGGCTTTGCCCACCGACACATCAGGCCAGGATACTGGGGTATCTAAAAAGCTGGAAATCAGCAGCCCGCAAGGCCAGCTCCCTCCTAAGGGAAAAGGACCCCACGTGGTGATCCTAACCACCCATCATGCCCTGAAGTTGCAGGGGTCGCTCTGTGGACACACTGACCTCGAGTGAGGAGGCCCTCCAACTCCAACCTCCAGAGAGATAAACGGGGGCAACGGGCCCCCAAGATGACTTGTGTGACCATCACTTGACCTGGAGTTTCTCTCAGAAAACGACAAGACTGTGCCCCGAAAGAGCAGACTGCTGCTTGCAGGACTTACTGCACCCAGAGGGGAGCTAATAAGCTTGGCGGGGGAAACGTATATCACGCTTTCACCATAGAAAACCCTACAGACACCGCGGTGATGGTGGCCAATATGACCGGCTGGACTGCTGGCTACTTCTAAAGGCCGTTGACTCAGTGGACGTCATGGTCCTGGATCACCACTGACCCTGGACTGTCTGGGAGTTGTGCGGGCAGGGCTCTGACACATGGTGCTGTTTGTACATTAATTCAGGGACCTAATTAAAGAAAGCACAGACTACTGGTCAGAGCATCTAGTCTGACAAAAACTGTCAGCCTAAGGTCGCCGAACATATGTGGGGTGGGGTGAAACCTGCCACCGCAGCATCTCTGCGCCTCTCTTTCCTGGACACTTAAAGGTCATTAGAATCTGTAACACTTCCAATGCTGGTGCTCAGGCGGACGAGAAGTGAGGCAGGAGGCCTTGGGACAATCAACCTCACCAGGAGGCTGGTGGGGAGACGTTTTGCCCCTCCCCCCATGTATCAGGGCTCCCACCACAGCATGAAGCAGTTACAAAAGAGGGGTCTGCACCCTCAACACCCCAAGAATAAGGAACGGAACAAAAAGCAGAGGAGGTGTTCGTCTCCGGCAACGTTCATTAAAAATTCCTGGGAGATAAAAAGAGAATCTGGGCAATAAAATAAAGTCTAACCTGTTTTTCCTTTGTGCTTTGTCTAATTTCACGTGCTCCTAGGGTTCCGCATGCAGAGGTCCCACACCCGGCACTTCAGACCCGATTTCCTAGTGCAGAATGGCTGGGTCGACACCTCAGCTAGCGGGGTCCCATGCAGACTCCGCGGCATAGAGCCTGAGCTGCAGCCAACGCAGCCCTCGAGAGCTCCATCCCCTCCCTCCCACTGACGCTGCCGGGGACCCTACACAGCAGCCCAGCCCACAGCCCATGGGGGAGTGCACGCTCTCACCTCTCCATTCTGTATTCAAAATAATGTTTCCTTTGCTTCTGAACCAAACTCAGTCTTGATCTGTTGGCTCCAATGACACTGGGCACGGGGACTCCTGTTGGGGTCCACTCTGGAGGATCAGTAACAGAAATTGAGAACATTGTAACTTCAATGAACAGATGTGTGAGCCAAACTGTAGTTAACATAGAGCAGTGTATAATGCTCGGGTAAAATAAGATGTTTCTAAGACTTACATTTGATATTTCCATCACTTTCCTATAAGCAAGTTCAGTGAAGACGTCTGTCTTATTTGTCAGGTCAACATTAGAGAAATGAAGTGATTTATTTCCATGGATGTACATCGAATACTCTTGGCTGAAGCTTCAATCTTGTTTTGAATGCTTTTCCATTGAAAATGATACCTCTCTTTCAGCTCCCCCATTTCTGAGAAGTATAAAATCTTATAATTTATTATTACCAAAGGGGAAAGGTAGGAGAAGGGATAAATTAACAGTTTGGGATTAACACATACACACTGCTATGTATAAAATAGATCATCAACAAGGAACTACTGTATAGCACAGGGAACTACACTGAATATTTTGCAATAACCTATAAGGGGAAATAATCTGAAAAAGAATAGATATTTTTATTGACATCATCTATCAATGACAGATAAAATGTAACCTAAGCAAGGCCGATGGTGAGCGCTTCTGACCCTGAAGATTTCAGTCATCTAAAGTTTGGGCTCTGCCTATTTCCCAAGGCCCTTAAAGGACATACGTGTAGCCGTAGCTTAAAAATTCCCCAGTTTGGGGTTCGGGGAGGCACTGATTTGGAAAAATCCCTGGTGTTCTCCTTACATGCACGGGACCCTTCCTACAGCTAAAACATGCCTGTCACACCTAGAGGATGGTACACCGTTTGATCGGAAAGAGTTTGGAAAAGGCACCTCATCTCCTCATCGCCTGGTGCTCGGGTTCAACCCTCCAGCATCTTTCCTAACAATCTCCTCACTTGGGGATATCAGCACCGTCAACATCCTGTTGCACACAGTTTGGAATTTGTCCCGAGGATGAAGCGGAAGGATGAGAAAAATTTAGAGACAAGTCTTACGTGTTCGGACAGGCACATGCCACTCTAATTTCCAATCCAGAAGACAAATTCATCAAAGGCTAGAATTGCCCACGGAAACAGAATAGGGCTAGAGGAAATCCCGCTGTTTTGTGTCCAGTTTCCAAAAACACAAGTTGAAAAATGGAACTCAGGGGCACTAAAATTCATGAAACTGCAGAGTTGAAAATATCTATCGTCGAAAAATGTCTTGAGGTAAGTCACAGAAAAGGACTTGTAAGCAAGGGAGAGTGGCAGGAAACAGATTTGAAGAGGTAGAAAGGACTCCCCATTAAAGCACAAGAAAAGGGGCTGAACATCGCCAATGATGCAGTTGGCCAAAAAGGGTGTATGCATTTTTTCTGAATATATTCAAGTAAAGGCCATACACACTTTTTATCCAACCAAACAGGTGGGCACTGGAAATCAATATCACAAAATGTATCACTTCACATCAGTCAGAAGGGCCATCCACATAAAGTGTAAACACCAGAAATGCAGGACAGGGCGAGGAGAAAAGGGAGCCCTGTGAGGCTGATAGTGGAAATGTAATTTGCCAACGGCCACTCTGGAGAAGTGTATTGTGTTTGCTAAAACATCTAAAAAATGAGCTACAGAGCATAGGGCACTTGCACTCATGGGCGTGTACCTTGGGAAAAACAAAAATCGACAGAAAACAGGCACCCGAACGTTTACCACCTCTCTGTTAAAAAGGGCCTCAACTTGGATATAACCTAAATGTCCCTGGAAGGATAAAATGGATAAAAGAGATGGGGTACTTATGTAGAGTGGAATATTACTCATCCAGAAATCAATGAAATAAGGCCAGTTGTAACAACTCTGGAGGAGTTACATACGATCATTCTAAGTGACATATGTCAGAAAGAAAAACACATATCATAAGATGTCACTTAAAGGTGGAATCAAAAATGGCTACACATGAAATAAATTACAAAACAGAAACATAGTCAAATATGTAGAAAATAGACATAAGGCTGCTAAATGGGAAAGGTGGGGAATGGTGAGGTATTATCCAGGAGGTTGAAATTAGCAAAGATACCATTCCAAGTACCAAATTGAATAACTGACAAGGCCTACACGGTACCTCAAAGCACTGCACTCAGCCCACTCAAGTCACTGGAAAATAATACATATGACTGGTAAGCATCTGAAAAAGAAGTTATTGTTGTCTCACAGTACATGAATCAAGTGGATGTACAGCAGCAAAAAACAGAGCTTTGAAAATCAGCTGTAACCAATATAAAAATAAATTTAAAACTATTTATAAAAACAGTGAGACAGACAAAAATTCTTACAACTTTTGTTGAAGGGCTACGATGTAACATGGATTGAACACATGTAGACCCACAGCAGGATGATTATATAAGGCTGGAAGCTATGCACGCTAAGAGATGTTAGAGAGGCTGGGTGAGGAAATGCAGACCTTTTAAAGAAATACTGCCTGGTACCCATTCCATGGGTCCCAAATCTGCAGGTTCAAGGGAATCTTCTGACAGCGAAAACATGCCTGGGAAACCGAGATGAATGTACACCGTGTGCTCAGGAAAGGTGTCTAAAATGCACCTCATTTTTGATCTCCTGGTGCTGGGGTTCGCCATTCCAGCCACATTACTAACAATCTCCCCACTTGGAGAATCAGCACCTTTAACCTCCTGTTTCACACAGTTTGCAATTTGTGCAGAGGATAAATGGGAAGAGGGGGAACCAATGAGAGATTAGCTGTAGGACTTTTGACAGGCACATGTCACTCTAATTTCCCATTAGGAAGAAGAATTAACCAAAGGCTCAGCCTGCCTCCCCAGAACCAGAATAGGGCCAGAAGTAATCCAATGGTTTGGCGGCCAGCTCACAAAGAAAGCGAGTTGCAAAATGGAGCTCAGGAGCAGACAATTCAAAGACCTGCAAAGATATAAATGATAACCAACGTCCAAAAATATATTCAGGTAAGGTAACGAAGAGGATCTGAATGAGAGGCAGAATTGCAGGAAACAGATTTCAAAAGGTAGATTGTACTCACATTTAAAGCATATGAAAAGCAGCAGAATTTCTAAAATGATGCGGTTGGGCAAAAGGGTGTATGCGTTTTTTTCGTGAATATCTTCAGGAAAAAAACACATGCAGAGTTTTTGGCCAACCAAGCAAGAGGGAAATTCAAATCCGCACAACAAAGAAGTCTCAATTTCCACTGCTCAGAAAGGCCATCCAAAAAATGTGTACAAACCAGAAATGCAGGAGAGGCCATGGAAAACAGGGAGCCTAGTCACGCTGATGGGTGGGGTATAAATATCCAAGAGCCACTCTGAAGAAGTGTATGCTCTTTTTAAAACATCTAAAATACAAAGCCCCGGAGCAAGGGGATTTCAACTCATGGACATATAACTTGGGAAGACTAAATGTCAATAAGACACAGGCACCCCAAAGTTTAGGGCTGCTCTGCATACAAGAACCTCAACTTTGGTACACCTAAAATATCCCAGGAAAAAGAGAAATGCATAAAGAACTTGTGGTAATTTTGTACAACGGAATATCACTCAGACATGAAATCAATGTATATAAGGCCAGTAGCAGCATAATGAGTGGATTTAGGTATGATGATTTTAAGGGAAATTAGTCACACAGAAAAAGAATCTTATCATAAGATATCACTTATAGAGGGAATGTCAATATCACAACACATGAACTGAATTAGGAAAGAGAACAGAGTCTCACATTTAGCAAAAATCTCTTATGCCTGCTTCAGGGGAAAGGAGAGGTGGTGTGATGCATAAAACCAGAGTTTGATATTAGCACAGGTACCATTCCATAAACCAAATACAGAATAGACAAGACCTACACCTTCCTCAGTGAACGGGACTCAACACCCCTATGCCCCACAGAGGAATATATCTGACTACTAAGAATCTTAAAACCTATGTATTGATATGTCTCCGTAAGGGAATCAATTGTGTCTAGACTGGCATAAACACGTCAGTGAAAATCAGCTCAACCCCATTATAAAAATGAATTTCAAAAAAACCCCAAAAAACAGCGAAATTCTTACACAATTCCTTCAGGGGTTCTGATGAAACCTGGAATGACCCTATCTGCAAAGACAGCTGGATGAGACATAAGGCTGGACACGTGGGACTGAGAGGACTGTTGAGATTGGGAGAGAAAATGCAGACCTTTTAAAGTAGTAATGCATGCCACCATTCCATGTGTCCCAAATCTCCAGGTAGAAGGGAATATCACTACAATTATAACATGTATGGGAAACCTAGAAAATGGACACCCTGTGATGGCGAAAGGTTTCTAAAACTCTCCTAATTTTTCCTCTCCTTGTGCTCCACTTTGGCATTCCAACTGCTTTACTATCAATCTCCCACCTTAGGAGAGTCAGCCCCTATAACCTCCTGGTTCGCACAGTTTGCTAATTGTGCAGAGGATGAAAGGGAAGAGGGAGAACCAATCAGAGAGTAGATGTAGGCATTTGGATGGGCACATGTCACTCTAATTTCCCGGCAGGGAGAAGAATTAACCAAAGCCCCAGCCACCCACAGGGAACCAATATAGCCACCCCTGGAACCAGTATAGGTCCTGAAGCAAAATTGTGGATTTGCGGCCAGCTCACAAAGATGGGATTTGAAAATTGGAGCTCAGGGGCACAGCAATTCACAAACCTGCAGACTTATAAAGGACTACTCTCTTCCAAAAATCTGTTGAGGGAAGGCAATGAAGTGGCCTTGAAAATGAGCCAGAATTGCACAAAACATATTTCAAGAGGTAAATTGGAATCGCCTTTAAAGCACAGGAAAAGCATCCCAACTTGGACAGAGATGCACTTGGCCAAAAAGGGCGTATGACTTTTCTCCTGAATATATTCAGAAGAAAACGCATACACCCTTTTTGGCCAATCAAGCAAGCGCGCAATACAAATCCACACTACAAAGAATTGTCACTTACCACCGGTCAAAAGGGACATCCGAATATCTGTAAAAACCAGAAAGGCAAGAGAGAGATGGCAAGGGCATGAAGCAATGTGATCCCAATGGTCATGGAGGATTGTGATGACAAGCGCATGGAGAATTGTGATGAGAAGATTATGTACCATTTTGTTGACAAAGGCAAGGAGCATTATGATGACAAGGTTCATGGAGCACTGTGATGACAAGCATCACGGAGCATAGTGATTACAGGGGTCATGGAGCATTGGGATGACAAGCGCATGGATCATTGTGATGACAATGGTCATGGAGCATTTTAATGACAAGAGTCCCGGATCATTGTGTTGTCAGGGTTCATGGAGCGTTGTGATGACAGTGGTCATGGAGCATTGTGATGACAGGGGTCATGGCGCATTTTGATGAGAAGGTCATGGAGCATTGGGCTGAAAATGTCCATGGAGTACTGTGATGACAGGGGTCATGGAGCATTGTGATGACAAGGTACTGGAGCACTGTGATGAGAAGACCATGGAGCCTTGTGATGACAAGTCTCATGGAGCATTCTGATGAAAAGTGCCATGGAGCATTGTGATTACAGGGGTCTTGGAGCATTGTGATGACAAGGGCATGGAGCATTGGGATGAGAAGGCTATGGAGCGTTCTGATGACATGCATCATGGAGCTTTGTGATGACAAGGGCATGGAGCATTGTGATTACAGCAGTCTTGGAGCACTGTGATGAAAAGGGCATGGATCATTGTGATGAAAAAGGCATGGAGACTTGTCATGACAGGGTTCAAGGAGCAAACTGACAACAAGTGTCAGGAGCATTGTGATGACAAGGGTATTGAGTATTGTGATGACAAAGGTCATGGAGCATTGTGATGAGAAGACCATGGATAATTGTGATGACGAGCGTCATGGGGCGTTGTGATTATAAGTGTTATGGAACATATTGATCTCAAGGATTTGGAGCATTTTGATGACAGAGGTCATGGAGCATTTTGGTTTCATTGTGATGACAATAGCCTGAAGCATTATGATGATGGGCATGGTGCATTGTGATGACAGGGTTCATGGAGCATTGAGATGAAAAGGGGCATGGAGCATTGCGATTACAGGAGTCTTGGAGCATTGTGATGACAAAGGCATGGAACATCGTGAATGAGAAGGCCATGGATCATTCTGTTGACATGCATCATGGAGCTTTGTGATGACAAGGGCATGGAGCATTGTGATTACAGGGGTCTTGGAGCATTGTGATGACAAGGGTCATGGAGCCTTGTGATGACAAGGCTGTGGAACATTGTGATGGCAGGGGTCATGGAGCATTGTTATGACAGGGGTAATGGAGCATTGTGATGACAAGGGCATGGAGCATTGGTCTGAAAAGTTTCATGGATTATTGTGATAAGAGGGGGCAAGGAGCATTGTGATGACAAGGGCGTGGAACACTGTGATACATGGGTCATGGAGGATTGTAATGACAAGCGCATGGAGCATTGTGATAAGAATGGCATCAAGCATTGTGATGAAAAGCATCATGGAGCCTGTGATGACAAGGGCATGGAACAATGTGATGAGAGGGTTCATGGAGCATTGTGATGACAATGGCATGCAGCATTGTGATGACAAGGGTCATTGAGCTTTGTGATGACAAAGGTCATGGAGCATTTTGATGACAAGGGTGTGGTGCATTCTGTTGTGAAGGGCAGGGAGCATTGTGATGACAGGGGTTATGGAACATTGTGATGTCAGGGGAATGGAGCATTGTGATGATAAAGGCATGTAGCATTGTTGTGACAAGGGTCATGGAATATTGTCATGACAGGGGTGAGGGAGTATTGTGTTGACTAGTGAGGGAACATTGTGATATCAGTGGTGAGAGAGCATTTTGATGAGAAGTGCATGGAGCAGTGTGATGACAAGGTTTATGGAGCATTGTGATGACAAAGATGTGGAGCATTGTGATGACAAGTGCATGGCACATTGTGATGCCATGGGTCATGGAGTATTGTGCTAACAAAGGCATTGAGCATTGGGAGGACAAGGGTCACCGAGCATTGTGATGAAATGTTCATGGAGCGCTGTGGTGACAAAGGTCACAGAGCCTTGTGATGACGAGGGCATGGACCATTGTGATGACAAAGGTCATGAAGCATTGTGATGACTGGAGTCACGGAGCATTGTGATGACAGGGGTCATAGAGCATTGTGATGAAAGGACATGGAGCATTGTGATGACAGGGGCATGCTGCATTGGTTTGACAAGTTTCAGGGATTATTGTGATGACAGTGGGCATGGCGCATTGTGATGACAAGGGCATGGAGCATTGTGATGAGAAGGTCATGGAGTATTGTGAAGAAGGGTGTCAGGGAGCATTCTGATGACATATGTCGTGGTCCATTGCGATGACAATGGAATGGAGCATTGTGATGCCAAGTGTCATGGAGGATTGTGATGACAAAGGTAATGGAGCATTTTGATGACAAGCGCTTGGGGCATTGTGATGACAAGGGTCATGGAACATTGTGATAACAAGGGCCATTGAGAATTTTGATGACATGTTCATGAAGCATTGTGATGACAATCACATGGAGCTTGCTGTGACAGGGATCATGGAGCATTGCGATGAAAAGTGCATAGAGAATTGTGATGACAAAGCATGTAACACTGTGATGAAAAGCATCATGGAGCACAGTGATGCCAAGAACGTGGAGAATTGTGATGACAGGGGACATGGAGCATTGTGATGACCGGGGACATGGAGCATTGTGATGCCCAAGGCATGGAACACTGTGATGGCAAGACCGTGGAGCATTGTGATGAGAAGACCATGGATAATTGTGATGAGGAGCGTCATGGAGCACTGTAATGACAAGTGGTATGGAGCCTTGTGATGACAGGGGTCATGGAGCATTGTTATGAGAGTGGTCATGGAGCATTGTGATGACAAGTGTCATGGAGCATTTTGATGACAAGGGCGTGGAGCATTGTGATGAGAAGACCATGGACAATTGTGATTACGAGTGTCATGGAGCACTGTAATGATAAGCAGTATGGAGCATTGTGATGACAGGGGTCATGGAGCATTGTGATGACTGGGGACATGGAGCATTGTGATGACCAGGGCATGGAGCATTGTGATGGCAAGACCGTGGAGCACTGTGATGAGAAGACCATGGATAATTGTGATGACGAACATCATGGAGCACTGTAATGACAAGGGGCATGGAGCATTGTGATGACAGGTGTCATGGAGCATTGTGATGAAAGGGGTCATGGATCATTGAGATGACAAAGGTCACGGAGCATTCTGATGACAAGCTTGTGGAGTATTGTGATGACAATGGCATGAAGCATTGTGATGAAAAGGGCATGGATCATTGTGATGAAAAAGGCATGGAGACTTGTCATGACAGGGTTCAATGAGCATACTGATGACAAGTGTCAGGGAGCATTGTGATGACAAGTGTATTGAGAATTGTGATGACAAAGGTCATGGAGCATTGTGATGAGAAGTCCATGGATAATTGTGATGACCAGCGTCATGGGGCGTTGTGATGACAAGTCTTATGGAACATTGTGATCACAAGGGTTTGGAGCATTGTGATGAGAGAGGTCATGGAGAATTTTGATTTCATTGTGATGACAATAGCATGAAGCATTATGATGATGGGCATGGTGCATTGTGATGACAGGGTTCATGGAGCATTGAGATGCAAAGAGGCATGGATCATTGTAATAACAAGGGTCTTGGAGCATTGTGATGACAAGGGCATGGAGTATTGTGATGAGAAGGCCATGGAGCATTCTGATGACATGCGTCAGGGAGCTTTGTGATGACCTGGGCATGGAGCATTGCGATTACAGGGGTCTTGGAGCATTGTGATGACAAGGGTCATGGAGTCTTGTGATGACAAGGCCGTAGAACATTGTGATGGCAGGGGTCATGGAGCATTGTTATGACAGGTGTAATGGAGCATTGTGATGACAAGGGCATGGAGCATTGGTCTGAAAAGTTTCATGGATTATTGTGATGAGAGTGAGCATGGAGCATTGTGATGACAAGGGCACGGAACACAGTGATACATGTGTCATGGAGGATTGCAATGACAAGGGCATGGAGCATTGTGATGACAAGTGTCATGGAGCTTTGTGATGACAACGGCATGGAGCAATGTGATGAGAGGTTTCATGGAGCTTTGTGATGACAATGGCACGGAGCATTGTGATTCCAAGGGTCATGGAGCTTTGTGATGACATAGGCCATGGAGCATTTTGATGACAAGGGCGTGGTGCATTGTGATGAGAAGGACAGGGAGCATTGTGATGACAGGGTCATGGAGCAATTGGATGAAAAGGGTCATGGAACATTTTGATGACAGTGTTTATGGAACATTGTGATGTTAGGGGTCATGGAGCATTGTGATGAAAAGGGTCATGGAGCATTGTGATGACAGGGGTTATGGAACATTGTGATGTCAGGGGTCATGGAGCATTGTGATGATAAGAGCATGTAGCATTTTTGTGACAAGGGTCATGGAACATTGGGATGACAGGGTGGAGGGAGTATTGTGTTGACTAGTGATGGAACATTGTGATATCAGTGGTGAGAGAGCATTTTGATGAGAGGTACATGGAGCATTGTGATGACAAGGCTGTGGAGCATTGTGATGAGAAACGCAGGGCACATTGTGATGACATGGGTCATGGAACATTGTGCTGACAAACGCATGGAGCATTGTGATGACAAGGTTTATGGAGCATTGTGATGACAACGATGTGGAGCATTGTGATGACAAGCGCATGGCACATTTGATGCCATGTGTCATGGAGTAATGTGCTGACAAAGGCATGGAGCATTGTGATGACAAGGGTCACCGAGCATTGTGATGAAATGTTCATGGAGTGTTGTGGTCACAAAGGTTACAGAGCCTTGTGATGACGAGGGCATGGACCATTGTGATGACAAAGGTCATGAAGCATTGTGATGACTGGAGTCACGGAGCATTGTGATGACAGGGGTCATAGAGCATTGTGATGAAAGGGCATGGAGCATTGTGATGACAGGGGTATGTTGCATTGGTTTGACAAGTTTCAGGGATTATTGTGATGACAGTGGGCATGGCGCATTGTGATGACAAGGGCATGGAGCATTGTGATGAGAAGGTCATGGAGTATTGTGAAGAAGGGTGTCAGGGAGCATTGTGATGACTTATGTCATGGTCTATTGCAATGACAATGGAATGTAGCATTGTGATGCCAAGTGACATGGAGGATTGTGATGACAAAGGTAATGGAGCATTTTGATGACAAGGGCTTGGAGCATTGTGATGACAAGGGTCATGGAGCATTGCGATAACAAGGGCCATTGAGAATTTTGATGACATGTTCATGAAGCATTGTGATGACAATCACATGGAGCTTGCTATGACAGGGGTCATGGAGCATTGCGATGACAAGTGCATAGAGAATCGTGATGACAAATCATGTAACACTGTGATGAGAAGTATCATGGAGCATAGTGATGCCAAGAACGTGGAGAATTGTGATGACAGGAGACATGGAGCATTGTGATGACCAGGGCATGGAGCAATGTGATGGCAAGAACGTGGAGCACTGTGATGAGAAGACCATGGATAATTGTGATGACGAGCGTCATGGAGCACTGTAATGACAAGGGGTATGGAGCATTGTGATGACAGGGGTCATAGAGCATTGTGATGACTGGGGACATGGAGCATTGTGATGACCAGTGCATGGAGCCTTGTGATGGCAAGATCATGGAGCACTGTGATTAGAAGATCATGGATAATTGTGATGACGAGTGTCATGGAGCACTGTAATGACAAGGGGTATAGAGCATTGTGATGACAGTGGTCATGGAGCATTGTGATGACCGGGGACATGGAGCATTGTGATGCCCAAGGCATGGAGCACTGTGATGGCAAGACCGTGGAGCATTGTGATGAGAAGACCATGGATAATTGTGATGAGGAGCGTCATGGAGCACTGTAATGACAAGTGGTATGGAGCCTTGTGATGACAGGGGTCATGGAGCATTGTTATGACAGTGGTCATGGAGCATTGTGATGACAAGGGTCATGGAGCATTTTGATGACAAGGGCGTGGAGCATTGTGATGAGAAGACCATGGACAATTGTGATTACGAGTGTCATGGAGCACTGTAATGACAAGCGGTATGCAGAACTGTGATGACAGGGTCATGGAGCATTGTGATGACTGGGGACATGGAGCATTGTGATGACCAGGGCATGGAGCATTGTGATGGCAAGACCGTGGAGCACTGTGATGAGAAGACCATGGATAATTGTGATGACGAACATCATGGAGCACTGTAATGACAAGGGACATGGAGCATTGTGATGACAGGTGTCATGGAGCATTGTGATGACAGGGGTCATGGATCATTGAGATGAAAAGTGTCACGGAGCATTCTGATGACAAGCTTGTGGAGTATTGTGATGACAATGGCATGGAGCATTGTGATGAAAAGGGCATGGATCATTGTGATGAAAAAGGCATGGAGACTTGTCATGACAGGGTTCAATGAGCAAACTGATGACAAGTATCAGGGAGCATTGTGATGACAAGTGTATTGAGAATTGTGATGACAAAGGTCATGGAGCATTGTGATGAGAAGTCCATGGATAATTGTGATGACCAGCGTCATGGGGCGTTGTGATGACAAGTCTTATGGAACATTGTGATCACAAGGGTTTGGAGCATTGTGATGAGAGAGGTCATGGAGAATTTTGATTTCATTGTGATGACAATAGCATGAAGCATTATGATGATGGGCATGGTGCATTGTGATGACAGGGTTCATGGAGCATTGAGATGAAAAGAGGCATTGATCATTGTAATAACAAGGGTCTTGGAGCATTGTGATGACAAGGGCATGGAGTATTGTGATGAGAAGGCCATGGAGCATTCTGATGACATGCGTCAAGGAGCTTTGTGATGACATGGGCATGGAGCATTGTGATTACAGGGGTCTTGGAGCATTGTGATGACAAGGGTCATGGAGCCTTGTGATGACAAGGCTGTGGAACATTGTGATGGCAGGGGTCATGGAGCATTGTTATGACAGGTGTAATGGAGCATTGTGATGACAAGGGCATGGAGCATTGGTCTGAGAAGTTTCATGGATTATTGTGATGAGAGTGAGCATGGAGCATTGTGATGACAAGGGCACGGAACACAGTGATACATGTGTCATGGAGGATTGCAATGACAAGGGCATGGAGCATTGTGATGACAAGCGTCATGGAGCTTTGTGATGACAACGGCATGGAGCAATGTGATGAGAGGTTTCATGGAGGTTTGTGATGACAATGGCACGGAGCATTGTGATTCCAAGGGTCATGGAGCTTTGTGATGACATAGGCCATGGAGCATTTTGATGACAAGGGCATGGTGCATTGTGATGAGTAGGGCTGGGAGCATTGTGATGACAGGGTCATGGAGCAATTGGATGAAAAGTGTCATGGAACATTTTGATGACAGTGTTTATGGAACATTGTGATGTTAGGGGTCATGGAGCATTGTGATGAAAAGGGTCATGGAGCATTGTGATGACAGGGGTTATGGGACATTGTGATGTCAGGGGTCATGGAGCATTGTGATGATAAGAGCATGTAGCATTTTTGTGACAAGGGTCATGGAACATTGGGATGACAGGGTGGAGGGAGTATTGTGTTGACTAGTGATGGAACATTGTGATATCAGTGGTGAGAGAGCATTTTGATGAGAGGTGCATGGAGCATTGTGATGACAAGGCTGTGGAGCATTGTGATGAGAAACGCAGGGCACATTGTGATGACATGGGTCATGGAACATTGTGCTGACAAACGCATGGAGCATTGTGATGACAAGGTTTATGGAGCATTGTGATGACAACGATGTGGAGCATTGTGATGACAAGCGCATGGCACATTTGATGCCATGTGTCATGGAGTAATGTGCTGACAAAGGCATGGAGCATTGTGATGACAAGGGTCACCGAGCATTGTGATGAAATGTTCATGGAGTGTTGTGGTCACAAAGGTTACAGAGCCTTGTGATGACGAGGGCATGGACCATTGTGATGACAAAGGTCATGAAGCATTGTGATGACTGGAGTCACGGAGCATTGTGATGACAGGGGTCATAGAGCATTGTGATGAAAGGGCATGGAGCATTGTGATGACAGGGGTATGTTGCATTGGTTTGACAAGTTTCAGGGATTATTGTGATGACAGTGGGCATGGCGCATTGTGATGAGAAGGTCATGGAGTATTGTGAAGAAGGGTGTCAGGGAGCATTGTGATGGCATATGTCATGGTCTATTGCAATGACAATGGAATGTAGCATTGTGATGCCAAATGTAATGGAGGATTGTGATGACAAATATAATGGAGCATTGTGATGACTAGGGCTTGGAGCATTATGATGACAAGGGCCATTGAAAAATTTCATGACAAGGTCGTGAAGCATTGTGATGACAAGGTGCTGGAGCATTGTGATGAGAAAACCATGGAGCCTTGTGAGACAAGTCTCATGGAGCATACTGATGAAAAGGGGCATGGAGCATTGTGATTAGAGTGTCTTGGAAAATTGTGATGACAAGGGCATGGAGCATTGTGATGAGAAGGCCAAGGAGCAGTCTGATGACATGCGTCATTGAGCTTTGTGATGACAAGGGCATGGAGCATTGTAATTACAGGCGTCTTGGAGCATTGTGATGAAAAAGGCATGGATCATTGTGATGAAAAAGGCATGGAGCCTTGTCATGACAGGGTTCAAGGAGCATACAGAGAACAAGTGTCAGGGAGCATTTTGATGACAAGTGTATTGAGCATTGTGATGACAAAGGTCATGGAGCATTGTGAAGAGAAGACCATAGATAATTGTGATGACGAGCGTCATGGGGCATTGTGATGACAAGTGTTATGGAATATTGTGATCACAAGGGTTTGGAGCAGTGTTATGACAGAGGTCATGGAGCATTTTGATTTCATTGTGATGACAATAGCCTGAAGCATTATGATGATGGGCATGGTGCATTGTGATGACAGGGTTCATGGATCATTGAGATAAAAAGGGACATGGAGCATTGTGATTACAGGTGTCTTGGAGCATTGTGATGAGAAGGGTCATGGAGCCTTGTGATGACAAGGCCATAGAACATCGTGATGGCAGGGGTCATGGAGCATTGTTATCACAGGGTTAATGGAGCATTGTGATGGCAAGGGCATGGAGCATTCTGATGACATGCATCATGGAGCTTTGTGATGACAAGGGCATGTAGCACTGTGATTACAGGGGTCTTGGAGCATTGTGATGACAATGGTCATGGAGCCTTGTGATGACAAGGCCGTGGAACGTTGTGATGGCAGGGGTCATGGAGCATTGTTATGACAGGGGTAATGGAGCATTGTGATGACAAGGGCATGGAACATTTGTCTGAAAATTTTCATGGATTATTGTGATGAGAGTGGGCATGGAGCATTGTGATGACAAGGGCACGGAACACAGTGATACATGTGTCATGGAGGATTGTAATGACAAGGGCATGGAGCATTGTGATGAGAAGGGCATCGAGCAGTGTGATGACAAGCACCATGGAGCTTTTTGATGACAATTGCATGGAACAATATGATGAGAGGTTTCATGGAGTATTGTGATGACAATGGCATGGAGCATTGTGATGCCAAGGGTCATGGAGCATTTTGATGACAAGGGCGTGGTGCATTGTGATGAGAAGGGCAGGGAGCATTGTGATGACATTGTCATGGACCAATGATGAAAAGTGTCATGGAACATTTTGATGAGAGGCGTTATGTAACATTGTGATGTTAGGGGTCATGGAGCATTTTGATGAAAAGGGTCATGGAGCATTTTGATGACAGGGGTTATGGAACATTGTGATGTCAGGGATCATCAAACATTGTGATGATAAGTGCATGTAGCATTGTGATGACAGGAGTCATGGAACATTGTGATGACAGGGTTGAGGGAGTATTGTGATGAATAGTGATGTAACATTGTGATATCAGTGGTGAGAGAGCATTTTGATTTGAAGTGCATGGAGCATTGTGATGACAAGGTTTATGGAGCATTGTGATGACAAGATTGTCGAGCACTGTGACGACAAGCTCATGGTGCATTGTGATGACATGGGTCATGGAGCATTGTGCTGACAAGCGCGTGGAGCATTGTGATGACAAGGGTCATGGAGCATTGTGCTGAGAAAGGCATAGAGCATTGTGATGACAAGGGTCAAAGAGCATTGTGATGAAAAGTTCATGAAGCATTGTGGTTAAAAAGGTCACAGAGACTGTTGATGACAAGGGCATGGACCACTGTGATGACAAAGGTCATGAAGCCTTGTGATGACTGGAGTCACGGAGCATTGTGATGACAGGGGTCATGGAGCATTGTGATAACAAGGGCATGGGGCATTGTGATGACAAGGGCATGGAGCATTGGTCTAATAAGTTTCATGGCTTATTGCGATGACAGTTGGAATGGCGCATTGTGATGACAAGGGCATGGAGCATTGTGATGACCAGGTCATTCATTATTGTGAAGACAGGTGTCAGGGAACATTGTGATGACATATGTAATGGCCCATTGTGATGACAATGCCATGGAACATTGTGATGCCAAGTGTCATGGAGGATTCTGATGACAAAGGTAATGGAGCATTGTGATGACAATGGCTTGGAGCATTGTGATGACAAGGGTCAGGGAGCATTGTGCTGACAAGTGCATGGAAAATTGTGATGACAAGGGACATGGAGCATTCTGATGACAAGCTTGTGGAGTATTTTGATGACAATGGCATGGAGCATTGTGATGAAAATGGCATGGTGCATTTTGATGAAAAAGGCATGGAGCCTTTTTGTGACAGGGTTCAAGGAGCATTCTGACGACAAGTGTCAGGGAGCATTGTGATGACAAGTGTATCGAGAATTGTGATGACAAAGTCATGGAGCATTGTGATGAAAAGGGCATGGAGTATTGTGATGACAGGCATCATGGAGCATTGTGATGACAAGTGTTATGGAACATTGTGATCACAAGGGTTTGGAGCATTGTGATGACAGAGGTCATGGATCATTTTGATTTCAAGGAGCATGGAGCATTGTGATGACAAGGGCATGGAGCAATGTGATCCCAAGGTTCATGGAGGATTGTGATGGCAATGGTAATGGAGTATTGTGATGACAAGTGCATAGAACATTGTAATGACAAGGTCATGTAGCATTTTGCTGACAAAGACATGGAGCATTGTGATGACAGGTGTCATGGAGCACTGTGATGACAAGCGTCACGGAGCATTGTTATTACAGGGGTCATGGAGCATTGGGATGACAAGGGCATGCATCATTGTGATGACAAGTGTCATGGAGCATTGGGCTGAAAATGTTCATGGAGTATTGTGATGACAGGGGTCATGGAGCATTGTGATGACTAGGGAATGGAGCATTGTGATGACAAGAGTCCCGGATCATTGTGTTGTCAGGTGATATTGAGCGTTGTGATGACTGTGGTCATGGAGCATTGTGATGAGAAGGTCATGGAGCATAGGGCTGAAAATGTTCATGGAGTATTGTGATTACAGGGGTCTTGGAGCATTGTGATGACAAGGGCATGGAGCATTGTGATGAGAAGGCCATGGAGCATTCTGATGACATGCATCATGGAGCTTTGTGATGACAAGGGCATGGAGCATTGTGATTACAGGGGTCTTGGAGCATTGTGATGAAAATGGCATGGATCATTGTGATGTAAAAGGCATGGAGCCTTGTCATGAAAGGGTTCAGGGAGCATACTGATGGCAAGAGTCAGGGAGCATTGTGATGACATGTGTATTGTGCATTGTGATGACAAATGTCATGGGGCATTGTGATGAGAAGTCCATGGATAATTGTGATGAGTAGCGTCATGGGGTATTGTGATGACAAGTGTTATGGAACATTGTGATCACAAGGGTTTGGAGCATTGTGATGACAGAGGTCATGGAGCATTTTGATTTCATTGTGATGACAAGAGCATGAAGCATTATGATGATGGGCATGGTGCATTGTGATGACAGGGTTCATGGAGCATTGTGATGAAAGGTGGCATGGAGCTTTGGTCTGACAAGTTTCATGTATTATTTTGATGACAGTGGGCATGGCACATTGTGATGACAAGGGCATGGAGCATTTTGATGACAAGGTCATGGAGTATTGTGAAGACAGGTGTCAGGGAGCATTGTGATGACATATGTCATGTTCCATTGTGATGACAATAGCATGGAGCATTGTGATGCCAAGTGTCATGGAGGATTGTTGTGACAAACGTAAAGGAGCATTGTGATGATAAGCGCATGGAGCATTGAGATGACAAGGGCCATTGATAATTTTAATGTCCATGTCGTGAAACATTGTGATGACAAGCGCATGGAGCTTCCTATGACAGGGGTCAAGGAGCATTGCGATGACAAGTGCATGGAGTATTGTTATGACAAGAGCATATAACATTGTGATGAGAAGTGCCATGGAGCATTGTGATGACAAGGACGTGTAGAATTGTGAGGACAAGGGACATTGAGCTTTGAGATGACCAGGGCATGGAGCATTGTGATGGCAAAACCGTGGAGCATTGTGATGAGAAGACCTTGGGTAATTGTGATGACGAGCATCATGGAGCACTGTAATGACAAGGGGCATGAAGCATTGTGATGATAGGTGTCAGGGAGCATTGTGATGACAGGGGTCATGGAGCATTGTGATGACAAGGACATGGAGCATTGTGATGACAAGGGTACGGAACATTGTGATGAAAAGTGCCATTGAGAATTTTGATGATAAAGTCGTGAAGCATTGTGATGACAAACACTTGGAGCTTGCTATGACAGGGGTCATGGAACATTGCAATGACAAGTGCATGGAGAATTGTGATGAAACGAGCATGTAACTTTCTGATGAGAAGTGTCATGTAGCATTGTGATGACAAGTACGTGGAGAATTGTTATGACAAGGGACATGGAGCATTGTGATAACCAGGGAATGGAGCATTGTGATGACAGGGGTCATGGAGCATTATTATGACAAGGGCCATGGTGAATTCTGATATAAGATATCATTTATGAAGGGAATGTAAACCTGGCTACATATGAAATGAATTAGGAAAGAGAACAGAGTCTCAGATTTAGAAAACACTCTTATGCATGCTTAAGGGGGAAGGAGAGGTGGGGAGACTCACAAAACCAGAGTTTGATATTAACACAGGTACCGTTCCATAATCCAAATACAGAAGAGACAAGCCCGACTCCTTCCTCAGTGAATGGGACTCAACACCCCTATTCCCCACAGAGAAATATATCTGACTAGTAAGGATCTTAAAACCTATGTATTGATATGTCTCCATAAGGGAACCAAGTGTGTCTAGAATGACATAAACACGGCAGTGAGAATCAGCTCAAACCCACTATAAAAAGGAATTTCAAAACAAAACAAAGAAAAAGTGAAATTCTTACACAATACCTTCAGGGGTTCTGATGAAACTTGGAATGACCCTATCTACAACAACAGCTGGATGTGGCATAAGGCTGTTCACTTGGGACTGAGAGGATTGGTGAGATTGGGTGTGAAAATGCAGACGCTTTAAAGCAATAATGCCTGCCACTGTTTCCATGGTTCCCAACTCTCCAGGTAGAAGGGAATATCACTACAGTTATAACATGTATGGGAAACCTAGAGAATGGACACCCTATGATGGTGAAAGGTTTCTAAAACTCTACTAATTTTTTTCTCTCCATGTGCTGCAGCTTGACATTCCAACTGCTTTAATATCAATCTCCCAACTTGGAGAGTCAGCCCCTATAACCTCCTGGTTCGCACAGTTGGCACATTGTGCAGAGGATATAAGGGAAGAGGGAGAACCAATGAGAGAGAAGCTGTAAGCATTTGGACGGCCACATGTCACTCTAATTTCCCGTCACGAAGAAGAATTAACCAAACTCTCAGCCTGCCCCACCCCAATAACTAGTATAGGTCCTGAAGCAAAATTGTGGGTTTGCGGTCAGCTCACAAAAACACAAGTTGAAAAATGGAGCTCACGGGCACAGCAATTCACTAACTTGCAGAGTTATACAGGACTACTCTCTTCCAAAAATCTGTTGAGGAAAAGCCATGAGGCAGACTTGAAAATGAGGGAGATTTGCAGGAAACAGATTTCCAGAAGTACATTGGAATCGCCTTTAAACACAGGAAAAGCATCACAACTTCGACAATTATGGAATTGTCCATAAAGGGCGCATGTGTTTTCTCCTGAATATATTCAGGAGAAAACGCATACACCCATTTTGGCCAAGCAAGCAACCGAACAATGCAAATCTGCACTACAAAGAAGTATCACTTCCCACCAGTCAAAAGGGATATCCGTAAAATGTGTAAAAACCAGAAAGGCAAGAGGGGCTCTGGATAACAGGGAGCCTTGTTATGCTGATGGGTGGGATGTAGCTTGCCAACAGCCACTCTGGAGGAGTGCATTGTGTTCCCTAAAAGAATTAAACAACAGAGCTTAACAACATAAGGCACTTCCAGTCATGGGAATATACCTTGGGAAAATTGAAAATCAATAAGACACAGCCAACCCAAAATATAGGGCAACACTGCTTACAAGAACCTCGACTTCGGGACACCTTAAATATCCCAGGAAAGACAAAAATAGTAAAGAAATTGTGGTACATACGTACGATGGAATATCCCTCAGTCATGAAATCAATGTCAAAAGGCCAGTAGCAGCATAATGAGTGGATTCATGTACGCTGATTCTAACTGAAATAAGTCACAAAGAAAAAGAAACTTATCATAAAATATCACTTATGAAGGTCTTGTAAACATGGCTACACATGAACTGAATTAGGAAAGAGAAGAGTCTCACATTTAGAAAACACTCTTATGCCTGCTCAAGAGGAAAGGAGAGGTGGGGTGATGCATAGAACCAGAGTTTGATATTAGCACAGGTACGGTTGCATAATCCAAATACAGAATAGACAAGACCAACTCTTTCCTCACTGAATGGGGCTCACCACCCCTATTCCCCGCAGAGTAGTATATCTGACTAGTAAGAATCTTAAAACCTATGTATTGATATGTCTCCATAAGGTAACGAAGTGTGTCTAGAGCGACATAAACACGGCAGTGAGAATCAGCTCAAACCCACTATAAAAATGAATTTCAAAACAAAACAAATAAACAGTGAAATTCTTACACAATACCTTCAGGGGTTCTGATGAAACTTAGAATGACCCTATCTACAACGACAGCTGGATGTGGCATAAGGCTGGACACTTGGGACTGAGAGGATTGGTGAGATTGGGTGAGCAAATGCAGACCCTTTAAAGCAATAATGCATGGCACCCATTCCATGGTTCCCAACTCTCCAGGTAGAAGGGAATATCACTACAGTTATAACATGTATGGGAAACCTAGAGAATGGACACCATCTGATGGTGAAAGGTTTCTAAAACTCTACTAATTTTTTTTCTCTCCTTGTGCACCAGTTTGACATTCCAACTGCTTTAGTATCAATCTCCCAAATTGGAGAGTCAGCACCTTTAACCTCCTGGTTCGCACAGTTGGCACGTTTTGCAGAGGATATAAGGGAAGAGGGAGAAACAATTAGAGAGTAGCTGTAGGCATTTGGATGGCCACATGTCACTCTAAATTCCCGTCACGAAGAAGAATTAACAAACTCTGAGCCAGCCTCCCCAATGGAACCAGTATAGGTCCTGAAGCAAAATTGTGGATTGGCAGTCAGCCCACAAAAACACGAGTTGAAAAATGGAGCTCAGGGGCACAGCAATTCACTAACTTGCAGAGTTATAAAGGACTACTCTCTTCCAAAAATCTGTTGAGAGAAAGCCATGAGGCGGACTTGAAAATGAGGCAGAAGTGCACGAAACAGATTTCCAGAAGTACATTGGAATCGCCTTTAAACACAGGAAAAGCATCAAAACTTCGACAATTATGGAATTGTCCATAAAGGGCGCATGCGTTTTCTCCTGAATATATTCAGGAGAAAACGCATGCGCCCATTTTGGCCAACCAAGCAACCGCACAATGCAAATCTGCACTACAAGGAAGTATCACTTCCACTCGGTCAAAAGGGACATCCGTAAAATGTGTAAAAACAAGAAAGGCAAGACAGGATCTGGAGAAGAGGGAGCCTTGTTATGCGGATGGGTGGGATGTAAATTGTCAACAGCCACTCTGGAGGAGTGCACTGTGTTCCCAAAAAGAAGTAAACAGCAGTGCTTCACAACCTAAGGCACTACCAGTCACGGGAATATACCTTGGGAAAACTGAAAATCAATAAGACACAGCCACCCCATAATTTATGGCAGCACTGCTTACAAGAACCTCGACTTCGGGACACCTTCTATATCTCAGGAAAGACAAAAATGGTAAAGAAATTGCGGTACATACGTATGATGGAATATCCCTCAGCCATGAAGTCAATGCCATAAGGCCAGTAGCAGCATAATGAAGGGATTCATGTACGATGATTCTAACTGAAAAAATCACACAGAAAAAGAAACTTATCATAAGATATCACTTATGAAGGGTATATAAACATGGCTACACATGGAATGAATTAGGAAAGTGAACAGAGTATCATATATAGAACACACACTTATGCATGCTTAAGGGGAAAGCAGAGGTGGGGTGATGAATAAAACCAGAGTTTGATATAAGCACAGGTACCGTTCCAAAAACCAACTATGGAATAGACAAGACCTACACCTTCCTCAGTGAAAGGGACTCAAAACCCCATATTTCCCACAGAGGAATATATCTGACTAGTAAGAATCTTAAAACCTATGGATTGATATATCTCCGTAAGGGAATCAAGTGTGTCTAGACTGGCATAAACATGGCAGCGAGAATCAGCTCAAACCCACTATAAAAAGGAATTTCAAAAACAATACAAAAAACAGGGAAATTCTTTACAATTCCTTCAGGGTCTCTGATGAAACCTGGAATGACCCTATCTACAACGACAGCTGGATGTGGCATAAGGCTGGACACTTGGGACTGAGAGGATTGGTGAGATTGTGTGAGCAAATGCAGACTATTTAAAGCAATAATGCCTGGCACCAATTCCATGGGTCCCATCTCTCCAGGTTGAAGGGAATATTACTACAGCTTTAACATGTACGGGAAACATAGAGAATGGACACACTGTGAATACGAAAGGTTTCTAAAACTCAACGAATAGTCCCTCTCCTGGTTCTCCGCTTTGACTTTACATCTGCTTTACTATCAACCTCCCAACTTGGAGAGACAGACCCTTTAACCTCCTGGTTCACACAGGTTGCCAATTTGGCAGAGGATGAAAGGGAATAGGGAGAACCAATGAGAGAGTAGCTGTTAGGCATTTGGACGGGCACATATCACTGTAATTTCCCGGCAGGAAGAAGAATTAACCAAAGCCTCAGCCACCCACCGGGAACCAGTATAGGTCTTGAACCAAAATTTTGGACTTGCGGTCAGCTCACCAAAAACGAGTTGAAAAATGGAGCTGAGGGGCACAGCAATTCACAAACTGGCCGAGTAATAAAGGACAACTATCGTCCAAAAATCTCTTGAGGGAAGGCAACGAGGCGGACTTGAAAGCGAGGCAGAATAGCAGGAAACAGATTTCAAGAGGTACGTTGGAATCGCCTCTAAAGCACAGGAAGAGGGGCACAACTTCGACAAGGATGCACTTGGCCAAAAAGGGTGTATGCGTTTTCTCCTGAATATATTCAGGAGAAAACGCATACGCCCTTTTTGGCCAAGCAAGCAAGCGGGCAATGCAAATCTGCACTACAAAGAAGTATCACTTCCCACCGGTCAAAAGGGATATCCACAAAATGTGTAAAAACCAGAAAGGCAAGACAGGCCCTGGAGAACAGGGAGCCTTTTTATGCTGAAGGGCGGGATGTAAATTGCCAACTGCCGCTCTGGAAGAGTGCATTGTGTTCCCTAAAACAAGTATACAACAGAGCTTCAGAGCCAAGGGCACTTCCAGTCTAGGGAATATACCTTGGGAAAACTGAAAATCAATAAGACAGAGCCACCCCAAAATTTAGGGCTGCACTGCTTACAAGGACCTCAACTTGGGTACACCTTAAATATCCCAGGAAATATAAAAATGGTTCAAAAAACTGTGGTACTTATGTATGATGGAATATCCCTCGGCCATGAAATCAATGTCATAAGACTAGTAACAGCAAAATGGTTGGATTCAGGTACGATGATTCTAAGTGAAATAAGTCACAGAGAAAAAGAAACTTATAATAAGATATCACTTATGGAGATCCTGTAAACATGCCTACACTTGAACTGAGTTAGGAAAGAGAACAGTGTCTCACATTTAGAAAACACTCTTATGCCTGCTTAAGGGGGAAGGAGAGGTGGGGTGATGCATAAAACCAGAGTTTGATATAAGCACAGGTACTCTTCCAAAAACCAACTATGGAATAGACAAGGCCTACACCTTCCTCAGTGAAAGGGTCTCAAAACCCCATATTTCCCGCAGAGGAATATATCTGAGTAGTAAGAATCTTAAAACCTATGTATGGATATGTCTCCGTCAGGGAATCAAGTGTTTCTAGACTGGCATAAACATGGCAGCGAGAATCAGCTCAAACCCACTATAAAAAGAATTTCAAAAACAAAACGAAAAAACTGCGAAATTCTTTACAATTCCTTCAGGATCTCTGATGAAACCTGGAATGACCCTACTACAATGACAGCTGGATGTAGCATAAGGAGGGCCACTTGGGACTGAGACGATTAGTGAGATTGGGTGGCCAAATGCAGACCCTTTAGAGCACAAATGCCTGGCACCCATTCCATGGGTCCCAAATCTCCAGGTTGAAGGGAATATTACTACAGCTATAACATGTACGGGAAACCTAGAGAACGGACACACTGTGAATACGAAAGGTTTCTAAAACTCAACGAATAGTCCCTCTCCTGGTGCTCCGGTTTGACTTTCCATCTGCTTTACTATCAACCTCCCAACTTGGAGACACAGACCCTTTAACCTCCTGGTTCACACAGGTTGCCAATTTGGCAGAGGATGAAAGGGAAGAGGGAGAACCAATGAGAGAGTAGCTGTTAGGCATTTGGACGGGCACATATCACTGTAATTTCCCGGCAGGAAGAAGAATTAACCAAAGCCTCAGCCACCCACCGGGAACCAGTATAGGTCCTGAACCAAAATTTTGGACTTGCGGTCAGCTCACCAAAAACGAGTTGAAAAATGGAGCTCAGGGGCACAGCAATTCACAAACTGGCCGAGTAATAAAGGACAACTATCGTCCAAAAATCTGTTGAGGGAAGGCAACGAGGCGGACTTGAAAGCGAGGCAGAATAGCAGGAAACAGATTTCAAGAGGTACGTTGGAATCGCCTTTAAAGCACAGGAAGAGGGGCACAACTTCGACAATGATGCACTTGGCCAAAAAGGGCGTATGCGTTTTCTCCTGAATATATTCAGGAGAAAACGCATACGCCCTTTTTGGCCAAGCAAGCAAGCGGGCAATGCAAATCTGCACTACAAAGAAGTATCACTTCCCACCGGTCAAAAGGGACATCCACAAAATGTGTAAAAACCAGAAAGGCAAGACAGGCCCTGGAGAACAGGGAGCATTTTTATGCTGATGGGCGGGATGTAAATTGCCAACTGCCTCTCTGGAAGAGTGCATTGTGTTCCCTAAAACAAGTATACAACAGAGCTTCAGAGCCAAGGGCACTTCCAGTCTAGGGAATATACCTTGGGAAAACTGAAAATCAATAAGACAGAGCCACCCCAAAATTTAGGGCTGCACTGCTTACAAGGACCTCAACTTGGGTACACCTTAAATATCCCAGGAAATATAAAAATGGTTCAAAAAACTGTGGTACTTACGTATGATGGAATATCCCTCGGACATGAAATCAATGTCATAAGACTAGTAACAGCAAAATGGGTGGATTCAGGTACGATGATTCTAAGTGAAATAAGTCACAGAGAAAAATAAACTTATCATAAGATATCACTTAAAAGATCCTGTAAACATGGCTACACTTGAACTGAGTTAGGAAAGAGAACAGTGTCTCACATTTAGAAAACACTCTTATACCTGCTTAAGGGGGAAGGAGAGGTGGGGTGATGCATAAAACCAGAGTTTGATATAAGCACAGGTACCGTTCCAAAAACCAACTATGGAATAGACAAGACCTACACCTTCCGCAGGGAAAGGGACTCATAACCCCATATTTCCCGCAGAGGAATATATCTGATAGTAAGAAACTTAAAAACTATGTATTGATATGTCTCCGTAAGGGAATCAAGTGTGTCTAGACTGGCATAAACATGGCAGCGAGAATCAGCTCAAACCCACTATAAAAATGAATTTCAAAAACAAAACAAAAAAACTGGGAAATTCTTTACAATTCCTTCAGGGTCTCTGATGAAACCTGGAATGACCCTATCTACAATGACAGCTGGATGTGGCATAAGGCTGGACACTTGGGACTGAGAGGATTGGTGAGATTGGGAGAGCAAATGCAGACCCTTTAAAGCACAAATGCCTGGCACCCATTCCATGGGTCCCAACTCTCCAGGTTGAAGGGAATATTACTACAGCTATAACATGTACGGGAAACCTAGAGAACGGACACACTGTGAATACGAAAGGTTTCTAAAACTCAACGAATAGTCCCTCTCCTGGTTCTCCGCTTTGACTTTACATCTGCTTTACTATCAACCTCCCAACTTGGAGAGACAGCCCCTTTAACCTCCTGGTTCACACAGGTTTCCAATTTGGCAGAGGATGAAAGGGAAGAGGGAGAACCAATGAGAGAGTAGCTGTTAGGCATTTGGACGGGCACATATCACCCTAACTTCCCTGCAGGAAGAAGAATTAACCAAAGTCTCAGCCCCCCATCGGGAACCAGCATAGGTCCTGAACCAAAATTTTGGACTTGCGGTCAGCTCACCAAAAACGAGTTGAAAAATGGAGCTGAGGGGCACAGCAATTCACAAACTGGCCGAGTAATAAAGGACAACTGTCGTCCAAAAATCTGTTGAGGGAAGGCAAGGAGGCGGACTTGAAAGCGAGGCAGAATAGCAGGAAACAGATTTCAAGAGGTACGTTGGAATCGCCTTTAAAGCACAGGAAGAGGGGCACAACTTCGACAATGATGCACTTGGCCAAAAAGGGTGTACGCGTTTTCTCCTGAATATATTCAGGAGAAAACGCGTACGCCCTTTTTGGCCAAGCAAGCAAGCGGGCAATGCAAATCTGCACTACAAAGAAGTATCACTTCCCACCGGTCAAAAGGGACATCCACAAAATGTGTAAAAACCAGAAAGGCAAGACAGGCACTGGAGAACAAGCAGCCTTGTTATGCTGATGGGCGGGATATAAATTGCCAACTGCCTCTCTGGAGGAGTACATTGTGTTCTCTAAAACAAGTAAAGAACAGAGCTACAGAGCGAAGGGCACTTCCAGTCTAGGGAATATACCTTGGGAAAACTGAAAATCAATAAGACAGAGCCACCCCAAAATTTAGGGCTGCAATGCTTACAAGGACCTCAACTTGGGTACACCTTAAATATCCCAGGAAATATAAAAATGGTTCAAAAAATTGTGGTACTTATGTACGATGGAATATCCCTCAGCCATGAAATCAATGTCATAAGACCAGTAGCAGCAAAATGGGTGGATTCAGGTACGATGATTCTAAGTGAAATAAGTCACACAGAAAAAGAAACTTATCATAAGATATCACTTATGAAGATCCTGTAAACATGGCTACACTTGAATTGAGTTAGGAAAGAGAACAGTGTCTCACATTTAGAAAACACTCTTATGCCTGCTTAAGGGGGAAGGAGAGGTGGGGTGATGCATAAAACCAGAGTTTGATATAAGCACAGGTACCGTACCAAAAACCAACTATGGAATAGACAAGACCTACACCTTCCTCAGTGAAAGGGACTCAAAACCCCATATTTCCCACAGAGGAATATATCTGACTAGTAAGAATCTTAAAACCTATGTATTGATATGTCTCCGTAAGGGAATCAAGTGTTTCTACACTGGCATAAACATGGCAGCGAGAATCAGCTCAAACCCACTATAAAAAGGAATTTCAAAAACAAAACAAAAAAACTGGGAAATTCTTTACAATTCCTTCAGGGTCTCTGATGAAACCTGGAATGACCCTATCTACAATGACAGCTGGATGTGGCATAAGGAGGGACACTTGGGACTGAGACGATTGGTGAGATTGGGTGAGCAAATGCAGACCCTTTAAAGCACAAATGCCTGGCAGCCATTCCATGGGTCCCAACTCTCCAGGTTGAAGGGAATATTACTACAGCTATTACATGTATGGGAATCCTAAAGAACGGACACACAGTGAATACGAAAGGTTTCTAAAACTCAACGAATAGTCCCTCTCCTGGTGCTCCGATTTGACTTTCCATCTGCTTTACTATCAACCTCCCAACTTGGAGAGACAGCCCCTTTAACCTCCTGGTTCGCACAGGTTTCCAATTTGGCAGAGGTTGAAAGGGAAGAGGGAGAACCAATGAGAGAGTAGCTGTTAGGCACTTGGACGGGCACATATCACTATAATTTCCCGGCAGGAAGAAGAATTATCCAAAGTCTCAGCCCCCCACCGGGAACCAGCATAGGTCCTGAACCAAAATTTTTGACTTGCGGTCAGCTCACCAAAAATGAGTTGAAAAATGGAGCTCAGGGACACAGCAATTCACAAACTGGCCGAGTAATAAAGGACAACTATCGTCCAAAAATCTGTTGAGGGAAGGCAACGAGGCGGACTTGAAAGCGAGGCAGAAGAGCAGGAAACAGATTTCAAGAGTTACGTTGGAATCGCCTTTAAAGCACAGGAAGAGGGGCACAACTTGGACAATGATGCACTTGGCCAAAAAGGGTGTACGCGTTTTCTCCTGAATATATTCAGGAGAAAACGCGTACGCCCTTTTTGGCCAAGCAAGCAAGCGGGCAATGCAAATCTGCACTACAAAGAAGTATCACTTCCCACCGGTCAAAAGGGACATCCACAAAATGTGTAAAAACCAGAAAGGCAAGACAGGCCCTGGAGAACAGGGAGCCTTGTTATGCTGATGGGCGGGATGTAAATTGCCAACTGCCTCTCTGGAGGAGTACATTGTGTGCCCTAAAACAAGTAAAGAACAGAGCTACAGAGCCAAGGGCACTTCCAGTCTAGGGAATATACCTTGGGAAAACTGAAAATCAATAAGACAGATCCACCCCAAAATTTAGGGCTGCACTGCTTACAAGGACCTCAACTTGGGTACACCTTAAATATCCCAGGAAATATAAAAATGGTTCAAAAAATTGTGGTACTTACGTACGATGGAATATCCCTCAGCCATGAAATCAATGTCATAAGACCAGTAGCAGCAAAATGGGTGGATTCAGGTACGATGATTCTAAGTGAAATAAGTCACACAGAAAAAGAAACTTATCATAAGATATCACTTATGAAGATCCTGTAAACATGGCTACACTTGAACTGAGTTAGGAAAGAGAACAGTGTCTCACATTTAGAAAACACTCTTATGCCTGCTTAAGGGGGAAGGAGAGGTGGTGTGATGCACAAAACCAGAGTTTGATATAAGCACAGGTACCGTTCCAAAAACCAACTATGGAATAGACAAGACCTACACCTTCCTCAGTGAAAGGGACTCAAAACCCCATATTTCCCACAGAGGAATATATCTGACTAGTAAGAATCTTAAAACCTATGTATTGATATGTCTCCGTAAGGGAATCAAGTGTGTCTAGACTGGCATAAACATGGCAGCGAGAATCAGCTCAAACCCACTATAAAAAGGAATTTCAAAAACAAAACAAAAAAAACTGGGAAATTCTTTACAATTCCTTCAGGGTCTCTGATGAAACCTGGAATGACCCTATCTTCAAAGACAGCTGGATGTGGCATATGGAGGGACACTTGGGACTGAGACGATTGGTGAGATTGGGTGAGCAAATGCAGACCCTTTAAAGCACAAATGCCTGGCACCCATTCCATGGGTCCCAACTCTCCAGGTTGAAGGGAATATTACTACAGCTATAACATGTGCGGGAAACCTAGAGAACGGACACACTGTGAATACGAAAGGTTTCTAAAACTCAACGAATAGTCCCTCTCCTGGTGCTCAGGTTTGACTTTCCATCTGCTTTACTATCAACCTCGCAACTTGGAGAGACAGCCCCTTTAACCTCCTGGTTCGCACAGGTTGCCAATTTGGCAGAGGATGAAAGGGAAGAGGGAGAACCAATGAGAGAGTAGCTGTTAGGCATTTGGACGGGCACATATCACTGTAATTTCCTGGCAGGAAGAAGAATTAACCAAAGTCTCAGCCCCCCACCGGGAACCAGCATAGGTCCTGAACCAAAATGTTGGACTTTCGGTCAGCTCACCAAAAACGAGTTGAAAAATGGAGCTTAGGGGCACAGCAATTCACAAACTGGCAGAGTAATAAAGGACAACTATCGTCCAAAAATCTGTTGAGGGAAGGCAACGAGGCGGACTTGAGAGCGATGCAGAATAGCAGAAAACAGATTTCAAGAGGTACGTTGGAATCGCCTTTAAAGCACAGGAAGAGGGGCACAACTTCGACAATGATGCACTTGGCCAAAAAGGGCATATGCGTTTTCTCCTGAATATATTCAGGAGAAAACGCATACACCCTTTTTGGCCAAGCAAGCAAGCGGGCAATGCAAATCTGCACTACCAAGAAGTATCACTTCCCACCGGTCAAAAGGGACATCCACAAAATGTGTAAAAACCAGAAATGCAAGACAGGCCCTGGAGAACAGGTAGCCTTGTTATGCTGATGGGCGGGATGTAAATTGCCAACTGCCTCTCTGGAGGAGTGTATTGTGTTCCCTAAAACAAGTAAACAACAGAGCTACAGAGCCAAGGGCACTTCCAGTCTAGGGAATATACCTTGGGAAAACTGAAAATCAATAAGACAGAGCCACCCCAAAATTTAGGGCTGCACTGCTTACAAGGACCTCAACTTGGGTACACCTTAAATATCCCAGGAAATATAAAAATGGTTCAAAAAATTGTGGTACTTACGTACGATGGAATATCCCTCAGCCATGAAATCAATGTCATAAGACCAGTAGCAGCAAAATGGGTAGATTCAGGTACGATGATTCAAAGTGAAATAAGTCACACAGAAAAAGAAACTTATCATAAGATATCACTTATGAAGATCCTGTAAACATGGCTACACTTGAACTGAGTTAGGAAAGAGAACAGTGTCTCACATTTAGAAAACACTCTTATGCCTGCTTAATGGGGAAGGTGAGGTGGATGATGCATAAAACAAGAGTTTGATATAAGCACAGGTACCGTTCCAAAAACCAACTATGGAATAGACAAGACCTACACCTTCCTCAGTGAAAGGGACTCAAAATCCCATATTTCCCGCAGAGGAATATATCTGACTAGTAAGAATCTTAAAACCTATGTATTGATATGTCTCCGTAAGGGAATCAAGTGTGTCTAGACTGGCATAAACTTGGCAGCGAGAATCAGCTCAAACCCACTATAAAAAGGAATTTAAAAACAAAACAAAAAAACTGGGAAATTCTTTACAATTCCTTCAGCGTGTCTGATGAAACTTAGAATGACCTTATCTACAACGACAGCTGGATGTGGCATAAGGGTGGACACTTGGGACTGAGAGGATTGGTGAGATTGGGTGAGCAATTGCAGACCCTTTAAAGCAATAATGCATGGCACCCATTCCATGGGTCCCAACTCTCCAGGTTGAAGGGAATATTACTACAGTTATAACATGTACCGGAATCCTAGAGAACGGACACACTGCAAATACGAAAGGTTTCTAAAACTCAACGAATAGTCCCTCTCCTGCTGCTCCGGTTTGACTTTCCATCTGCTTTACTATCAACCTCCCAACTTGGAGAGACAGCCCCTTTAACCTCCTGATTCGCACAGGTTGCCAATTTGGCAGAGGATGAAAGGGAAGAGGGAGAACCAATGAGAGAGTAGCTTTTAGGCATTTGGACGGGACATATCACTGTAATTTCCTGGCAGGAAGAAGAATTAACCAAAGTCTCAGCCCCCACCTGGAACCAGCATAGGCCCTGAACCAAAATGTTGGACTTGCGGTCAGCTCACCAAACACGAGTTGAAAAATGGAGCTCAGGGGCACAGCAATTCACAAACTGGCCGAGTAATAAAGGACAACTATCGTCCAAAAATCTGTTGAGGGAAGGCAACGAGGCGGACTTGAAAGCGAGGCAGAATAGCAGGAAACAGATTTCAAAAGGTACGTTGGAATCGCCTTTAAAGCACAGGAAGAGGGGCACAACTTCTACAATGATGCACTTGGCCATAAAGGGCGTATGCGTTTTCTCCTGAATATATTCAGGAGAAAACACATACGCCCTTTTTGGCCAAGCAAGCAAGTGGGCAACGCAAATCTGCACTACAAAGAAGTATCACTTCCCACCGGTCAAAAGGGACATCCACAAAATGTGTAAAAACCAGAAAGGCAAGACAGGCCCTGGAGAACATGGAGCCTTGTTATGCTGATGGGCGGGATGTAAATTGCCAACTGCCTCTCTGGAGGAGTACATTGTGTTCCCTAAAACAAGTAAAGAACATCGTTACAGAGCCAAGGGCACTTCCAGTCTAGGGAATATACCTTGGGAAAATTGAAAATCAATAAGACAGAGCCACCCGAAAATTTAGGGCTGCACTGCTTACAAAGACCTCAACTTGGGTACACCTTAAATATCCCAGGAAATATAAAAACGGTTCAAAAAATTGTGGTACTTACGTACGATGGAATATCCCTCAGCCATGAGATCAATGTCATAAGACCAGTAGCAGCAAAATGGGTGGATTCAGGTACGATGATTCTAAGTGAAATAAGTCACAGAGAAAAAGAAACTTATCATAAGATATCACTTATGAAGATCCAGTAAACATGGCTACACTTGAACTGAGTTAGGAAAGAGAACAGTGTCTCACATTTAGAAAACACTCTTATGCCTACTTAAGGGCGGAGGAGAGGTGGGGTGATGCATAAAACCAGAGGTTGATATAAGCACAGGTACCGTTCCAAAAACCAACTATGGAATAGACAAGACCTACACCTTCCTCAGTGAAAGGGACACAAAACCCCATATTTCCCGCAGAGGAATATATCTGACTAGTAAGAATCTTAAAACCTATGTATTGATATGTCTCTGTAAGGGAATCAAGTGTGTCTAGACTGGCATAAACATGGCAGCGAGAATCAGCTGAAACCCACTATAAAAAGGAAATTCAAAAACAAAACAAAAAAACTGGGAAATTCTTTACAATTCCTTTAGGGTCTCTGATGAAACCTGGAATGACCCTATCTACAATGACAGCTGGATGTGGCATAACGAGGGACACTTGGTACTGAGACGATTGGTGAGATTGGGTGAGCAAATGCAGACCCCTTAAAGCACAAATGCCTGACACCCATTCCATGGGTCCCAACTCTACAGGTTGAAGGGAATATTACTACAGCTATAACATGTACGGGAAACCTAGAGAACGGACACACTGTGAATACGAAAGGTTTCTAAAACTCAACGAATAGTCCCTCTCCTGGTGCTCCGGTTTGACTTTCCATCTGCTTTACTATCAACCAACCAACTTGGAGAGACAGCCCCTTTAACCTGCTGGTTCGCTCAGGTTGCCATATTGGCAGAGGATGAAAGGGAAAAGGGAAAACCAATGAGAGAGTAGCTGTTAGGCATTTGAACGGGCACATATCACTGTAATTTCCCGGCAGGAAGAAGAATTAACCAAAGTCTCAGCCACCCACCGGGAACCAGCATAGGTCCTGAACCAACATTTTGGACTTGCGGTCAGCTCACCAAAAACGAGTTGAAAATTGGAGCTCAGGGGCACAGCAATTCACAAACTGGCCGAGTAATAAAGGACAACTATCGTCCAAAAATCTGTTGAGGGAAGGCAACGAGGCGGACTTGAAAGCGAGGCAGAATAGCAGGAAACAGATTTCAAGAGGTACGTTGGAATCGCCTTTAAAGCACAGGAAGAGGGGCACAACTTCGACAATGATGCACTTCCCCATAAAGGGCGTATGCGTTTTCTCCTGAATATATTCAGGAGAAAACGCATACGCCCTTTTTGGCCAAGCAGCAAGTGGGCAATGCAAATCTGCACTACAAAGAAGTATCACTTCCCACCGGTCAAAAGGGACATCCACAAAATGTGTAAAAACCAGAAAGGCAAGACAGGCCCTGGAGAACAGGGAGCCTTGTTATGCTGATGGGCGGGATGTAAATTGCCAACTGCCTTTCTGGAGGAGTACATTGTGTTCCCTAAAACAAGTAAAGAACAGAGTTACAGAGCCAAGGGCACTTCCAGTCTAGGGAATATACCTTGGGAAAACTGAAAATCAATAAGACAGAGCCACCCCAAAATATAGGGCTGCACTGCTTACAAGGACCTCAACTTGGGTACACCTTAAATATCCCAGGAAATATAAAAATGGTTCAAAAAATTGTGGTACTTACGTACGATGGAATATCCCTCAGATATGAAATCAATGTCATAAGACCAGGAGCAGCAAAATGGGTGGATTCAGGTACGATGATTCTAAGTGAAATAAGTCTCACAGAAAAAGAAACTTATCATAAGATATCACTTATGAAGATCCTGTAAACATGGCTACACTTGAACTGAGTTAGGAAAGAGAACAGTGTCTCACATTTAGAAAAAACTCTTATGCCTGCTTAAGGGGGAAGGAGAGGTGGGGTGATGCATAAAACCAGAGTTTGATATAAGCACAGGTACCGTTCCAAAAACCAACTATGGAATAGACAAGACCTACACCTTCCGCAGGGAAAGGGACTCAAAACCACATATTTCCCGCAGAGGAATATATCTGACTAGTAAGAATCATAAAACCTATGTATTGATATGTCTCCGTAAGGGAATCAAGTGTGTCTAGACTGGCATAAACATGGCAGCGAGAATCAGCTCAAACCCACTATAAAATGGAATTTCAAAAACAAAACAAAAAAACTGGGAAAATCTTTACAATTCATTCAGGGTCTCTGATGAAACCTGGAATGACCCTATCTACAATGACAGCTGGATGTGGCATAAGGAGGGACACTTGGGACTGAGACGATTGGTGAGGTTGGGTGAGCAAATGCAGACCCTTTAAAGCACAAATACCTGGCACCCATTCCATGGGTCCCAACTCTCCAGGTTGAAGGGAATATTACTACAGCTATAACATGTACCGGAAACCTAGAGAACGGACACACTGTGAATACGAAAGGTTTCTAAAAGTCAACGAATAGTCCCTCTCCTGGTGCTCCGGTTTGACTTTCCATCTGCTTTACTATCAACCTCCCAACTTGTAGAGACAGCCCCTTTAACCTCCTGGTTCGCACAGGTTACCAATTTGGCAAAGGATATAAGGGAAGAGGGAGAACCAATGAGAGAGTAGCTGTTAGGCACTTGGACGGGCACATACCACTGTAATTTCCCGGCAGTAAGAAGAATTAACCAAAGTCTCAGCCCCCCACCGGGAACCAGCATAGGTCCTGAACCAAAATTTTGGACTTGTGGTCAGCTCACCAAAAACGAGTTGAAAAATGGAGCTCAGGGGCACAGCAATTCACAAACTGGCCGAGTCATAAAGGACAACTATCGTCCAAAAATCTGTTGAGGGAAGGCAACGAGGTGGACTTGAAAGCGAGGCAGAATAGCAGAAAACAGATTTCAAGAGGTACGTTGGAATCGCCTTTAAAGCACAGGAAGAGGGAAAAAGTTCGACAATGATGCACTTGGCCAAAAAGGGCGTACGCGTTTTCTCCTTCAGGAGAAAACGCATACGCCCTTTTTGGCCAAGCAAGCAACCGGGCAATGCAAATCTGCATTACAAAGAAGTATCACTTCCCCCCGGTCAAAAGGGACATCCACAAAATGTGTAAAACCCAGATAGGCAAGACAGGCCCTGGAGAACAGGGAGCCTTGTTATGCTGATGGGCGGGATGTAAATTGCCAACTGCCTCCCTGAAGGAGTGCATTGTGTTCCCTAAAACAAGAAAAGAACAGAGCTACAGAGCCAAGGGCACTTCCAGTCTAGGGAATATACCTTGGGAAAACTGAAAATCAATAAGACAGAGCCACCCCAAAATTTATGCCTGCACTGCTTACAAGGACCTCAACTTGGGTACACCTTAAATATCCCAGGAAATATAAAAATGGTTCAAAAAATTGCGGTACTTACGTATGATGGAATATCCCTCAGCCATGAAATCAATGTCATAAGACCAGTAGCAGCAAAATGGGTGGATTCAGGTACGATGATTCTAAGTGAAATAAGTCACACAGAAAAAGAAACTTATCATAAGATATCACTTATGAAGATCCTGTAAACATGGCTACACTTGAACTGAGTTAGGAAAGAGAACAGTGTCACACATTTAGAAAACACTCTTATGCCTGCTTAAGGGGGAAGGAGAGGTGGGATGATGCATAAAACCAGAGTTTGATATAAGCACAGGTACCGTTCCAAAAACCAACTATGGAATAGACAAGACCTACACCTTCCTCAGTGAAAGGGACTCAAAACCCCATATTTCCAGCAGAGGAATATATCTGACGAATAAGAATCTTAAAACCTATGTATTGATATGTCTCTGTGAGGGAATCAAGTGTGTCTAGACTGGCATAAACATGGCAGTGAGAATCAGCTCAAACCCACTATAAAAAGGAATTTCAAAAACAAAACAAAAAAACTGGGAAATTCTTTACAATTCCTTCAGGGTCTCTGATGAAATTTGGAATGACCATATGTACAACGACAGCTGGATGTGGCATAAGGCTGGACACTTGGGACTGAGAGGATTGGTGAGCTTGGGTGAGCAAATGCAGACCCTTTAAAGCAATAATGCATGGCACCCATTCCATGGGTCCCAACTCTCCAGGTTGAAGGGAATATTACTACAGTTATAACATGTACTGGAAACCTAGAGAACGGACCCACTGTGAATACGAAAGGTTTCTAAAACTCAACGAATAGTCCCTCTCCTGGTGCTCCGGTTTGACTTTCCATCTGCTTTACTATCAATCTCCCAACTTGGAGAGACAGCCCCTTTAACCTCCTGGTTCGCACAGGTTGCCAATTTGGCAGAGGATGAAAGGGAAGAGGGAGAACCAATGAGAGAGTAGCTGTGAGGTATTTGGTCGGGCACATATCACTCTAACTTCCAAGAAGGAAGAAGAATTAACCAAAGACTCAGCCCCCCACCGGGAACCAGTATAGGTCCTGAACCAAAATTTTGGACTTGCAGTGAGCTCACCAAAAACGAGTTGAAAAATGGAGCTCAGGGGCACAGCAATTCACAAACTGGCCGAGTAATAAAGGACAACTACCGTCCAAAAATCTGTTGAGGGAAGGCAACGAGGCGGACAAGAAAGCGAGGCAGAATAGCAGGAAACAGATTTCAAGAGGTACGTTGGAATCGCCTTTAAAGCACAGGAAGAGGGGCACAACTTCGACAATGATGCACTTGGCCAAAAAGGGCGTATGCGTTTTCTCCTGAATATATTCAGGACAAAACGCATATGCCCTTTTTGGCCAAGCAAGCAAGCGGGCAATGCAAATCTGCACAACAAAGAAGTATCACTTCCCACCGGTCAAAAGGGACATCCACAAAATGTGTAAAAACCAGAAAGGCAAGACAGGCCCTGGAGAACAGGGAGCCTTGTTATGCTGATGGGCGGGATGTAAATTGCCAACTGCCTCTCTGGAGGAGTGCATTGTGTTCCCTAAAAAAAGTAAACAACAGAGCTACAGAGCCAAGGGCACTTCCAGTCTAGGGAATATTCCTTGAGAAAACTGAAAATCAATAAGACAGAGCCACCCCAAAATTTAGGGCTGCACTGCTTACAAGGACCTCAACTTGGGTACACCTTAAATATCCCAGGAAATATAAAAATGGTTCAAAAAATTGTGGTACTTACGTACGATGGAATATCCCTCAGCCATGAAATCAATGTCATAAGACCAGTAGCAGCAAAATGGGTGGATTCAGGTACGATGATTCTAAGTAAAATAAGTCACACAGAAAAAGAAACTTATCATAAGGTATCACTTATGAAGATACTGTAAACATGGCTACACTTGAACTGAGTTAGGAAAGAGAACAGTGTCTCACATTTAGAAAACACTCTTATGCCTGCTTAAGGGGGAAGGAGAGGTGGGGTGATGCATAAACCCAGAGTTTGATATAAGCACAGGTACCATTGCAAAAACCAACTATGGAATAGACAAGAACTGCACCTTCCTCAGTGAAAGGGACTCAAAACCCCATATTTCCCGCAGAGGAATATATCTGACTAGTAAGAATCTTAAAACCTATGTATTGATATGTCTCCGTAAGGGAATCAAGTGTGTCTAGACTGGCATAAACATGGCAGCGAGAATCAGCTCAAACCCACTATAAAAAGGAATTTCAAAAACAAAACAAAAAAACTGGGAAATTCTTTACAATTCCTTCAGGGTCTCTGATGAACCCTGGAATGACCCTATCTACAACGACAGCTGGATGTGGCATAAGGCTGGACACTAGGGACTGAGACGATTGGTGAGATTGGGTGAGCAAATGCAGACCCTTTAAAGCAATAATGCATGGCACCCATTCCATGGGTCCCAACTCTCCAGGTTGAAGGGAATATTACTACACTTATAACATGTACCGGAAACCTAGAGAACAGACACACTGTGAATACGAAAGGTTTCTAAAACTCAACGAATAGTCCCTCTCCTGGTGCTCTGGTTTGACTTTCCATCTGCTTGACTATCAACCTCCCAACTTGGAGAGACAGCCCCTTTAACCTCCTGGTTCGCACGGGTTGCCAATTTGGCAGAGGATGAAAGGGAAGAGGGAGAACCAATGAGAGAGTAGCTGTTAGGCATTTGGACGGGCACATATCACTGTAATTTCCCGGCAGGAAGAAGAATTAACCAAAGTCTCAGCCACCCACTGGGAACCAGTATAGGTGCTGAACCAAAATTTTGGACTTGCGGTGAGCTCACCAAAAACGAGTTGAAAAATGGAGCTCTGGGGCACAGCAATTCACAAACTGGCCGAGTAATAAAGGACAATTATCGTTCAAAAATCTGTTGAGGGAAGGCAACGAGGCGGACTTGAAAGCGAGGCAGAATAGCAGGAAACAGATTTCAAGAGGTACGTTGGAATCACCTTTAAAGCACAGGAAGAGGGGCAAAACTTCGACAATGATGCACTTGGCCAAAAAGGGCGTATGCGTTTTCTCCTGAATATATTCAGGAGAAAACGCATACGCCCTTTTTGGCCAAGCAAGCAAGCGGGCAATGCAAATCTGCACTACAAAGAAGTATCACTTCCCACCGGTCAAAAGGGACAGCCACAAAATGTGTAAAAACCAGAAAGGCAAGACAGGCCCTGGAGAACAGGGAGCCTTGTTATGCTGATGGGCGGGATGTAAATTGCCAACTGCCTCTCTGGAGGAGTGCACTGTGTTCAATAAAACAAGTAAAGAACAGAGCTACAGAGCCAAGGGCACTTCCAGTCTAGGGAATATACCTTGGGAAAACTGAAAATCAATAAGACAGAGCCACCCCAAAATTTAGGGCTGCACTGCTTACAAGGACCTCAACTTGGGTACACCTTAAATATCCCAGGAAATATAAAAATGGTTCAAAAAATTTTGGTACTTACGTACGATGGAATATCCCTCAGCCATGAAATCAATGTCATAAGACAAGTAGCAGCAAAATGGGTGGATTCATGTACGATGATTCTAAGTGAAATAAGTCACACAGAAAAAGAAACTTATCATAAGATATCATTAATGAAGATCATGTAAACATGGCTACACTTGAACTGAGTTAGGAAAGAGAAGAATATCTCACATTTAGAAAACACTCTTATGCCTGCTTTAGGGGGAAGGAGAGGTGGGGTGATGCATAAAACCAGAGTTTGATATAAGCACAGGTACCGTTCCAAAAACCAACTATGGAATAGACAAGACCTACACCTTCCTCAGTGAAAGGGACTCAAAACCCCATATTTCCCGCAGAGGAATATATCTGACTAGTAAGAATCTTAAAACCTATGTATTGATATGTCTCTGTAAGGGAATCAAGTGTGTCTAGACTGACATAAACTTGGCAGAGAGAATCAGCTCAAACCCACTATAAAAAGGAATTTCAAAAACAAAACAAAAAAACTGGGAAATTCTTTACAATTCCTTCAGGGTCTCTGATGAACCCTGGAATGACCCTATATACAACGACAGCTGGATGTGGCATAAGGCTGGACACTTGGGACTGAGACGATTGGTGAGATTGGGTGAGCAAATACAGACCCTTTAAAGCAATAATGCATGGCACCCATTCCATGGGTCCCAACTCTCCAGGTTGAAGGGAATATTACTACAGTTATAACATGTACCGGAAACCTAGAGAACGGACACACTGTGAATACGAAAGGTTTCTAAAACTCAACGAATAGTGCCTCTCCTGGTGCTCCGGTTTGACTTTCCATCTGCTTTACTATCAACCTCCCAACTTGGAGAGACAGACCCTTTAACCTCCTGGTTCGCACAGGTTGCCAATTTGGCAGAGGATGAAAAGGAAGAGGGAGAACCAATGAGAAATTAGCTGTTAGGCATTTGGACGGGCACATATCACCGTAATTTCCCGGCAGGAAGAAGAATTAACCAAAGTCTCAGCCACCCACCGGGAACCAGTATATGTCCTGAACCAAAATTTTGGACTTGCGGTCAGCTCACCAAAAACGAGTTGAAAAATGGAGCTCAGGGGCACAGCAATTCACAAACTGGCCGAGTAATAAAGGACAATTATCATCCAAAAATCTGTTGAGGGAAGGCAACGAGGCGGACTTCAAAGCGAGGCAGAATAGCAGGAAACAGATTTCAAGAGGTGCGTTGGAATCGCCTTTAAAGCACAGGAAGCGGGGCACAACTTCGACAATGATTCACTTGGCCAAAAAGGGCGTATGCGTTTTCTCCTGAATATATTCAGGAGAAAACGCATACGCCCTTTTTGGCCAAGCAAGCAAGCGGGCAATGCAAATCTGCTCTACAAAGAAGTATCACTTCCCACTGGTCAAAAGGGACATCCACAAAATGTGTAAAAACCAGAAAGGCAAGACAGGCCCTGGAGAACAGGGAGCCTTGTTATGCTGATGGGCGGGATATAAATTGCCAACTGCCTCTCTGGAGGAGTGCATTGTGTTCCCTAAAACAAGTAAAGAACTGAGCTACAGAGCCAAGGGCACTTCCAGTCTAGGGAATATACCTTGGGAAAACTGAAAATCAATAAGACAGAGCCACCCCAAAATTTAGGGCTGCACTGCTTACAAGGACCTCAACTTGGGTACACCTTAAATATCCCAGGAAATATAAAAATGGTTCAAAAAATTGTGGTACTTACGTACGATGGAATATCCCTCAGCCATGAAATCAATGTCATAAGACCAGTAGCAGCAAAATGGGTAGATTCAGCTACGATGATTCTAAGTGAAATAAGTCACAGAGAAAAAGTAACTTATCATAATATATCACTTATGAAGATCCTGTAAACATGGCTACACTTGAACTGAGTTAGGAAAGAGAACAGTGTCTCACATTTAGAAAACACTCTTATGCCTGCTTAAGGGGGAAGGAGAGGTGGGGTGATGCATAAACCCATAGTTTGATATAAGCACAGGTACCGTTCCAAAAACCAACTATGGAATAGACAAGACCTGCACCTTCCTCAGTGAAAGGGACTCAAAACCCCATATTTCCCGCAGAGGAATATATCTGACTAGTAAGAATCTTAAAACCTATGTATTGATATGTCTCCATAAGGGAATCAAGTGTGTCTAGACTGGCATAAACATGGCAGCGAGAATCAGCTCAAACCCACTATAAAAAGGAATTTCAAAAACAAAACAAAAAAACTGGGAAATTCTTTACAATTCCTTCAGGGTCTCTGATGAACCCTGGAATGACCCTATCTACAACGACAGCTGGATGTGGCATATGGCTGGACACTTGGGACTGAGAGCATTGGTGAGATTTGGTGAGCAAATGCAGACCCTTTAAAGCAATAATGCATGGCACCCATTCCAGGGGTCCCAACTCTCCAGGTGGAAGGGAATATTAGTATAGCGATAACATGTAAGGGAAACCTAGAGAATGGACACACTGTGAAAATGAAAGGTTTCTAAAACTCAACAAATAGTCCATCTCATGGTGCTCTGGTTTGACTTTGCACTGCTTTATTGTCAATCTCTCAACTTGTAGAGACAGCCCCTTTAACCTACTGGTTCACACAGGATGCCAGTTTGGCTGAGGATGAAAGTGAAGAGGGAGAACCAATGAGAGAGTAGCTGTTAGGCATTTGGACGGGCACATGTCTATCTAATTTCCCAGCAGGAAGAAGAATTAACCAAAGTCTCAGCCCCCCATCGGAAAACAGTATAGGTCCTGAACCAAAATTTTGGACTTGTGGTCAGCTCACAAAAAACGAGTTGAAAAATGGAGCTCAGGGGCACAGCAATTCACAAACTGGCTGAGTAATAAAGGACAACTATCGTCCAAAAATCTGGTGAGGGAAGGCAACGAGGCGGACATGAAAGCGAGGCAGAATAGCAGGAAACAGATTTCAAGAGGTACGTTGGAATCGCGTTTAAAGCACAGAAAGAGAGGCAAAATTTCAAAAATGATGCACTTGGCCAAATAGAGCGTATGCGTTTTCTCATGAATATATTCAGGAGAAAACGCATACGCCCTTTTTGGCCAAGAAAGCAGGCGGGCAATGCAAATCTGCACTACAAAGAAGTATCACTTCCCACCGGTCAAAAGGGACATCCACAAAATGTGTAAAAACCAGAAAGGCAAGACAGGCCCTGGAGAACAGGGAGCCTTGTTATGCTGATGGGCGGGATGTAAATTGCCAACTGCCTCTCTGGAGGAGTGCATTGTGTTCCCTAAAAAAAGTAAACAACAGAGCTACAGAGCCAAGGGCACTTCCAGTCTAGGGAATATTCCTTGAGAAAACTGAAAATCAATAAGACAGAGCCACCCCAAAATTTAGGGCTGCACTGCTTACAAGGACCTCAACTTGGGTACACCTTAAATATCCCAGGAAATATAAAAATGGTTCAAAAAATTGTGGTACTTACGTACGATGGAATATCCCTCAGCCATGAAATCAATGTCATAAGACCAGTAGCAGCAAAATGGGTGGATTCAGGTACGATGATTCTAAGTAAAATAAGTCACACAGAAAAAGAAACTTATCATAAGGTATCACTTATGAAGATACTGTAAACATGGCTACACATGAACTGAGTTAGGAAAGAGAACAGTGTCTCACATTTAGAAAACACTCTTATGCCTGCTTAAGGGGGAAGGAGAGGTGGGGTGATGCATAAACCCAGAGTTTGATATAAGCACAGGTACCATTGCAAAAACCAACTATGGAATAGACAAGAACTGCACCTTCCTCAGTGAAAGGGACTCAAAACCCCATATTTCCCGCAGAGGAATATATCTGACTAGTAAGAATCTTAAAACCTATGTATTGATATGTCTCCGTAAGGGAATCAAGTGTGTCTAGACTGGCATAAACATGGCAGCGAGAATCAGCTCAAACCCACTATAAAAAGGAATTTCAAAAACAAAACAAAAAAACTGGGAAATTCTTTACAATTCCTTCAGGGTCTCTGATGAACCCTGGAATGACCCTATCTACAACGACAGCTGGATGTGGCATAAGGCTGGACACTAGGGACTGAGACGATTGGTGAGATTGGGTGAGCAAATGCAGACCCTTTAAAGCAATAATGCATGGCACCCATTCCATGGGTCCCAACTCTCCAGGTTGAAGGGAATATTACTACACTTATAACATGTACCGGAAACCTAGAGAACAGACACACTGTGAATACGAAAGGTTTCTAAAACTCAACGAATAGTCCCTCTCCTGGTGCTCTGGTTTGACTTTCCATCTGCTTGACTATCAACCTCCCAACTTGGAGAGACAGCCCCTTTAACCTCCTGGTTCGCACAGGTTGCCAATTTGGCAGAGGATGAAAGGGAAGAGGGAGAACCAATGAGAGAGTAGCTGTTAGGCATTTGGACGGGCACATATCACTGTAATTTCCCGGCAGGAAGAAGAATTAACCAAAGTCTCAGCCACCCACTGGGAACCAGTATAGGTCCTGAACCAAAATTTTGGACTTGCGGTGAGCTCACCAAAAACGAGTTGAAAAATGGAGCTCTGGGGCACAGCAATTCACAAACTGGCCGAGTAATAAAGGACAATTATCGTCCAAAAATCTGTTGAGGGAAGGCAACGAGGCGGACTTGAAAGCGAGGCAGAATAGCAGGAAACAGATTTCAAGAGGTACGTTGGAATCACCTTTAAAGCACAGGAAGAGGGGCAAAACTTCGACAATGATGCACTTGGCCAAAAAGGGCGTATGCGTTTTCTCCTGAATATATTCAGGAGAAAACGCATACACCCTTTTTGGCCAAGCAAGCAAGCGGGCAATGCAAATCTGCACTACAAAGAAGTATCACTTCCCACCGGTCAAAAGGGACAGCCACAAAATGTGTAAAAACCAGAAAGGCAAGACAGGCCCTGGAGAACAGGGAGCCTTGTTATGCTGATGGGCGGGATGTAAATTGCCAACTGCCTCTCTGGAGGAGTGCACTGTGTTCAATAAAACAAGTAAAGAACAGAGCTACAGAGCCAAGGGCACTTCCAGTCTAGGGAATATACCTTGGGAAAACTGAAAATCAATAAGACAGAGCCACCCCAAAATTTAGGGCTGCACTGCTTACAAGGACCTCAACTTGGGTACACCTTAAATATCCCAGGAAATATAAAAATGGTTCAAAAAATTTTGGTACTTACGTACGATGGAATATCCCTCAGCCATGAAATCAATGTCATAAGACAAGTAGCAGCAAAATGGGTGGATTCATGTACGATGATTCTAAGTGAAATAAGTCACACAGAAAAAGAAACTTATCATAAGATATCATTAATGAAGATCATGTAAACATGGCTACACTTGAACTGAGTTAGGAAAGAGAAGAATATCTCACATTTAGAAAACACTCTTATGCCTGCTTTAGGGGGAAGGAGAGGTGGGGTGATGCATAAAACCAGAGTTTGATATAAGCACAGGTACCGTTCCAAAAACCAACTATGGAATAGACAAGACCTACACCTTCCTCAGTGAAAGGGACTCAAAACCCCATATTTCCCGCAGAGGAATATATCTGACTAGTAAGAATCTTAAAACCTATGTATTGATATGTCTCTGTAAGGGAATCAAGTGTGTCTAGACTGACATAAACTTGGCAGAGAGAATCAGCTCAAACCCACTATAAAAAGGAATTTCAAAAACAAAACAAAAAAACTGGGAAATTCTTTACAATTCCTTCAGGGTCTCTGATGAACCCTGGAATGACCCTATATACAACGACAGCTGGATGTGGCATAAGGCTGGACACTTGGGACTGAGACGATTGGTGAGATTGGGTGAGCAAATACAGACCCTTTAAAGCAATAATGCATGGCACCCATTCCATGGGTCCCAACTCTCCAGGTTGAAGGGAATATTACTACAGTTATAACATGTACCGGAAACCTAGAGAACGGACACACTGTGAATACGAAAGGTTTCTAAAACTCAACGAATAGTGCCTCTCCTGGTGCTCCGGTTTGACTTTCCATCTGCTTTACTATCAACCTCCCAACTTGGAGAGACAGACCCTTTAACCTCCTGGTTCGCACAGGTTGCCAATTTGGCAGAGGATGAAAAGGAAGAGGGAGAACCAATGAGAAATTAGCTGTTAGGCATTTGGACGGGCACATATCACCGTAATTTCCCGGCAGGAAGAAGAATTAACCAAAGTCTCAGCCACCCACCGGGAACCAGTATATGTCCTGAACCAAAATTTTGGACTTGCGGTCAGCTCACCAAAAACGAGTTGAAAAATGGAGCTCAGGGGCACAGCAATTCACAAACTGGCCGAGTAATAAAGGACAATTATCATCCAAAAATCTGTTGAGGGAAGGCAACGAGGCGGACTTCAAAGCGAGGCAGAATAGCAGGAAACAGATTTCAAGAGGTACGTTGGAATCGCCTTTAAAGCACAGGAAGCGGGGCACAACTTCGACAATGATGCACTTGGCCAAAAAGGGCGTATGCGTTTTCTCCTGAATATATTCAGGAGAAAACGCATACGCCCTTTTTGGCCAAGCAAGCAAGCGGGCAATGCAAATCTGCTCTACAAAGAAGTATCACTTCCCACTGGTCAAAAGGGACATCCACAAAATGTGTAAAAACCAGAAAGGCAAGACAGGCCCTGGAGAACAGGGAGCCTTGTTATGCTGATGGGCGGGATATAAATTGCCAACTGCCTCTCTGGAGGAGTGCATTGTGTTCCCTAAAACAAGTAAAGAACTGAGCTACAGAGCCAAGGGCACTTCCAGTCTAGGGAATATACCTTGGGAAAACTGAAAATCAATAAGACAGAGCCACCCCAAAATTTAGGGCTGCACTGCTTACAAGGACCTCAACTTGGGTACACCTTAAATATCCCAGGAAATATAAAAATGGTTCAAAAAATTGTGGTACTTACGTACGATGGAATATCCCTCAGCCATGAAATCAATGTCATAAGACCAGTAGCAGCAAAATGGGTAGATTCAGGTACGATGACTCTAAGTGAAATAAGTCACACAGAAAAAGAAACTTATCATAAGATATCACTTATGAAGATCCTGTAAACATGGCTACACTTGAACTGAGTTAGGAAAGAGAACACAGTCTCACATTTAGAAAACACTCTTATGCCTGCTTAAGGGGGAAGGAGAGGTGGGGTGATGCATAAAACCAGAGTTTGATATAAGCACAGGTACCGTTCCTAACACAAACTATGGAATAGACAAGACCTACACCTTCGTCAGTAAAAGGGACCCGAGGCATCTGTGAGTAACCGTGAGCTGAGCCCCAGGCCAGCTGCTGCTGAACTTTTCCCACCCTTCCCAGGTAAAACACCTGAATATGTACAAGGGCTTGAAAGCCTAGAGGAAGTGCCGTTGAGCCACACCAGCGACAGCACGCAGGCCAACTTGGTGCCTGCAGGCCAGTCAGGATGGTCCTGTCCCTGGGCGCTCTTCTGGAAGCTTTCCATTGCCCTGCCTGAGATACCCCTCCTGTCCCGGCCCCCACTGCTTTTTTCCTTCCTCACCTCTGTCCGGAGAGAAATTCCAACGGAAGGTATGGGTGACACTTCCTCTTCTTTACAGGTGGAAGCCTGGCAACTCCGGCAGAAAGTCCAGCAGAGACCCTCTCACACCGGGCCACCCACAAAGCCGTGGCCCCTCACTCCCTCCCACCAGCAGAGCTCCGACACTGCTCACGGGGCAGAGAACATGGAGTCAGGCACAGCTTCAGGGGCTATTGCTGCCTGCAGCGCTGTTTATATTGACCTCAACACAGGCACACCTGGGGAGGGCCGGCCGGCAGGGTCAGGCTACCCGGGTCAGCTAATCCTCAGCCCTCAGGGAATCACATTGTTGAAAATGGACCTCGCTAAGGCAGAATAGAAGCCAAGGAATAAAAGGACACAATGCCATTTGTAGCACAGTAGGTGTGTCTAGAGGTAATCATGTGAGTTGTTGTAAGTCAGAAAGTGAAAGACACATATCATATCATATCTCTTATAGGTGTGACCGAAAAATGGATACCAGGGCAGATATTTCCACGGAGAAGGGCAATCACAGATTCATTCAACAAACTTATGGTTCACCAATGGAAAGGTGTGAGGATTGGTTTCATTATGATATTGGGGTTAACACACATATACAAACACAGGTGACATATATAATCACCAAAGACCTACAGAATACCAAGAGAAGACTACTCAACATTCTGTCATAAGGTACATGGGTAAAGGATCCCAGGAAGAACAGACATATGTGCATGTGTAAAAGAACCACATCTTCCACACCTACAACAAGCCAAACATTGTAATCAAATTTGCTGTATTAAAAAATAAAAAATTAAATTAAAAACACAAACAAGAAGTAGTGAGACAAACTAGAGGGTCTTTCTCCTGGCACATTCCATTCTAAATTCCAATCTAGAACACGACTTCCATTGAGGCTCTGTTGCCCCAGTAACCAGATTTGGTAAGGGAGAACTGCTGCCAACTTCTGGCCGTCTCACACAACAGCAGCTTTAATCCCAGCGCTAATGGTCAGTTGATATTCAAAATCATTGCAGGCCTGTAAATGACACCTGCCCTGAAACCAAATCCTGGGGTCATATATCGACCAAAAAATTCAAAGGACGTCCATATTTCAAAACGACAGTTTCAAAAGGCATATTTTACACACATTAGTGTTCTGCTTCTTTTTCTTTCTTTCTTTTGTTGTTAAAAAAAAGGGAATGGCAAAAAGCATCCCTCAGAATGGGCGAAAATATTTGCAAACGAATCAATGGACAAAGGTTTAATCTCCAATATATATAAAGAGCTCATGCAGTTTAATATTAAAAAAACAAACAACCCAATACAAAATTGGGCAGAAGATCTAAAGAGACGTTTCTTCAAAGAAGACACAGAGATGGCCAAGACCAACATGAAAAGCTGCTAAACATCACTAATTATTAGAGAAATGCAAATCAAAACTACAATGAGGTATCACCTCACACCTGTTAGAATCAGCATCATCAGAATATCTACAAACAACAAATTCTGGGGAGGGTGTGGACAAAAGGATCCCTCTTCCACTATTGGTGGAAATGTAAATTGATACAGTCACGATGGAGAACAGTATGGAGTTTCCTTAAAAAACCTAGAAATAGAATTATCATATGATCCAGCAATCCCACTTCTGGGCATATACCCAGAGAAAGCCGTAAATCAAAAAGGCACATTCACCACAATGCTCATTTCAGCACTATTTACAATAGCCAGGTAATGGAAGCAACCTAAATACCCACAGACAGACGAATGGATAAAGATGTGGTACATATATAAAATGGAATATTACTCAGCCATAAGAAGGAATGAAACTGGGTCATTTGTAGAGACGTCGATGGATCTAGAGACTGTCATACAGAATGAAGTAAGTCAGAAAGAGAAAAACAAATATTGTATATTAATGCATATATGTGGAACCTAGAAAAATGGTATAGATGAACTGGTTTGCAGGGAAGAAATAGAGACACAGAGGTAGAGAACACACGTATGGACACCAAGTGTGGGAAGCCATGGGGTGGTGGTGGTGGCATATGTTGGGAGATTGGGATTGACCTGTATACATGTATATGCATAAAATACATAACTAATAATAACCTGCTGTATAAAAACATAAATAAAATTAAATTTTAAAATTTAAAAAAATAAAATTTAAAAATAAAACAGAAAAAAGTTCTTCCCTTCACACAGATGTATTTATATGAATGAATTATTTCCATGCTTATATCAATAAATACATAAAAGAGGAATAAAATCTAACTTGAACCAAAAAAGGAAAAAAAAACCTGAACCCACCAGTTATACAGAGGAAAACCCTATCAGGGCACTTGCTCCAGTGGTAAACAATTCTGAAATTGGTCAGAGGTGGGGAATCATCTCCCATACAGCCAGCAGCCCACCCCCCAAGCAAGGAGGGTCCTCATTGCAAAACTGGGGGACCAAGCCAAGGCATCTGTGAGTAAACGTGAGCTGAGCCCCAGTCCTGCTGCAGCTGAACTCTTCCCACCCTTTCCAGTTAAAACACCTGAATATGGAGAAGAACTTGCAAGCCTAGAGGAAGGGCTGTGGAGCCACACCAGCGACAGCACACAGGCCGACTTGGTGCCTGCAGGCCATTCAGGATGGTCCTGTCCCCAGATGTTCTTCCGGAAGCTTTCGATTTCCCTGCCTGAGATACTCCTCCTGCCACGGCCCCCACTGCTTTTTTACTTCCTCACCTCTGCCTGCTGAGAAATTCCAGCGGCAGGTATCGGTGACACATCCTCTTCTTTAGCAGGTGGCAGCCTGGCAACTCCTGCAGAAAGTCCAGCAGAGCCCCACTCACACTGGGCCACCCACAAAGCCACGGCCCCTCACTCCCTCCCACCAGCACTGCCCCGGCACTGCCTACGGGGCAGAGAATATGGCGTCAGTCACAGCTACAAGGGCTGTCGCTCACTGGAGAGCTGTTTATATTGCCCTCAACCCAGGCACACCTGTGGAGGGCTGGCAGGCAGTTTCTGGCTGCCAAAATCACCCAATCCTCACCCCTCAGGGGCTCACAGTTGCAGAACATGAAACTTGCTAAACGGGCCAGGCCCTAGGAACAGGTGTGGGCTCTTGAGAGTCAGGATAGACAAGGGGCTGCAGCTGCGGCTTGTTTTCTTATCATTTTATCTGGTCCATGAGTGGAAAACAACTTCAAGAAGACCCTATCCTAATGAGAGGAACCAAGGAGTCAGGGAGAGGAGTGATGGTGGGTGGAGACAGAGGCCTGGTGCCCTGGCTGCAGTGGATGTGTCTGGAAGACCAGGCAGAAAGAGCCTGCAGAGAGTGATAGCCATGGTCACAGACCTGTCAGAGCTGCTGTTTGTTAGTTCAAGTCCTGCTCTGAGGAATTCTGTGTCAGCTGTGAGCGACAGGTGAGCTGGGGGTTCTCTGCAAGGAGGGCTATGTGCACAGTTCCTGTGTTTCCAGCCCTGCTGGGGTACCTGCCCAGGGGAGCTCCGTATCCTGGGAAGGGCCTGAGTAGGAGAGCCCCATGGGCTGCTGGGTAGCTGCAGAGGTGAGCTCCATACCCTGGGAGGGACTTGACCACGAGAGCCCCGTGGGCTGTGGGGTAGGGGTGCAGCCCAGGTGAGCTCCATATCCTGGGATTGGCCTGACCACGAGAGCCCCATGGGCTGCTGGAGACCTGGTAAAGTATATCAGGACAGTCAGTGAAGCCACCGAGGATATACATCCAGTAGCTCCTATTTCCTACACCCTGCTGGTCATTCTACCTTCCACCAGGCCATGGCATTCTGTATTAGACTTCAATGATGCCTTCTTCTGTATTCCATTCATCTCAGAGTCACAAGAATTTTTGGCTTGTGAGTGGCAGGACACAACATGCAACAAAAGCAATAATGCTGGGCCGTCCTGCCCCAATGGTTCAAAAATCCCCACACCATCATTGGGGAAATGTCCTCTAAAGACCTAAAAGTTCAACCTCTGTAAAAGGGAACCCTCCTTCAATATGCAGATGACATTCTGATCGCCAGGCCTACTAAAGACGCCTCTGAACTACCTAGCCAAGAAAGGATAGAAGGTGTCCAAGAAAAACGCTCAAATATCCCAGGCTAAGGTGACATGCCTGGGCTTCATTCTCACAGATATTCGGAGAAACGCGTCCCAGGATAGGGAAGAAGCCATTTGCAGCCTTACCTCTTCTAAAACTAGAAGACAGCTTAGGGGTTCCTGGGGAGGCCAAGGTTTTCTGCATCTGGATCCCTAACTACAGTGTAATAGCTGGGCCTCTACATGAAACACTGACACGAAAAGATGATGATCCTTTTGAATAGAATCCAGAAGCAGCCTTTCAAGAATGGAAAGAGCAGTCAATACAGACCCTTGCCCAGGAACTCCCTAATTTAGCTAAACCCTTTGACCTTTACATACCCGGTCAAAGGTTAATCGCCCTTGGAGCCTTAGTGCAAAAACTGGGACCACTTGAAATGGAGCAACACAAGAATGCCCTTCAGGTATGATAAACTATGGTCACCAAGGTCTTTGCCCACCGACTCATCAGGCCAGGATACTGGGGTATCTAAAAAGCTGGAAATCAGCAGCCCGCAAGGCCAGCTCCCTCCTAAGGGAAAAGGAACCCACGTGGTGATCCTAACCACCCATCATGCCCTGAAGTTGCAGGGGTCACTCTGTGGACACACTGACCCCGAGTGAGGAGGACCTCCAACTCCAACCTCCAGAGAGATAAACGGGGGCAACGGGCCCCCAAGATGACTCGTGTGACCATCACTTGACCTGGAGTTTCTCTCAGAAAACGACAAGACTGTGCCCCGAAAGAGCAGACTACTGCTTGCAGGACTTACTACACCCAGAGGGGAGCTAATAAGCTTGGCGGGGGAAACGTATATCACGCTTTCACCATAGAAAACCCTACAGACTCCGCGGTGATGTTGGCCAATATGACCGGCTGGACTGCTGGCTACTTCTAAAGGCCGTTGACTCAGTGGACGTCATGGTCCTGGATCACCACTGACCCTGGACTGTCTGGGAGTTGCGCGGGCAGGGCTCTGACACATGGTGCTGTTTGTACATTAATTCAGGGACCTAATTAAAGAAAGCACAGACTACTGGTCAGAGCATCTAGTCTGGCAAAAACTGTCAGCCTAAGGTCGCCGAACATATGTGGGGTGGGGTGAAACCTGCCACCGCAGCATCTCTGCGCCTCTCTTTCCTGGACCCTTAAAGGTCATTAGAATCTGTAACACTTCCAATGCTGGTGCTCAGGCGGACGAGAAGTGAGGCAGGAGGCCTTGGGACAATCAACCTCACCAGGAGGCTGGTGGGGAGACGTTTTGCACCTCCCCCCATGTATCAGGGCTCCCACCACAGCATGAAGCAGTTACAAAAGAGGGGTCTGCACCCTCAACACCCCAAGAATAAGGAACGGAACAAAAAGCAGAGGAGGTGTTCGTCTCCGGCAACGTTCATTAAAAATTCCTGGGAGATAAAAAGAGAATCTGGGCAATAAAATAAAGTCTAACCTGTATTTCCTTTGTGCTTTGTCTAATTTCACGTGCTCCTAGGGTTCCGTATGCAGAGGTCCCACACCCGGCACTTCAGACCCGATTTCCTAGTGCAGAATGGCTGGGTCGACACCTCAGCTAGCGGGGTCCCATGCAGACTCCGCGGCATAGAGCCTGAGCTGCAGCCAACGCAGCCCTCGAGAGCTCCATCCCCTCCCTCCCACTGACGCTGCCGGGGACCCTACACAGCAGCCCAGCCCACAGCCCATGGGGGAGTGCACGCTCTCACCTCTCCATTCTGTATTCAAAATAATGTTTCCTTTGCTTCTGAACCAAACTCAGTCTTGATCTGTTGGCTCCAATGACACTGGGCACGGGGACTCCTGTTGGGGTCCACTCTGGAGGATCAGTAACAGAAATTGAGAACATTGTAACTTCAATGAACAGATGTGTGAGCCAAACTGTAGTTAACATAGAGCAGTGTATAATGCTCGGGTAAAATAAGATGTTTCTAAGACTTACATTTGATATTTCCATCACTTTCCTATAAGCAAGTTCAGTGAAGACGTCTGTCTTATTTGTCAGGTCAACATTAGAGAAATGAAGTGATTTATTTCCATGTACATCGAATACTCTTGGCTGAAGCTTCAATCTTGTTTTGAATGCTTTTCCATTGAAAATGATACCTCTCTTTCAGCTCCCCCATTTCTGAGAAGTATAAAATCTTATAATTTATTATTACCAAAGGGGAAAGGTAGGAGAAGGGATAAATTAACAGTTTGGGATTAACACATACACACTGCTATGTATAAAATAGATCATCAACAAGGAACTACTGTATAGCACAGGGAACTACACTGAATATTTTGCAATAACCTATAAGGGGAAATAATCTGAAAAACAATAGATATTTTTTATTGACATCATCTATCAATGACAGATAAAATGTAACCTAAGCAAGGCCGATGATGAGCACTTCTGACCCTGAAGATTTCAGTCATCTAAAGTTTGGGCTCTGCCTATTTCCCAAGGCCCTTAAAGGACATACGTGTAGCCGTAGCTTAAAAATTCCCCAGTTTGGGGTTCGGGGAGGCACTGATTTGGAAAAATCCCTGGTGTTCTCCTTACATGCACGGGACCCTTCCTACAGCTAAAACATGCCTGTCACACCTAGAGGATGGTACACCGTTTGATCGGAAAGAGTTTGGAAAAGGCACCTCATCTCCTCATCGCCTGGTGCTCGGGTTCAACCCTCCAGCATCTTTCCTAACAATCTCCTCACTTGGGGATATCAGCACCGTCAACATCCTGTTGCACACAGTTTGGAATTTGTCCAGAGGATGAAGCGGAAGGATGAGAAAAATTTAGAGACAAGTCTTAGGTGTTCGGACAGGCACATGCCACTCTAATTTCCAATCCAGAAGACAAATTCATCAAAGGCTAGAATTGCCCACGGAAACAGAATAGGGCTAGAGGAAATCCCGCTGTTTTGTGTCCAGTTTCCAAAAACACAAGTTGAAAAATGGAACTCAGGGGCACTAAAATTCATGAAACTGCAGAGTTGAAAATATCTATTGTCGAAAAATGTCTTGAGGTAAGTCACAGAAAAGGACTTGTAAGCAAGGGAGAGTGGCAGGAAACAGATTTGAAGAGGTAGAAAGGACTCCCCATTAAAGCACAAGAAAAGGGGCTGAACATCGCCAATGATGCAGTTGGCCAAAAAGGGTGTATGCATTTTTTCTGAATATATTCAAGTAAAGGCCATACACACTTTTTATCCAACCAAACAGGTGGGCACTGGAAATCAATATCACAAAATGTATCACTTCACATCAGTCAGAAGGGCCATCCACATAAAGTGTAAACACCAGAAATGCAGGACAGGGCGAGGAGAAAAGGGAGCCCTGTGAGGCTGATAGTGGAAATGTAATTTGCCAACGGCCACTCTGGAGAAGTGTATTGTGTTTGCTAAAACATCTAAAAAATGAGCTACAGAGCATAGGGCACTTGCACTCATGGGCGTGTACCTTGGGAAAAACAAAAATCGACAGAAAACAGGCACCCGAACGTTTACCACCTCTCTGTTAAAAAGGGCCTCAACTTGGATATAACCTAAATGTCCCTGGAAGGATAAAATGGATAAAAGAGATGGGGTACTTATGTAGAGTGGAATATTACTCATCCAGAAATCAATGAAATAAGGCCAGTTGTAACAACTCTGGAGGAGTTACATACGATCATTCTAAGTGACATATGTCAGAAAGAAAAACACATATCATAAGATGTCACTTAAAGGTGGAATCAAAAATGGCTACACATGAAATAAATTACAAAACAGAAACATAGTCAAATATGTAGAAAATAGACATAAGGCTGCTAAATGGGAAAGGTGGGGAATGGTGAGGTATTATCCAGGAGGTTGAAATTAGCAAAGATACCATTCCAAGTACCAAATTGAATAACTGACAAGGCCTACACGGTACCTCAAAGAACTGCACTCAGCCCACTCAAGTCACTGGAAAATAATACATATGACTGGTAAGCATCTGAAAAAGAAGTTATTGTTGTCTCACAGTACATGAATCAAGTGGATGTACAGCAGCAAAAAACAGAGCTTTGAAAATCAGCTGTAACCAATATAAAAATAAATTTAAAACGATTTATAAAAACAGTGAGACAGACAAAAATTCTTACAACTTTTGTTGAAGGGCTACGATGTAACATGGATTGAACACATGTAGACCCACAGCAGGATGATTATATAAGGCTGGAAGCTATGCACGCTAAGAGATGTTAGAGAGGCTGGGTGAGGAAATGCAGACCTTTTAAAGTAATACTGCCTGGTACCCATTCCATGGGTCCCAAATCTGCAGGTTCAAGGGAATCTTCTGACAGCGAAAACATGCCTGGGAAACCGAGATGAATGTACACCGTGTGCTCAGGAAAGGTGTCTAAAATGCACCTCATTTTTGATCTCCTGGTGCTGGGGTTCGCCATTCCAGCCACATTACTAACAATCTCCCCACTTGGAGAATCAGCACCTTTAACCTCCTGTTTCACACAGTTTGCAATTTGTGCAGAGGATAAATGGGAAGCGGGGGAACCAATGAGAGATGAGCTGTAGGACTTTTGACAGGCACATGTCACTCTAATTTCCCATTAGGAAGAAGAATTAACCAAAGGCTCAGCCTGCCTCCCCAGAACCAGAATAGGGCCAGAAGTAATCCAATGGTTTGGCGGCCAGCTCACAAAAAAAGCGAGTTGCAAAATGGAGCTCAGGAGCAGACAATTCAAAGACCTGCAAAGATATAAATGATATTCAACGTCCAAAAATATATTCAGGTAAGGTAACGAAGAGGATCTGAATGAGAGGCAGAATTGCAGGAAACAGATTTCAAAAGGCAGATTGTACTCACATTTAAAGCATATGAAAAGCAGCAGAATTTCTAAAATGATGCGGTTGGGCAAAAGGGTGTATGCGTTTTTTTCGTGAATATCTTCAGGAAAAAAACACATGCAGAGTTTTTGGCCAACCAAGCAAGAGGGAAATGCAAATCCGCACAACAAAGAAGTCTCAATTTCCACTGCTCAGAAAGGCCATCCAAAAAATGTGTACAAACCAGAAATGCAGGAGAGGCCATGGAAAACAGGGAGCCTAGTCACGCTGATGGGTGGGGTATAAATATCCAAGAGCCACTGTGAAGAAGTGTATGCTGTTCTTAAAACATCTAAAATACAAAGCCCCGGAGCAAGGGGATTTCAACTCATGGACATATAACTTGGGAAGACTAAATGTCAATAAGACACAGGCACCCCAAAGTTTAGGGCTGCTCTGCATACAATAACCTCAACTTTGGTACACCTAAAATATCCCAGGAAAAAGAGAAATGCATAAAGAACTTGTGGTAATTTTGTACAACGGAATATCACTCAGACGTGAAATCAATGTATATAAGGCCATTAGCAGCATAATGAGTGGATTTAGGTATGATAATTTTAAGGGAAATTAGTCACACAGAAAAAGAATCTTATCATAAGATATCACTTATAGAGGGAATGTCAATATCACAACACATGAACTGAATTAGGAAAGAGAACAGAGTCTCACATTTAGCAAAAATCTCTTATGCCTGCTTCAGGGGAAAGGAGAGGTGGGGTGATGCATAAAACCAGAGTTTGATATTAGCACAGGTACCATTCCATAAACCAAATACAGAATAGACAAGACCTACACCTTCCTCAGTGAACGGGACTCAACACCCCTATGCCCCACAGAGGAATATATCTGACTACTAAGAATCTTAAAACCTATGTATTGATATGTCTCCGTAAGGGAATCAATTGTGTCTAGACTGGCATAAACACGTCAGTGAAAATCAGCTCAACCCCATTATAAAAATGAATTTCAAAAAAACCCCAAAAAACAGCGAAGTTCTTACACAATTCCTTCAGGGGTTCTGATGAAACCTGGAATAACCCTATCTGCAAAGACAGCTGGATGAGACATAAGGCTGGACACTTGGGACTGAGAGGACTGGTGAGATTGGGAGAGAAAATGCAGACCTTTTAAAGTAGTAATGCATGCCACCATTCCATGTGTCCCAAATCTCCAGGTAGAAGGGAATATCACTACAATTATAACATGTATGGGAAACCTAGAAAATGGACACCCTGTGATGGCGAAAGGTTTCTAAAACTCTCCTAATTTTTCCTCTCCTTGTGCTCCACTTTGGCATTCCAACTGCTTTACTATCAATCTCCCAACTTAGGAGAGTCAGCCCCTATAACATCCTGGTTCGCACAGTTTGCTAATTGTGCAGAGGGTGAAAGGGAAGAGGGAGAACCAATCAGAGAGTAGATGTAGGCATTTGGACGGGCACATGTCACTCTAATTTCCCAGCAGGAAGAAGAATTAACCAAAGCCTCAGCCACCCACAGGGAACCAATATAGCCACCCCTGGAACCAGTATAGGTCCTGAAGCAAAATTGTGGATTTGCGGCCAGCTCACAAAGATGGGATTTGAAAATTGGAGCTCAGGGGCACAGCAATTCACAAACCTGCAGACTTATAAAGGACTACTCTTTTCCAAAAATCTGTTGAGGGAAGGCAATGAAGCGGCTTTGAAAATGAGCCAGAATTGCACAAAACATATTTCAAGAGGTAAATTGGAATCGCCTTTAAAGCACAGGAAAAGCATCCCAACTTGGGCAGAGATGCACTTGGCCAAAAAGGGCGTATGACTTTTCTCCTGAATATATTCAGAAGAAACGCATACACCCTTTTTGGCCAATCAAGCAAGCGCGCAATACAAATCCACACTATAAAGAATTGTCACTTACCACCGGTCAAAAGGGACATCCGAATATCTGTAAAAACCAGAAAGGCAAGAGAGAGATGGCAAGGGCATGAAGCAATGTGATCCCAATGGTCATGGAGGATTGTGATGACAAGCGCATGGAGAATTGTGATGACAAGATTATGTACCATTTTGTTGACAAAGGCAAGGAGCATTATGATGACAAGGTTCATGGAGCACTGTGATGACAAGCATCACGGAGCATAGTGATTACAGGGGTCATGGAGCATTGGGATGACAAGCGCATGGATCATTGTGATGACAATGGTCATGGAGCATTTTAATGACAAGAGTCCCGGATCATTGTGTTGTCAGGGTTCATGGAGCGTTGTGATGACAGTGCTCATGGAGCATTGTGATGACAGGGGTCATGGCGCATTGTGATGAGAAGGTCATGGAGCATTGGGCTGAAAATGTCCATGGAGTACTGTGATGACAGGGGTCATGGAGCATTGTGATGACAAGGTACTGGAGCACTGTGATGAGAAGACCATGGAGCCTTGTGATGACAAGTCTCATGGAGCATTCTGATGAAAAGTGCCATGGAGCATTGTGATTACAGGGGTCTTGGAGCATTGTGATGACAAGGGCATGGAGCATTGGGATGAGAAGGCCATGGAGCGTTCTGATGACATGCATCATGGAGCTTTGTGATGACAAGGGCATGGAGCATTGTGATTACAGTGGTCTTGGAGCACTGTGATGAAAAGGGCATGGATCATTGTGTTGAAAAAGGCATGGAGCCTTGTCATAACAGGGTTCAAGGAGCAAACTGACAACAAGTGTCAGGGAGAATAGTGATGACAAGGGTATTGAGTATTGTGATGACAAAGGTCATGGAGCATTGTGATGAGAAGACCATGGATAATTGTGATGACGAGCGTCATGGGGCGTTGTGATGATAAGTGTTATGGAACATATTGATCACAAGGATTTGGAGCATTTTCATGACAGAGGTCATGGAGCATTTTGGTTTCATTGTGATGACAATAGCCTGAAGCATTATGATGATGGGCATGGTGCATTGTGATGACAGGGTTCATGGAGCATTGAGATGAAAAGGGGCATGGAGCATTGTGATTACAGGAGTCTTGGAGCATTGTGATGACAAAGGCATGGAACATCGTGAATGAGAAGGCCATGGAGCATTCTGTTGACATGCGTCATGGAGCTTTGTGATGACAAGGGCATGGAGCATTGTGATTACAGCGGTCTTGGAGCATTGTGATGACAAGGGTCATGGAGCCTTGTGATGACAAGGCTGTGGAACATTGTGATGGCAGGGGTCATGGAGCATTGTTATGACAGGGGTAATGGAGCATTGTGATGACAAGGGCATGGAGCATTGTGATGAGAAGGTCATGGAGTATTGTGAAGAAGGGTGTCAGGGAGCATTGTGATGACATATGTCGTGGTCCATTGCGATGACAATGGTATGGAGCATTGTGATGCCAAGTGTCATGGAGGATTGTGATGACAAAGGTAATGGAGCATTTTGATGACAAGCGCTTGGGGCATTGTGATGACAAGGGTCATGGAGCATTGTGATAACACGGGCCATTGAGAATTTTGATGACATGTTCATGAAGCATTGTGATGACAATCACATGGAGCTTGCTTTGACAGGGATCATGGAGCATTGCGATGAAAAGTGCATAGAGAATTGTGATGACAAAGCATGTAACACTGTGATGAAAAGCATCATGGAGCACAGTGATGCCAAGAACGTGGAGAATTGTGATGACAGGGGACATGGAGCATTGTGATGACCAGGGCATGGAGTATTGTGATGGCAAGACCGTGGAGCATTGTGATGAGAAGACCATGGATAATTGTGATGATGAGCGTCATGGAGCACTGTAATGACAAGGGGTATGGAGCATTGTGATGACAGGGGTCATGGAGCATTGTGATGACAAGGTTCATGGAGCATTCTGATGACAAGCTTGTGGAGTATTTTGATGACAATGACATGGAACATTTTGATGAAAATGGCATGGGGCATTGTGATGAAAAAGACATGGAGCCTTTTCATGACAGTTTTCAGGGAGCATTCTGACGACAAGTGTCAGGGAGCATTGTGATGACAAAGGTCATGGAGAATTGTGACGACAAGGGCATGGAGTATTGTGATGACAAGCACATGGAGCTTGCTATGACGGAGTCATGGAGCATTGCGATGACAAGTGCATAGAGAATTGTGATGACAAAGCATGTAACACTGTGATGAGAAGTGTCATGGAGCATAGTGATGCCAAGAACGTGGACAATTGTGATGACAGGGGACATGGAGCATTGTGATGACCAGGGCATGGAGCATTGCGATGGCAAGATCGTGGAGCATTGTGATGAGAAGACCATGGATAATTGTGATGACGAGGGTCATGGAGCACTGTAATGACAAGGGGTATAGAGCATTGTGATGACAGTGGTCATGGAGCATTGTGATGACCGGGGACATGGAGCATTGTGATGCCCAAGGCATGGAGCACTGTAATGGCAAGACCGTGGAGCATTGTGATGAGAAGACCATGGATAATTGTGATGAGGAGCGTCATGGAGCACTGTAATGACAAGTGGTATGGAGCCTTGTGATGACAGGGGTCATGGAGCATTGTTATGACAGTGGTCATGGAGCATTGTGATGACAAGTGTCATGGAGCATTTTGATGACAAGGGCGTGGAGCGTTGTGATGAGAAGACCATGGACAATTGTGATTACGAGTGTCATGGAGCACTGTAATGACAAGCAGTATGGAGCATTGTGATGACAGGGGTCATGGAGCATTGTGATGACTGGGGACATGGAGCATTGTGATGACCAGGGCATGGAGCATTGTGATGGCAAGACCGTGGAGCACTGTGATGAGAAGACCATGGATAATTGTGATGACGAACATCATGGAGCACTGTAATGACAAGGGGCATGGAGCATTTTGCTGACAGGTGTCATGGAGCATTGTGATGACAGGGGTCATGGATCATTGAGATGACAAAGGTCACGGAGCATTCTGATGACAAGCTTGTGGAGTATTGTGATGACAATTGCATGAAGCATTGTGATGAAAAGGGCATGGATCATTGTGATGAAAAAGGCATGGAGACTTGTCATGACAGGGTTCATTGAGCATACTGATGACAAGTGTCAGGGAGCATTGTGATGACAAGTGTATTGAGAATTGTGATGACAAAGGTCATGGAGCATTGTGATGAGAAGTCCATGGATAATTGTGATGACCAGCGTCATGGGGCGTTGTGATGACAAGTGTTATGGAACATTGTGATCACAAGGGTTTGGAGCATTGTGATGAGAGAGGTCATGGAGAATTTTCATTTCATTGTGATGACAATAGCATGAAGCATTATGATGATGGGCATGGTGCATTGTGATGACAGGGTTCATGGAGCATTGAGATGAAAAGAGGCATGGATCATTGTAATAACAAGGGTCTTGGAGCATTGTGATGACAAGGGCATGGAGTATTGTGATGAGAAGGCCATGGAGCATTCTGATGACATGCGTCAGGGAGCTTTGTGATGACATGGGCATGGAGCATTGTGATTACAGGGGTCTTGGAGCATTGTGATGACAAGGGTCATGGAGTCTTGTGATGACAAGGCCGTAGAACATTGTGATGGCAGGGGTCATGGAGCATTGTTATGACAGGTGTAATGGAGCATTGTGATGACAAGGGCATGGAGCATTGGTCTGAAATGTTTAATGGATTATTGTGATGAGAGTGAGCATGGAGCATTGTGATGACAAGGGCATGGAACACAGTGATACATGTGTCATAGAGGATTGCAATGACAAGGGCATGGAGCATTGTGATGACAAGTGTCATGGAGCTTTGTGATGACAACGGCATGGAGCAATGTGATGAGAGGTTTCATGGAGCTTTGTGATGACAATGGCATGGAGCATTGTGATTCCAAGGGTCATGGAGCTTTGTGATGACATAGGCCATGGAGCATTTTGATGACAAGGGCGTGGTGCATTGTGATGAGAAGGGCAGGGAGCATTGTGATGACAGGGTCATGGAGCAATTGGATGAAAAGGGTCATGGAACATTTTGATGACATTGTTTATGGAACATTGTGATGTTAGGGGTCATGGAGCATTGTGATGTAAAGGGTCATGGAGCATTGTGATGACAGGGGTTATGGAACATTGTGATGTCAGGGGTCATGGAGCATTGTGATGATAAGAGCATGTAGCATTGTTGTGACAAGGGTCATGGAACATTGGGATGACAGGGTGGAGGGAGTATTGTGTTGACTAGTGATGGAACATTGTGATATCATTGGTGAGAGAGCATTTTGATGAGAGGTGCATGGAGCATTGTGATGACAAGGCTGTGGAGCATTGTGATGAGAAACGCAGGGCACATTGTGATGACATGGGTCATGGAACATTGTGCTGACAAACGCATGGAGCATTGTGATGACAAGGTTTATGGAGCATTGTGATGACAACGATGTGGAGCATTGTGATGACAAGCGCATGGCACATTTGATGCCATGTGTCATGGAGTAATGTGCTGACAAAGGCATGGAGCATTGTGATGACAAGGGTCACCGAGCATTGTGATGAAATGTTCATGGAGTGTTGTGGTCACAAAGGTTACAGAGCCTTGTGATGACGAGGGCATGGACCATTGTGATGACAAAGGTCATGAAGCATTGTGATGACTGGAGTCACGGAGCATTGTGATGACAGGGGTCATAGAGCATTGTGATGAAAGGGCATGGAGCATTGTGATGACAGGGGCATGTTGCATTGGTTTGACAAGTTTCAGGGATTATTGTGATGACAGTGGGCATGGCGCATTGTGATGACAAGGGCATGGAGCATTGTGATGAGAAGGTCATGGAGTATTGTGAAGAAGGGTGTCAGGGAGCATTGTGATGACATATGTCATGGTCTATTGCAATGACAATGGAATGTAGCATTGTGATGCCAAGTGTCATGGAGGATTGTGATGACAAAGGTAATGGAGCATTTTGATGACAAGGGCTTGGAGCATTGTGATGACAAGGGTCATGGCACATTGTGATAACAAGGGCCATTGAGAATTTTGATGACATGTTCATGAAGAATTGTGATGACAATCACATGGAGCTTGCTATGACAGGGGTCATGGAGCATTGCGATGACAAGTGCATAGAGAATTGTGATGACAAAACATGTAACACTGTGATGAGAAGTATCATGGAGGATAGTGATGCCAAGAACGTGGAGAATTGTGATGACAGGGGACATGGAGCATTGTGATGACCAGGGCATGGAGCATTGTGATGGCAAGACCGTAGAGCACTGTGATGAGAAGACCATGGATAATTGTGATGACGAGCATCATGGAGCACTGTAATGACAAGGGGTATGGAGCATTGTGATGACAGGGGTCATGGAGCATTGTGATGACTGGGGACATGGAGCATTGTGATGACCAGGGCATGGAGCCTTGTGATGGCAAGATCATGGAGCACTGTGATGAGAAGATCATGGATAATTGTGATGACGAGTGTCATGGAGCACTGTAATGACAAGGGGTATAGAGCATTGTGATGACAGTGGTCATGGAGCATTGTGATGACCGGGGACATGGAGCATTATGATGCCCAAGGCATGGAACACTGTGATGGCAAGACCGTGGAGCATTGTGATGAGAAGACCATGGATAATTGTGATGAGGAGCGTCATGGAGCACTGTAATGACAAGTGGTATGGAGCCTTGTGATGACAGGGGTCATGGAGCATTGTTATGACAGTGGTCATGGAGCACTGTGATGACAAGGGTCATGGAGGATTTTGATGACAAGAGCGTGGAGCATTGTGATGAGAAGACCATGGACAATTGTGATTACGAGTGTCATGGAGCACTGTAATGACAAGCGGTATGCAGAACTGTGATGACAGGGTCATGGAGCATTGTGATGACTGGGGACATGGAGCATTGTGATGACCAGGGCATGGAGCATTGTGATGGCAAGACCGTGGAGCACTGTGATGAGAAGACCATGGATAATTGTGATGACGAACATCATGGAGCACTGTAATGACAAGGGGCATGGAGCATTGTGATGACAGGTGTCATGGAGCATTGTGATGACAGGGGTCATGGATCATTGAGATGAAAAGTGTCACGGAGCATTCTGATGACAAGCTTGTGGAGTATTGTGATGACAATGGCATGGAGCATTGTGATGAAAAGGGCATGGATCATTGTGATGAAAAAGGCATGGAGACTTGTCATGACAGGTTTCAATGAGCAAACTGATGACAAGTATCAGGGAGCATTGTGATGACAAGTGTATTGAGAATTGTGATGACAAAGGTCATGGAGCATTGTGATGAGAAGTCCATGGATAATTGTGATGACCAGCATCATGGGGCGTTGTGATGACAAGTGTTATGGAACATTGTGATCACAAGGGTTTGGAGCATTGTGATGAGAGAGGTCATGGAGAATTTTGATTTCATTGTGATGACAATAGCATGAAGCATTATGATGATGGGCATGGTGCATTGTGATGACAGGGTTCATGGTGCATTGAGATGAAAAGAGGCATAGATCATTGTAATAACAAGGGTCTTGGAACATTGTGATGACAAGGGCATGGAGTATTGTGATGAGAAGGCCATGGAGCATTCTGATGACATGCGTCAGGGAGCTTTGTGATGACATGGGCATGGAGCATTGTGATTACAGGGGTCTTGGAGCATTGTGATGACAAGGGTCATGGAGTCTTGTGATGACAAGGCCGTAGAACATTGTGATGGCAGGGGTCACGGAGCATTGTTATGACAGGTGTAATGGAGCATTGTGATGACAAGGGCATGGAGCATTGGTCTGAAAAGTTTCATGGATTATTGTGATGAGAGTGAGCATGGAGCATTGTGATGACAAGGGCACGGAACACAGTGATACATGTGTCAGGGAGGATTGCAATGACATGGGCATGGAGCATTGTGATGTCAAGCGTCATGGAGCTTTGTGATGACAACGGCATGGAGCAATGTGATGAGAGGTTTCATGGAGCTTTGTGATGACAATGGCATGGAGCATTGTGATTCCAAGGGTCATGGAGCTTTGTGATGACATAGGCCATGGAGCATTTTGATGAGAAGGGCAGGGAGCATTGTGATGACAGGGTCATGGAGCAATTGGATGAAAAGGGTCATGGAACATTTTGATGACAGGGGTTATGGAACATTGTGATGTCAGGGGTCATGGAGCATTGTGATGATAAGAGCATGTAGCATTGTTGTGACAAGGGTCATGGAACATTGGGATGACAGGGTGGAGGGAGTATTGTGTTGACTAGTGATGGAACATTGTGATATCAGTGGTGAGAGAGCATTTTGATGAGAGGTGCATGGAGCATTGTGATGACAAGGCTGTGGAGCATTGTGATGAGAAACGCAGGGCACATTGTGATGACATGGGTCATGGAACATTGTGCTGACAAACGCATGGAGCATTGTGATGACAAGGTTTATGGAGCATTGTGATGACAACGATGTGGAGCATTGTGATGACAAGCGCATGGCACATTTGATGCCATGTGTCATGGAGTAATGTGCTGACAAAGGCATGGAGCATTGTGATGACAAGGGTCACCGAGCATTGTGATGAAATGTTCATGGAGTGTTGTGGTCACAAAGGTTACAGAGCCTTGTGATGACGAGGGCATGGACCATTGTGATGACAAAGGTCATGAAGCATTGTGATGACTGGAGTCACGGAGCATTGTGATGACAGGGGTCATAGAGCATTGTGATGAAAGGGCATGGAGCATTGTGATGACAGGGGCATGTTGCATTGGTTTGACAAGTTTCAGGGATTATTGTGATGACAGTGGGCATGGCGCATTGTGATGACAAGGGCATGGAGCATTGTGATGAGAAGGTCATGGAGTATTGTGAAGAAGGGTGTCAGGGAGCATTGTGATGACATATGTCATGGTCTATTGCAATGACAATGGAATGTAGCATTGTGATGCCAAGTGTCATGGAGGATTGTGATGACAAAGGTAATGGAGCATTTTGATGACAAGGGCTTGGAGCATTGTGATGACAAGGGTCATGGCACATTGTGATAACAAGGGCCATTGAGAATTTTGATGACATGTTCATGAAGAATTGTGATGACAATCACATGGAGCTTGCTATGACAGGGGTCATGGAGCATTGCGATGACAAGTGCATAGAGAATTGTGATGACAAAACATGTAACACTGTGATGAGAAGTATCATGGAGGATAGTGATGCCAAGAACGTGGAGAATTGTGATGACAGGGGACATGGAGCATTGTGATGACCAGGGCATGGAGCATTGTGATGGCAAGACCGTAGAGCACTGTGATGAGAAGACCATGGATAATTGTGATGACGAGCATCATGGAGCACTGTAATGACAAGGGGTATGGAGCATTGTGATGACAGGGGTCATGGAGCATTGTGATGACTGGGGACATGGAGCATTGTGATGACCAGGGCATGGAGCCTTGTGATGGCAAGATCATGGAGCACTGTGATGAGAAGATCATGGATAATTGTGATGACGAGTGTCATGGAGCACTGTAATGACAAGGGGTATAGAGCATTGTGATGACAGTGGTCATGGAGCATTGTGATGACCGGGGACATGGAGCATTATGATGCCCAAGGCATGGAACACTGTGATGGCAAGACCGTGGAGCATTGTGATGAGAAGACCATGGATAATTGTGATGAGGAGCGTCATGGAGCACTGTAATGACAAGTGGTATGGAGCCTTGTGATGACAGGGGTCATGGAGCATTGTTATGACAGTGGTCATGGAGCACTGTGATGACAAGGGTCATGGAGGATTTTGATGACAAGAGCGTGGAGCATTGTGATGAGAAGACCATGGACAATTGTGATTACGAGTGTCATGGAGCACTGTAATGACAAGCGGTATGCAGAACTGTGATGACAGGGTCATGGAGCATTGTGATGACTGGGGACATGGAGCATTGTGATGACCAGGGCATGGAGCATTGTGATGGCAAGACCGTGGAGCACTGTGATGAGAAGACCATGGATAATTGTGATGACGAACATCATGGAGCACTGTAATGACAAGGGGCATGGAGCATTGTGATGACAGGTGTCATGGAGCATTGTGATGACAGGGGTCATGGATCATTGAGATGAAAAGTGTCACGGAGCATTCTGATGACAAGCTTGTGGAGTATTGTGATGACAATGGCATGGAGCATTGTGATGAAAAGGGCATGGATCATTGTGATGAAAAAGGCATGGAGACTTGTCATGACAGGTTTCAATGAGCAAACTGATGACAAGTATCAGGGAGCATTGTGATGACAAGTGTATTGAGAATTGTGATGACAAAGGTCATGGAGCATTGTGATGAGAAGTCCATGGATAATTGTGATGACCAGCATCATGGGGCGTTGTGATGACAAGTGTTATGGAACATTGTGATCACAAGGGTTTGGAGCATTGTGATGAGAGAGGTCATGGAGAATTTTGATTTCATTGTGATGACAATAGCATGAAGCATTATGATGATGGGCATGGTGCATTGTGATGACAGGGTTCATGGTGCATTGAGATGAAAAGAGGCATAGATCATTGTAATAACAAGGGTCTTGGAACATTGTGATGACAAGGGCATGGAGTATTGTGATGAGAAGGCCATGGAGCATTCTGATGACATGCGTCAGGGAGCTTTGTGATGACATGGGCATGGAGCATTGTGATTACAGGGGTCTTGGAGCATTGTGATGACAAGGGTCATGGAGTCTTGTGATGACAAGGCCGTAGAACATTGTGATGGCAGGGGTCACGGAGCATTGTTATGACAGGTGTAATGGAGCATTGTGATGACAAGGGCATGGAGCATTGGTCTGAAAAGTTTCATGGATTATTGTGATGAGAGTGAGCATGGAGCATTGTGATGACAAGGGCACGGAACACAGTGATACATGTGTCAGGGAGGATTGCAATGACATGGGCATGGAGCATTGTGATGTCAAGCGTCATGGAGCTTTGTGATGACAACGGCATGGAGCAATGTGATGAGAGGTTTCATGGAGCTTTGTGATGACAATGGCATGGAGCATTGTGATTCCAAGGGTCATGGAGCTTTGTGATGACATAGGCCATGGAGCATTTTGATGAGAAGGGCAGGGAGCATTGTGATGACAGGGTCATGGAGCAATTGGATGAAAAGGGTCATGGAACATTTTGATGACAGGGGTTATGGAACATTGTGATGTCAGGGGTCATGGAGCATTGTGATGATAAGAGCATGTAGCATTGTTGTGACAAGGGTCATGGAACATTGGGATGACAGGGTGGAGGGAGTATTGTGTTGACTAGTGATGGAACATTGTGATATCAGTGGTGAGAGAGCATTTTGATGAGAGGTGCATGGAGCATTGTGATGACAAGGCTGTGGAGCATTGTGATGAGAAACGCAGGGCACATTGTGATGACATGGGTCATGGAACATTGTGCTGACAAACGCATGGAGCATTGTGATGACAAGGTTTATGGAGCATTGTGATGACAACGATGTGGAGCATTGTGATGACAAGCGCATGGCACATTTGATGCCATGTGTCATGGAGTAATGTGCTGACAAAGGCATGGAGCATTGTGATGACATGGGTCACCGAGCATTGTGATGAAATGTTCATGGAGTGTTGTGGTCACAAAGGTTACAGAGCCTTGTGATGACGAGGGCATGGACCATTGTGATGACAAAGGTCATGAAGCATTGTGATGACTGGAGTCACGGAGCATTGTGATGACAGGAGTCATAGAGCATTGTGATGAAAGGGCATGGAGCATTGTGATGACAGGGGCATGTTGCATTGGTTTGACAAGTTTCAGGGATTATTGTGATGACAGTGGGCATGGCACATTGTGATGACAAGGGCATGGAGCATTGTGATGAGAAGGTCATGGAGTATTGTGAAGAAGGGTGTCAGGGAGCATTGTGATGACATATGTCATGGTCTATTGCAATGACAATGGAATGTAGCATTGTGATGCCAAGTGTCATGGAGGATTGTGATGACAAAGGTAATGGAGCATTTTGATGGCAAGGGCTTGTAGCATTGTGATGACAAGGGTCATGGCGCACTGTGATAACAAGGGCCATTGAGAATTTTGATGACATGTTCATGAAGCATTGTGATGACAATCACATGGAGCTTGCTATGACAGGGGTCATGGAGCATTACGATGACAAGTGCATAGAGAATTGTGATGACAAAACATGTAACACTGTGATGAGAAGTATCATGGAGGATAGTGATGCCAAGAACGTGGAGAATTGTGATGACAGGGGACATGGAGCATTGTGATGACCGGGGACATGGAGCATTGTGATGGCAAGATCGTGGAGCATTGTGATGAGAAGACCATGGATAATTGTGATGACAAGCGTCATGGAGCACTGTAATGACAAGGGGTATGGAGCATTGTGATGACAGGGGTCATGGAGCATTGTGATGACTGAGGACATGGAGCATCGTGATGACCAAGGCATGGAGCATTGTGATGGCAAGACCGTGGAGCATTGTGATGAGAAGACCATGGATAATTGTGATGACGAGCGTCATGGAACACTGTAATGACAAGGGGTATGGAACATTTTGATGACAGGGGTCATGGAGCATTCTGAAGACAATGATCAGGGAGCATTCTGATGACAAGCTTGTGGAGTATTGTGATGACAATGACATGGAGCGTTGTGATGAAAAGGGCATGGAGCATTATTATGAAAAAGGCATGGAGCATTTTTATGACAGTGTTCAAGGAGTATTCTGACGACAAGTGTCAGGGAGCATTGTGATGACAAGTGTATTGAGAATTGTGATGACAAAGGTCATGGAGCATTGTGACGACAAGTGCGTGGAGTATTTTCATGACAGTCATCATGGAGTGTTGTGATGACAAGTGTTATGGAACATTGTGATCACAAGGGGTTGGAGCATTGTGATGACAGAGGTCATGGACCATTTTGATTTCAAGGAGCATGGAGGATTGTGATGACAAGGGCATGGAGCAATGTGATCCCAAGGTTCATGGAGGATTGTGATGAAAATGGTAATGGAGTATTGTGATGACAAGCTCATGGAGCATTGTGATGACAAGGTCATGTAGGATTTTGATGACACAGGCATGGAGAATTGAGATGATAAGGGTCATGGAGCACTCTGATGATAAGCGTCACGGAGCATTGTGATTACAGGGGTCATGGAGCATTGGGATGACAAGGGCATGGATCATTGTGATGACAAGTGTCATGGAGCATTGGGCTGAAAATGTTCATGGAGCATTGTGATGACAAGGGAATGGAGCATTGTGATGACAAGAGTCCTGGATCATTGTGTTGTCAGGGGTCATGGAGTGTTGTGATGACAGTGGTCATGGAGGATTGTGATGATATGGGTCATGGAGCATTGTGATGAGAAGGTCATGAAGCATTGGGCTGAAAATGTTCATGGAGTATTGTGATGACAGGGGTCATGGAGCATTGTAATGAGAAGGGTATTGAGCACTGTGATGACAAGGTCCTGGAGCATTGTGATGGGAAGTCCATGGAGCCTTGTGATGACAATTCTCATGGAACATTCTGATGAAAAGGGGCATGGAGCATTGTGATTACAGGGGTCTTGGAGCATTGTGATGACAAGGGCATGGAGTATTGTGATGAGAAGGCCATGGAGCATTCTGATGACATGCGTCATGGAGCTTTGTGCTGACAAGGGCATGGAGTATTGTGATGAAAATGGCATGGATCATTGTTATGAAAAAGGCATGGAGCCTTGTCATGACAGGGTTCTAGGAGCATACTGACGACAAGTGTCACGGAGCATTGTGATGACAAGTGTATTGAGCATTGTGATGACAAAGTTCATGGAGCATTGTGATGAGAAGACCATGGATAATTGTGATGATGAGCGTCATGGGGTGTTGTGATGATAAGTTTTATGGAACATTGTGATCACAAGGGTTTGGAGCATTGTGATGACAGAGGTCATGGAGCATTTTGATTTCATTGTGATGACAATAGCCTGAAGCATTATGGTGATGGGCATGGTGCATTGTGATGACAGCGTTCATGGAGCATTGAGATGAAAAGGGGCATGGAGCATTGTGATTACAGGGGTCTTGGAGCATTGTGATGACAAGGGCAAGGAGCATTGTGATGAGAAGGCCATGGAGCATTCTGATGACATGCGTCATTGAGCTTTGTGATGACAAGGGCATGGAGCATTGTGATTACAGGGGTCTTGGAGCATTGTGATGACAAGGGTCATGGAGCCTTGTGATGACAATGGTGTGGAACATTGTGATGGCAGGGGTCATGGAGCATTGTTATGACAGGGGTAATGGAGCATTGTGGTGAGAAGGGCATGGAGCATTGGTCTGAAAAGTTTCATGGATTATTGTGATGAGAGTGGGCATGGAGCATTGTGATGACAAGGTCACGGAACACTGTGATCCATGGGTCATGGAGGATTGTAATGACAAGGGCATGGAGCATTGTGATGAGAAGGGCATCGAACATTGTTTTGACAAGCGTCATGGAGCTTTGTGATGACAAGGGCATGGAACAATGTGATGAGAGGGTTCATGGAACATTGTGATTCCAAGGGTTATGGAGCTTTGTGATGACAAAAGTCATGGAGCATTTTGATGTCAAGGGCGTGGTGCATTGTGATGAAAAGGGCAGGGAGCATTTTGATGACAGGGTCATGCAGCAATTTGATGAAAAGTGTAATGGAACATTTTGATGACAGGGGTTATAGAACATTGTGATGTCAGGGGTCATGGAGCTTTGGGATGAAAAGGGTCATGGAGCATTTTGATGACAGGGGTTATGGAACATTGTGATGTCAGGGGTCATGGAACATTGTGATGATAAGGGGATGTAGCATTGTGATGACAGGGGTCATGCAACATTGTGATTACAGGGGTGAGGGAGTATTGTGATGACTAGTGATGGAACATTGTGATATCTCTGTTGAGAGAGCATTTTGATGAGAAGTGCATGGAGCATTGTGATTACAAGGTTTATGGAGCATTACGATGACAAGGTTGTGGACCGTTGTGATGAAAATCACGTGGCACATTGTGATGACAAGGGTCATGGAGCATTGTTTTGACAAAGGCATGGAGCATTGTGATGACAAGGGTCACGGAGCATTGTGATGAAAAGTTCATGGAGTATTGTGGTTACAAAGGTCACAGAGCCTTGTGATGATGTGGGGATGGACCACTGTGATGACAAATGTTATGAAGCATTGTGATGACTGGAGTCACAGAGCATTGTGATGACAAGGGCCATGGAGCATTGTGATGACAAGGGCATGGAGCATTGTGATGACAGGGGCATGGAACATTGGTCTGACAAGTTTAAGAGATTATTGTGATGACAGTGGGCATGGGGCATTGTGATGACAAGGGCATGGGGCATTGTGATGAGAAGGTCATGGAGTATTGTGAAGACAGGTGTCAGGGAGCATTGTGATGACATATGTCATGGTCCATTGCGATGACAATGGCATGGAGCATTGTGATGCCAAATGTAATGGAGGATTGTGATGACAAATATAATGGAGCATTGTGATGACTAGGGCTTGGAGCATTATGATGACAAGGGCCATTGAAAATTTTCATGACAAGGTCGTGAAGCATTGTGATGACAAGGTGCTGGAGCATTGTGATGAGAAAACCATGGAGCCTTGTGAGACAAGTCTCCTGGAGCATACTGATGAAAAGGGGCATGGAGCATTGTGATTAGAGTGTCTTGGAAAATTGTGATGACAAGGGCATGGAGCATTGTGATGAGAAGGCCAAGGAGCAGTCTGATGACATGCGTCATTGAGCTTTGTGATGACAAGGGCATGGAGCATTGTAATTACAGGCGTCTTGGAGCATTGTGATGAAAAAGGCATGGATCATTGTGATGAAAAAGGCATGGAGCCTTGTCATGACAGGGTTCAAGGAGCATACAGAGAACAAGTGTCAGGGAGCATTTTGATGACAAGTGTATTGAGCATTGTGATGACAAAGGTCATGGAGCATTGTGAAGAGAAGACCATAGATAATTGTGATGACGAGCGTCATGGGGCATTGTGATGACAAGTGTTATGGAATATTGTGATCACAAGGGTTTGGAGCAGTGTTATGACAGAGGTCATGGAGCATTTTGATTTCATTGTGATGACAATAGCCTGAAGCATTATGTTGATGGGCATGGTGCATTGTGATGACAGGGTTCATGGATCATTGAGATAAAAAGGGACATGGAGCATTGTGATTAGAGGTGTCTTGGAGCATTGTGATGAGAAGGGTCATGGAGCCTTGTGATGACAAGGCCATGGAACATCGTGATGGCAGGGGTCATGGAGCATTGTTATCACAGGGGTAATGGAGCATTGTGATGGCAAGGGCATGGAGCATTCTGATGACATGCATCATGGAGCTTTGTGATGACAAGGGCATGGAGCACTGTGATTACAGGGGTCTTGGAGCATTGTGATGACAAGGCTCATGGAGCCTTGTGATGACAAGGCCGTGGAACGTTGTTATGGCTGGGGTCATAGAGCATTGTTATGACAGGGGTAATGGAGCATTGTGATGACAAGGGCATGGAACATTTGTCTGAAAAGTTTCATGGATTATTGTGATGAGAGTGGGCATGGAGCATTGTGATGACAAGGGCACGGAACACAGTGATACATGGGTCATGGAGGATTGTAATGACAAGGGCATGGAGCATTGTGATGAGAAGGGCATCGAGCAGTGTGATGACAAGCACCATGGAGCTTTTTGATGACAATTGCATGGAACAATGTGATGAGAGGTTTCATGGAGTATTGTGATGACAATGGCATGGAGCATTGTGATGCCAAGGGTCATGGAGCATTTTGATGACAAGGGCATGGTGCATTGTGATGAGAAGGGCAGGGAGCATTGTGATGACATTGTCATGGACCAATTTGATGAAAAGGGTCATGGAACATTTTGATGAGAGGCGTTATGTAACATTGTGCTGTTAGGGGTCATGGAGCATTTTGATGAAAAGGGTCATGGAGCATTTTGATGACAGGGGTTATGGAACATTGTGATGTCAGGGATCATCAAACATTGTGATGATAAGTGCATGTAGCATTGTGATGACAGGAGTCATGGAACATTGTGATGACAGGGTTGAGGGAGTATTGTGATGAATAGTGATGTAACATTGTGATATCAGTGGTGAGAGAGCATTTTGATTTGAAGTGCATGGAGCATTGTGATGACAAGGTTTATGGAGCATTGTGATGACAAGATTGTGGAGCACTGTGACGACAAGCGCATGGTGCATTGTGATGACATGGGTCATGGAGCATTGTGCTGACAAGCGCATGGAGCATTGTGATGACAAGGGTCATGGAGCATTGTGCTGAGAAAGGCATAGAGCATTGTGATGACAAGGGTCAAAGGGCATTGTGATGAAAAGTTCATGAAGCATTGTGGTTAAAAAGGTCACAGAGACTGTTGATGACAAGGGCATGGACCACTGTGATGACAAAGGTCATGAAGCCTTGTGATGACTGGAGTCACGGAGCATTGTGATGACAGGGGTCATGGAGCATTGTGATAACAAGGGCATGGGGCATTTTGATGACAAGGGCATGGAGCATTGGTCTAATAAGTTTCATGGCTTATTGCGATGACAGTTGGAATGGTGCATTGTGATGAGAAGGGCATGGAGCATTGTGATGACCAGGTCATTCATTATTGTGAAGACAGGTGTCAGGGAACATTGTGATGACATATGTAATGGCCCATTGTGATGACAATGCCATGGAGCATTGTGATGCCAAGTGTCATGGAGGATTCTGATGACAAAGGTAATTGAGCATTGTGATGACAAGGGTCAGGGAGCATTGTGCTGACAAGTGCATGGAAAATTGTGATGACAAGGGACATGGAGCATTCTGATGACAAGCTTGTGGAGTATTTTGATGACAATGGCATGGAGCATTGTGATGAAAATGGCATGGTGCATTTTGATGAAAAAGGCATGGAGCCTTTTTGTGACAGGGTTCAAGGAGCATTCTGATGACAAGTGTCAGGGAGCATTGTGATGACAAGTGTATCGAGAATTGTGATGTCAAAGTTCATGGAGCATTGTGATGAAAAGGGCATGGAGTATTGTGATGACAGGCATCATGGAGCATTGTGATGACAAGTGTTATGGAACATTGTGATCACAAGGGTTTGGAGCATTGTGATGACAGAGGTCATGGATCATTTTGATTTCAAGGAGCATGGATCATTGTGATGACAAGGGCATGGAGCAATGTGATCCCAAGGTTCATGGAGGATTGTGATGGCAATGGTAATGGAGTATTGTGATGACAAGTGCATAGAACATTGTAATGACAAGGTCATGTAGCATTTTGCTGACAAAGGCATGGAGCATTGTGATGACAGGTGTCATGGAGCACTGTGATGACAAGCGTCACGGAGCATTGTGATTACAGGGGTCATGGAGCATTGGGATGACAAGGGCATGCATCATTGTGATGACAAGTGTCATGGAGCATTGGGCTGAAAATGTTCATGGAGTATTGTGATGCCAGGGGTCATGGAGCATTGTGATGACTAGGGAATGGAGCATTGTGATTACAAAAGTCCCGGATCATTGTGTTGTCAGGTGATATTGAGTGTTGTGATGACTGTGGTCATGGAGAATTGTGATGATATTGGTCATGGAGCACTGTGATGAGAAGGTCATGGAGCATTGGGCTGAAAATGATCATGGAGTATTGTGATGACAGGGGTCATGGAGCATTGTGATGATAAGGGAATGGGGCATTTTGATGACAATGTCCTGGAGCATTGTGATGAGAAGACCATGGAGCCTTGTGATGACAAGTCTCATGGAGCATTCTGATGAAAAGGGGCATGGAGCATTGTGATTACAGGGGTCTTGGAGCATTGTGGTGACAAGGGCATGGAGCATTGTGATGAGAAGGCCATGGAGCATTCTGATGACATGCATCATGGAGCTTTGTGATGACAAGGGCATGGAGCATTGTGATTACAGGGGTCTTGGAGCATTGTGATGAAAATGGCATGGATCATTGTGATGAAAAAGGCATGGAGCCTTGTCATGAAAGGGTTCAGGGAGCATACTGATGGCAAGAGTCAGGGAGCATTGTGATGACATGTGTATTGCGCATTGTGATGACACATGTCATGGGGCATTGTGATGAGAACTCCATGGATAATTGTGATGAGTAGCGTCATGGGGTATTGTGATGACAAGTGTTATGGAACATTGTGATCACAAGGGTTTGGAGCATTGTGATGACAGAGGTCATGGAGCATTTTGATTTCATTGTGATGACAAGAGCATGAAGCATTATGATGATGGGCATGGTGCATTGTGATGACAGGGTTCATGGAGCATTGTGATGAAAGGTGGCATGGAGCTTTGGTCTGACAAGTTTCATGGATTATTTTGATGACAGTGGGCATGGCACATTGTGATGACAAGGGCATGGATCATTGTGATGACAAGGTCATGGAGTATTGTGAAGACAGGTGTCAGGGAGCATTGTGATGACATATGTCATGTTCCATTGTGATGACAATAGCACGGAGCATTGTGATGCCAAGTGTCATGGAGGATTGTTGTGACAAAGGTAAAGGAGCATTGTGATGATAAGCGCATGGAGCATTGAGATGACAAGGGCCATTTATAATTTTAATGTCCATGTCGTGAAACATTGTGATGACAAGCTCATGGAGCTTCCTATTACAGGGGTCATGTAGCATTGTGATGACAAGTGCATGGAGTATTGTTATGACAAGAGCATATAACATTGTGATGAGAAGTGCCATGGAGCATTGTGATGACAAGGATGTGGAGAATTGTGAGGACAAGGGACATTGAGCTTTGAGATGACCAGGGCATGGAGCATTGTGATGGCAAAACCGTGGAGCATTGTGATGAGAAGACCTTGGGTAATTGTGATGATGAGCATCATGGAGCACTGTAATGACAAGGGGCATGAAGCATTGTGATGACAGGTGTCAGGGAGCATTGTGATGACAGGGGTCATGGAGCATTGTGATGACAAGGGCATGGAGCATTGTGATGACAAGGGTACGGAACATTGTGATGAAAAGTGCCATTGAGAATTTTGATGATAAAGTCATGAAGCATTGTGATGACAAACACTTGGAGCTTCCTATGACAGGGGTCATGGAACATTGCAATGACAAGTGCATGGAGAATTGTGATGAAACGAGCATGTAACTTTGTGATGAGAAGTGTCATGTAGCACTGTGATGACAAGTACGTGGAGAATTGTTATGATAAGGGACATGGAGCATTGTGATAACCAGGGAATGGAGCATTGTGATGACAGGGGTCATGGAGCATTATTATGACAAGGGCCATGGTGCATTCTGATATAAGATATCACTTATGAAGGGAATGTAAACCTGGCTACATATGAACTGAATTAGGAAAGAGAACAGAGTCTCAGATTTAGAAAACACTCTTATGCTTGCTTATGGGGGAAGGAGAGGTGGGGAGACACACAAAACCAGAGTTTGATATTAACACAGGTACCGTTCCATAATCCAAATACAGAAGAGACAAGCCCGACTCCTTCCTCAGTGAATGGGACTCAACACCCCTATTCCCCTCAGAGAAATATATCTGACTAGTAAGGTTCTTAAAACCTATGTATTGATATGTCTCCATAAGGGAAACAAGTGTGTCTAGAATGACAAAAACACGGCAGTGAGAATCAGCTCAAACCCACTATAAAAAGGAATTTCAAAACAAAACAAAGAAACAGTGAAATTCTTACACAATACCTTCAGGGGTTCTGATGAAACTTGGAATGACCCTATCTACAACAACAGCTGGATGTGACATTAGGCTGTTCACTTGGGACTGAGAGGATTGGTGAGATTGGGTGTGAAAATGCAGACGGTTTAAAGCAATAATGCCTGCCACTGATTCCATGGTTCCCAACTCTCCAGGTAGAAGGGAATATCACTACAGTTATAACATGTATGGGAAACCTAGAGAATGGACAGCCTCTGATGGTGAAAGGTTTCTAAAACTCTACTAATTTTTTTCTCTCCATGTGCTCCAGCTTGACATTCCAGCTGCTTTAATATCAATCTGCCAACTTGGAGAGTCAGCACCTATAACCTCCTGGTTCGCACAGTTGGCACATTGTGCAGAGGATATAAGGGAAGGGGGAGAACCAATGAGAGAGTAGCTTTAGGCATTTGGACGGCCACATGTCACTCTAATTTCTCGTCATGAAGAAGAATTAACCAAACTCTCAGCCTGCCCCACCCCCATAACTAGTACAGGTGCTGAAGCAAAATTGTGGGTTTGCGGTCAGCTCACAAAAACACAAGTTTAAAAATGGAGCTCAGGGGCACAGCAATTCACTAACTTGCAGAGTTATACAGGACTACTCTCTTCCAAAAATCTGTTGAGGAAAAGCCATGAGGCAGACTTGAAAATGAGGGAGATTTGCACGAAACAGATTTCCAGAAGTACATTGGAATCGCATTTAAACACAGGAAAACCATCACAACTTCGACAATTATGGAATTGTCCATAAAGGGCGCATGCGTTTTCTCCTGAATATATTCAGGAGAAAACGCATACACCCATTTTGGCCAACCAAGCAACCGCACAATGCAAATCTGCACTACAGAGAAGTATCACTTCCAACCAGTCAAATGGGATATCCGTAAAATGTGTAAAAACCAGAAAGGCAAGAGGGGCTCTGGAGAACAGGGAGCCTTGTTATGCTGATGGGTGGGATGTAGATTGCCAACAGCCACTCTGGAGGAGTGCATTGTGTTCCCTAAAAGAATTAAACAGCAGAGCTTCACAACCTAAGGCACTTCCAGTCATGGGAATATACCTTGGGAAAATTGAAAATCAATAAGACGCAGCCAACCCAAAATATAGGGCAGCACTGCTTACAAGAACCTCGACTTCGGGACACCTTAAATATCCCAGGAAAGACAAAAATAGTAAATAAATTGTGGTACATAGGTACGATGGAATATCCCTCATCCATGAAATCAATGTCATAAGGCCAGTAGCAGCATAATGAGTGGATTCAGGTACGATGCTTCTAACTTAAATAAGTCACACAGAAAAAGAAACTTATCATAAGATATCACTTATGAAGGTCTTGTAAACATGGCTACACATGAACTGAATTAGGAAAGAGAAGAGTCTCACATTTAGAAAACGCTCCTATGCCTGCTCAAGGGGAAAGGAGAGGTGGGGTGATGCATAAAACCAGAGTTTGATATTAGCACATGTACGGTTGCATAATCCAAATACAGAATAGACAAGACCAACTCTTTCCTCACTGAATGGGGCTCAACACCCCTATTCCCCGCAGAGTAGTATATCTGACTAGTAAGAATCTTAAAACCTATGTATTGATATGTCTCCATAAGGTAACCAAGTGTGTCTAGAACGACATAAACACGGCAGTGAGAATCAGCTCAAACCCACTATAAAAAGGAATTTCAAAACAAAACAAATAAACAGTCAAATTCCTACACAATACGTTCAGGGGTTCTGATGAAACTTAGAATGACCCTATCTACAACGACAGCTGGATGTGGCATAAGGCTGGTCACTTGGGACTGAGAGGATTGGTGAGATTGGGTGAGAAAATGCAGACCATTTAAAGCAATAATACCTGGCTCCCATTCCATGGTTCCCAACTCTCCAGGTAGAAGGGAATATCACTACAGTTATAACATGTATGGGAAACCTAGAGAATGGACACCATCTGATGGTGAAAGGTTTCTAAAACTCTACTAAATTTTTTCTCTCCTTGTGCACCAGTTTGACATTCCAAATGCTTTAGTATCAATCTCCCAAATTGGAGAGTCAGCACCTTTAACCTCCTGGTTCGCACAGTTGGCACGTTTTGCAGAGGATATAAGGGAAGAGGGAGAAACAATTAGAGAGTAGCTGTAGGCATTTGGATGGCCACATGTCACTCTAAATTCCCGTCACGAAGAAGAATTAACAAACTCTGAGCCAGCCTCCCCAATGGAACCAGTATAGGTCCTGAAGCAAAATTGTGGATTGGCAGTCAGCTCACAAAAACGCGAGTTGAAAAATGGAGCTCAGGGGCACAGCAATTCACTAACTTGCAGAGTTATAAAGGACTACTCTCTTCCAAAAATCTGTTGAGAGAAAGCCATGAGGCGGACTTGAAAATGAGACAGAAGTGCACGAAACAGATTTCCAGAAGTACATTGGAATCACCTTTAAACACAGGAAAAGCATCACAACTTCGACAATTATGGAATTGTCCATAAAGGGTGCATGCGTTTTCTCCTGAATATATTCAGGAGAAAACGCATGTGCCCATTTTGGCCAACCAAGCAACCGCACAATGCAAAGCTGCAATACAAAGAAGTATCACATCCAACCGGTCAAAAGGGACATCTGTAAAATGTGTATAAACAAGAAAGGCAAGACAGGATCTGGAGAAGAGGGAGCCTTGTTATGCGGATGGGTGGGATGTAAATTGCCAACAGCCACTCTGGAGGAGTGCATTGTGTTCCCAAAAAGAAGTAAACAACAGTGCTTCACAACCTAAGGAACTTCCAGTCACGGGAATATACCTTGGGAAAATTGAAAATCAATAAGACACAGCCACCCCAAAAATTTATAGCAGCACTGCTTACAAGAACCTCGACTTCGGGACACCTTACATATCCCAGAAAAGACAAAAATGGTAAAGAAATTGTGGTACATACGTATGATGGAATATCCCTCAGCCATGAAGTCAATGTCATAAGGCCAGTAGCAGCACAATGACGGGATTCATGTACAATGATTCTAACTGAAAAAATCACACAGAAAAAGAAACTTATCATAAGATATCACTTATGAAGGGTATATAAACATGGCTACACATGGAATGAATTAGGAAACGGAACAGAGTCTCATATATAGAAAACACTCTTATGCATGCTTAAGGGGAAAGCAGAGGTGGGGTGATGAATAAAACCATAGTTTGATATTAGCACACGTACGGTTCCATAATCCAAATACAGAATAGACAAGACCTACTACTTCCTCTGTGAACGGGACTCAAAACCCCATATTTTCCGCAGAGGAATATATCTTACTAGTAAGAATTTTAAAACCTATGTATTGATATGTCTCCGTAAGGGAATCAAGTGTTTCTAGACTGGCATAAACATGGCAGTGAGAATCAGCTCAAACCCACTAGAAAAGGAAATTCAAAAACAAAACAAAAAACAGGGAAATTATTTACAATTCCTTCAGGGTCTCTGATGAAACCTGGAATGACCCTATCAACAACGACAGTTGAATGTGGCATAAGGCTGGACACTTGGGACTGAGAGGATTGGTGAGATTGGGTGAGCAAATGCAGAAACTTTAAAACAATAATATGTGGCACCCATTCCATGGGTCCCAACTCTCCAGGTTGAAGAGAATATTACTACAGCTATAACATGTACAGGAATCCTAGAGAACAGACACACTGTGAATACAAAAGGTTTCTAAAACTCAAAGAATAGACCCTCTCCTGGTGCACCGGTTTGACTTTCCAACTGCTTTATTAACAGTCTCCCAACTTGAAGAGACAGCCCCTTTAACCTCCTGGTTCGCACAGGTTGCCAATTTGGCAGAGGATGAAAGGGAAGAGGGAGAACCAATGAGAGAGTAGCTGTTAGGCATTTGGACGGGCACATGTCACTCTAATTTCCCGGCATGAAGAAGAATTAACCAAAGTCTCAGCCACCCACCGGGAACCAGTATAGGTCCTGAACCAAAATTTTGGACTTGCGGTCAGCTCACAAAAAATGAGTTGAAAAATGGAGCTCAGGGGCACAGCAATTCAAAAACTGGCAGAGTAATAAAGGACAACTATCGTCCAAAAATCTGTTGAGGGAAGGAAACGAGGCGGATTTGAAAGGCAGGCAGAATAGCAGGAAACAGATTTCAAGAGGTACGTTGGAATTGCCTTTAAAGCACAGGAAGAGGGGCACAACTTCGACAATGATGCACTTGGCCAAAAAGGGCGTATGCATTTTCTCCTGAATTTATTCAGGAGAAAACGCATACGCCCTTTTTGGCCAAGCAAGTAAGCGGGCAAGGCAAATCTGCACTCAAAGAAGTATCACTTCCCACTGGTCAAAAGGGACAGCCACAAAATGTGTAAAATCCAGAAAGGCAAGACAGGCCCTGGAGAACAGGGAGCCTTGTTATGGTGTTGGGCGGGATGTAAATTGTCAAGTGCCTCTCTGGAGGAATGCATTGTGTGTCCTAAAACAAGTAAACAACAGAACTACAGAGCCAAGGGCACTTCCAGTCTAGGGAATATACCTTGGGAAAACTGAAAATCAATAAGAAAGAGCCACCTCAAAATTTAGGGCTGCACTGCTTACAAGAACCTCAACTTGGGTACACATTAAATATCCCAGGAAATATAAAAATGGTTCAAAAAATTGTGGTACTTACGTACGATGGAATATCCCTCAGCCATGAAATCAATGTCATAAGACCAGTAGCAGCAAATAAGTGGATTCAGTTACGATGATTCTAAGTGAAATAAGTCACACAGAAAAAGAAACTTATCATAAGATATCACTTATGAAGATCCTGTAAACATGGCTACACTTGAACTGAGTTAGGAAAGAGAACAGTGTCTCACATTTAGAAAACACTCTTATGCCTGCTTAAGGGGGAAGGAGAGGTGGGGTGATGCATAAAACCAGAGTTTGATATAAGCACAGGTACCGTTCCAAAAACCACCTATGGAATAGACAAGACCTACACCTTCCTCAGTGAAAGGGACTCAAAACCCCATATTTCCCGCAGAGGAATATATCTGACTAGTAAGGATCTTAAAACCTATGTATAGATATATCTCCATAAGGGAATCAAGTGTGTCTAGATTGGCAAAAACATGGCAGCGAGAATCAGCTCAAACCCACGATAAAAAGGAATTTCAAAAACAAAACAAAAAAACTGGGAAATTCTTTACAATTCCTTTAGGGTCTCTGATGAAACCTGGAATGACCCTATCTACAATGACAGCTGGATGTGGCATAAGGAGGGACACTTGGGACTGAGAGGATTGATGAGATTGGGTGAGCAAATGCAGACCCTTTAAAGCAATAATGCATGGCACCCATTTCATGGGTTTCAACTCTCCAGGTTGAAGGGAATATTACTACAGTTATAACATGTACGGGAAACCTAGAGAACGGACACACTGTGAATACAAAAGGTTTCTAAAACTCAACGAATAGTCCCTCTCCTGGTGCTCCAGTTTAACTTTCCATCTGCTTTACTATCAATCTCCCAAATTGGAGAGACAGCCCCTTTAACATCCTGGTTCGCACATGTTGCCCATTTGGCAGAGGATGAAAGGGAAGAGGGAGAACCAATGAGAGAGTAGCTGTTAGGCATTTGGACGGGCACATATCACTGTAACTTCCCGGCAGGAAGAAGAAATAACCAAAGTCTCCGCCACCCACCGGGAACCAGTATAGGTCCTGAAACAAAATTTTGGACTTGCGGGCCGCTCACCAAAAACGAGTTGAAAAATGGAGCTCAGGGGCACAGCAATTCACAAACTGGCCGAGTAATAAAGGACAACTATCTTTCAAAAATCTGTTGAGGGAGGACAAAGAAACGGTCTTGAAAGTGAGGCAGAATAGGAAGAAACAGATTTCAAGAGGTACGTTGGCATCGGTTTTAAAGCACAGGAAGAGGGGCACAACATCGACAATGATGCACTTGGCCAAAAAGGGTGTATGAATTTTCTCCTGAATATATTCAGGAGAAAACGCATACGCCCTTTTTGGCCAAGCAAGCAAGCGGGCAATGCAAATCTGCACTACAAAGAAGTATCACTTCCCACCGGTCAAAAGGGACATCCACAAAATGTGTAAAAACCAGAAAGGCAAGACAGGCCCTGGAGAACAGGGAGCCTTGTTATGCTGATGGGCGGGATGTAAATTGCCAACTGCCTTTCTGGAGGAGTATATTGTGTTCCCTAAAACAAGTAAAGAACAGAGCTACAGAGCCAAGGGCACTTCCAGTCTAGGGAATATACCTTGGGTAAACCGAAAATCAATAAGACAGAGCCACCTCAAAATTTAGGGCTGCACTGCTTACAAGGACCTCAACTTGGGTACACCTTAAATATCCCAGGAAATATAAAAATGGTTCAAAAATTTGTGGTACTTGCGTACGATGGAATATCCCTCAGCCATGAAATCAATGTCATAAGACCAGTAGCAGCAAAATGGGTGGATTCAGGTACGATGATTCTAAGTGAAATAAGTCACACAGAAAAAGAAACTTATCATAAGATATCACTTATGAAGATCCTGTAAACATGTCTACACTTGACCTGAGTTAGGAAAGAGAACAGTGTCTCACATTTAGAAAACACTCTTATGCCTGCTTAAGGGGGAAGGAGAGGTGGGGTGATGCATAAAACCAGAGTTTCATATAAGCACAGGTACCGTTCCAAAAACCACCTATGGCATAGACAAGACCTACACCTTCCTCAGTGAAAGGGACTCAAAACCCCATATTTCCCGCAGAGGAATATATCTGACTAGTAAGAATCTTAAAACCTATGTACGGATATATCTCCATAAGGGAATCAAGTGTGTCTAGACTGGCAAAAACATGGCAGCGAGAATCAGCTCAAACCCACGATAAAAAGGATTTTCAAAAACAAAACAAAAAAACTGGGAAATTCTTTACAATTTCTTCAGGGTCTCTGATGAAACCTGGAATTACCCTGTCTACAATGACAGCTGGATGTGGCATAAGGAGGGACACTTGGGACTGAGAGAATTGATGAGATTGGGTGAGCAAATGCAGACCCTTTAAAGCAATAATGCATGGCACCCATTTCATGGGTTTCAACTCTCCAGGTTGAAGGGAATATTACTACAGTTATAACATGTACGGGAAACCTAGAGAACGGACACACTGTGAATACGAAAGGTTTCTAAAACTCAACGAATAGTCCCTCTCCTGGTGCTCCAGTTTGACTTTCCATCTGCTTTACTATCAATCTCCCAACTTGGAGAGACAGCCCCTTTAACCTCCTGGTTCGCACATGTTGCCAATATGGCAGAGGATGAAAGGGAAGAGGGAGAACCAATGAGAGAGTAGCTGTTAGGCATTTGGACGGGCACATATCACTCTAACTTCCCGGCAGGAAGAAGAATTAACCAAAGCCTCAGCCACCCACCGGGAGCCAGTATAGGTCCTGAACCAAAATTTTGGACTTGCGGGCAGCTCACCAAAAATGAGTTGAAAAATGGAGCTCAGGGGCACAGCAATTCACAAACTGGCCGAGTAATAAAGGACAACTATCGTCCAAAAATCTGTTGAGGGAAGGCAACGAGGCGGACTTGAAAGCGAAGCAGAATAGCAGGAAACAGATTTCAAGAGGTACGTTGGAATCGCCTTTAAAGCACAGGAAGAGGGGCCCAACTTCGACAATGATGCACTTGGCCAAAAAGGGCGTACGCGTTTTCTGCTGAATATATTCAGCAGAAAACGCATACGCCCTTTTTGGCCAAGCAAGCAAGCGGGCAATGCAAATCTGCACTACAAAGAAGTATCACTTCCCACCGGTCAAAAGGGAAATCCACAAAATGTGTAAAAACCAGAAAGGCAAGACAGGCCCTGGAGAACAGGGAGCCTTGTTATGCTGATGGGCGGGATGTAAATTGCCAACTGCCTCTCTGGAGGAGTACATTGTTTTCCCTAAAACAAGTAAACAACAGAGCTACAGAGCCAAGGGCACTTCCAGTCTAGGGATTATGCCTTGGGAAAACTGAAAATCAATAAGACATAGCCACCCCAAAATTTAGGGCTGAACTGCTTACAAGGACCTCAACTTGGGTACACCTTAAATATCCCAGGAAATATAAAAATGGTTCAAAAAATTGTGGTACTTACGTACGATGGAATATCCCTCAGCCATGAAATCAATGTCATAAGACTAGCAGCAGCAAAATGGATGGATTCAGGTACGATGATTCTAAGTGAAATAAGTCACAGAGAAAAAGAAACTTATCATAAGATATCACTTATGAAGATCCTGTAAACATGGCTACACTTGAACTGAGTTAGGAAAGAGAACAGTGTCTCACATTTAGAAAACACTCTTATGCCTGCTTAAGGGGGAAGGAGAGGTGGGGTGATGCATAAAACCAGAGTTTCATATAAGCACAGGTACTGTTCCAAAAACGAACTATGGAATAGACAAGACCTACACCTTCCTCAGTGAAAGGGCCTCAAAACCCCATATTTCCCGCAGAGGAATATATCTGACTAGTAAGAGTCTTAAAACCTATGTATTGATATGTCTCCGTAAGGGAATCAAGTGTGTCTAGACAGGCATAAACATGGAAGCGAGAATCAGCTCAAACCCACTATAAAAAGGAATTTCAAAAACAAAACAAAAAAACTGGGAAATTCTTTACAATTCCTTCAGGGTCTCTGAAGAAACCTGGAATGACCCTATGTACAACGACAGCTGGATGTGGCATAAGGAGGGACACTTGGGACTGAGACGATTGGTGAGATTCGGTGAGCAAATGCAGACCCTTTAAAGCACAAATGCCTGACACCCATTCCATGGGTCCCAACTCCCCAGGTTGAAGGGAATATTACTACAGATATAACATGTACGGGAAACCTAGAGAACGGACACACTGTGAATACAAAAGGTTTCTAAAACTCAACGAATAGTCCCTCTCCTGGTGCTCCGGTTTGACTTTCCATCTGCTTTACTATCAACCTCCCAACTTGGAGAGACAGCCCCTTTAACCTCCTGGTTCGCACAGGTTGCCAATTTGGCAGAGGATGAAAGGGAAGAGGGAGAACCAATGAGAGAGTAGCTGTTAGGCATTTAAACGGGCACATATCACTGTAATTTCCCGGCAGGAAGAAGAATTAACCAAAGTCTCAGCCCCCCACCCGGAACCAGCATAGGTCCTGAACCAAAATTTTGGACTTGCGGTCAGCTCACCAAAAACGAGTTGAAAAATGGAGCTCAGGGGCACAGCAATTCACAAACTGGCTGAGTAATAAAGGACAACTATCGTACAAAAATCTGTTGAGGGAAGGCAACGAGGCGGAATTGAAAGCGAGGCAGAATAGCAGGAAACAGATTTCAAGAGGTACGTTGGAATCGTTTTTAAAGCACAGGAAGAGGGGCACAACTTCGACAATGATGCACTTGGCCAAAAAGGGCGTATGCGTTTTCTCCTGAATATATTTAGGAGGAAACGCATACGCCTTTTTTGGCCAAGCAAGCAAGCGGGAAATGCAAATCTGCACTACAAAGAAGTATCACTTCCCACCGGTCAAAAGGGACATCCACAAAATGTGTAAAAACCAGAAAGGCAAGACACGCCCTGGAGAACAGGGAGCCTTGTTATGCTGATGGGTGGGATGTAAATTGCCAACTGCCTCTCTGGAGGAGTGTACTGTGTTCCCTAAAACAAGTAAACAACAGAGCTACAGAGCCAAGGGCACTTCCAGTCTAGGGAATATACCTTGGGAAAACTGAAAATCAATAAGACAGAGCCACCCCAAGATTTAGGGCTGCACTGCTTATAAGGACCTCAACTTGGGTACACCTTAAATATCCCAGGAAATATAAAAATGGTTCAAAAAATTGTGGTACTTACGTACGATGGAATATCCCTCAGCCATGAAATCAATGTCAGAAGATCAGTAGCAGCAAAATGGGTGGATTCAGGTACGATGATTCTAAGTGAAATAAGTAACAGAGAAAAAGAAACTTATCATAAGATATCACTTATGAAGATCCTGTAAACCTGTCTACACTTGAACTGAGTTAGGAAAGAGAACAGTGTCTCACATTTAGAAAACACTCTTATGCCTGCTTAAGGGGGAAGGAGTGGTGGGATGATGCATAAAACAAGAGTTTGATATAAGCACAGGTACCGTTCCAAAAACCAACTACGGAATAGACAAGACCTACACCTTCCTCAGTGAAAGGGACTCAAAACCCCATATTTTCCGCAGAGGAATATATCTGACTAGTAAGAATCTTAAAACCTATGTATTGATATGTCTCCGTAAGGGAATCAAGTGTGTCTACACTGGCATAAACATGGTAGCGAGAATCAGCTCAAACCCACTATAAAAAGGAATTTCAAAAATAAAACAAAAAAACTGGGAAATTCTTTACAATTCCTTCAGGGTCTCTGATGAAACCTGGAATGACATTATCTACAATGACAGCTGGATGTGGCATGAGGCTGGACTCTTGGGACTGAGAGGATTGGTGAGATTGGGTGAGCAAATGCAGACCCATTAAAGCACAAATGCCTGGCACCCATTCCATGGGTCCCAACTCTCCAGGTTGAAGGGAATATTACTACAGCTATAACATGTACGGGACACCTGGAGAACGGACACAGTGTGAATACGAAAGGTTTCTAAAACTCAACGAATAGTCCCTCTCCTGGTGCTCCGGTTTGACTTTCCATCTGCTTTACTATCAACCTCCCAACTTGGAGAGACAGCCCCTTTAACATCCTGGTTTGCACAGGTTGCCAATTTGGCAGAGGATGAAAGGGAAGAGGGAGAACCAATGAGAGAGTAGCTGCTGGCATTTGGACGGGCACATATCACACTAACTTCCCGGCAGGAAGAAGAATTAACAAAAGTCTCAGCCACCCACCGGGAACCAGCATAGGTCCGGAACCAAAATTTTGGACTTGCGGTCAGCTCACCAAAAACGAGTTGAAAAATGGAGCTCAGGGGCACAGCAATTCACAAACTGGCCGAGTAATAAAGGACAACTATCGTCCAAAAATCTGTTGAGGGAAGGCAACGAGGCGGACTTGAAAGCGAGGCAGATTAGCAGGAAACAGATTTCAAGAGGTACGTTGGAATCACCTTTAAAGCACAGGAAGAGGGGCACAACTTCGACAATGATGCACTTGGCCAAAAAGGGCGTATTCGTTTTCTCCTGAATATATTCAGGAGAAAACGCATACGCCCTTTTTGGCCAAGCAAGCAAGCGGGCAATGCAAATCTGCACTACAAAGAAGTATCACTTCCCACCAGTCAGAAGGGACATCCACAAAATGTGTAAAAACCAGAAAGGCAAGACAGGCCCTGGAGAACAGGGAGCCTTGTTATGCTGATGGGCGGGATGTAAATTGCCAACTGCCTCTCTGGAGAAATGTATTGTGTTCCCTAAAACAAGTAAACAACAGAGCTACAGAGCCAAGGGCACTTCCAGTCTAGGAAATATACCTTGGGAAAACTGAAAATCAATAAGACAGAGCCACCCCAAAATTTAGGGCTGCACTGCTTACAAGGACCTCAACTTGGGTACACCTTAAATATCCCAGGAAGTATAAAAATGGTTCAAAAAATTGTGGTACTTACGTACGATGGAATATCCCTCAGCCATGAAATCAATGTCATAAGACCAGTAGCAGCAAAATGGGTGGATTCAGGTACGATGATTCTAAGTGAAATAAGTCACAGAGAAAAAGAAACTTATCATAAGATATCACTTATGAAGATCCTGTAAACATGGCTACACTTGAAATGAGTTAGGAAAGAGAACAGTGTCTCACATTTAGAAAACACTCTTATGCCTGCTTAAGGGGGAAGGAGAGGTGGGATGATGCATAAAACCAGAGTTTGATATAAGCACAGGTACCGTTCCAAAAACCAACTATGGAATAGACAAGACCTACACCTTCCTCAGTGAAAGGGACTCAAAACCCCATATTTCCCGTAGAGGAATATATCTGACTAGTAAGAATCTTAAAACCTATGTATTGATATGTCTCCGTAAGGGAATCAAGTGTATCTAGACTGGCATAAACATGGCAACGAGAATCAGCTCAAACCCACTATAAAAAGTAATTTCAAAAACAAAACAAAAAAACTGGGAAATTCTTTACAATTCCTTTAGGGTCTCTGATGAAACCTGGAATGACCCTATCTACAATGACAGCTGGATGTGGCATAAGGAGGGACACTTGGGACTGAGACGATTGGTGAGATTGGGTGAGCAAATGCAGACCCATTAATGCAATAATGCATGGCACCCATTCCATGGGTCCCAACTCTCCAGGTTGAAGGGAATATTACTATAGCTATAACATGTACGGGAAACCTAGAGAACGGACACACTGTGAATACGAAAGGTTTCTAAAACTGAATGGATAGTCCCTCTCCTGGTGCTCCGGTTTGACTTTCCTTCTGCGTTACTATCAACCTCCCAAGTTGGCGAGACAGCCCCTTTAACCTCCTGGTTCGCACAGGTTGCCAATTTGGCAGAGGATGAAAGGGAAGAGGGAGAACCAATGAGAGAGTAGCTGTTAGGCATTTGGACGGGCACATATCACTGTAATTTCCCGGCAGGAAGAAGAATTAACAAAAGTCTCAGCCCCCCACCAGGAACCAGCATAGGTCCTGAACCAAAATTTTGGACTTGCGGTCAGCTCACCAAAAACGAGTTGAAAAATGTAGCTCAGGGGCACAGCAATTCACAAACTGGCCGAGTAATAAAGGACAACTATCGTCCAAAAATCGGTTGAGGGAAGGCATCGAGGCGGACTTGAAAGCGAGGCAGAATAGCAGGAAACAGATTTCAAGAGGTACGTTGGAATCGCCTTTAAAGCACAGGAAGAGGGGCACAACTTCGACAGTGATGCACTTGGCCAAAAAGGGCATATGCGTTTTCTCCTGAATATATTCAGGAGAAAACGCATACGCCCTTTTTCGCCAAGCAAGCAAGCGGGCAATGCAAATCTGCACTACAAAGAAGTGTCACTTCCCACCGGTCAAAAGAGACATCCACAAAATGTGTAAAAACCAGAAAGGCAAGACAGGCCCTGGAGAACAGTGAGCCTTGTTATGCTGATGGGCGGGATGTAAATTGCCAACTGCCTCTCTGGAGGAGTACATTGTGTTCCCTAAAACAAGTAAAGAACAGAGCTACAGAGCCAAGGGCACTTCCAGTCTAGGGAATATACCTTGGGAAAACTGAAAATCAATAAGACAGAGCCACCCCAAAATTTAGCGCTGCACTGTTTACAAGGACCTCAAATTGGGTACACCTTAAATATCCCAGGAAATATAAAAATGGTTCAAAAATTGTGGTACTTACGTACGATGGAATATCCCTCAGACATGAAATCAATGTCATAAGACCAGTAGCAGCAAAATGGGTGGATTCAGATACGATGATTCTAAGTGAAATAAGTCACACAGAAAAAGAAACTTATCATCAGATATCACTTATGAAGATCCTGTAAACATGGCTACACTTGAACTGAGTTAGGAAAGAGAACAGTGTCTCACATTTAGAAAACACTCTTATGCCTGCTTATGGGGTAAGGAGAGGTGCTGTGATTCATAAAACCAGAGTTTGATATATGCACAGGTACCTTTCCAAAAACCAACTATGGAATAGACAAGACCTACACCTTCCTCAGTGAAAGGGACTCAAAACCCCATATTTCCCGCAGAGGAATATATCTGACTAGTAAGAATCTTAAAACCTATGTATTGATATGTCTCCATAAGGGAATCAAGTGTGTCTACACTGGCATAAACATGGCAGCGAGAATCAGCTCAAACCCACTATAAAAAGGAATTTCAAAAACAAAACAAAAAAACTGGGAAATTCTTTACAATTCCTTCAGGGTCTCTGATGAACCCTGGAATGACCCTATCTACAACGACAGCTGGATGTGGCATAAGGCTGGACACTTGGGACTGAGAGGATTGGTGAGATTGGGTGAGCAAATGCAGACTCTTTAAAGCAATAATGCATGGCACCCATTCCATGTGTCCCAACTCTCCAGGTTGAAGGGAATATTACTACAGTTATAACATGTACGGGAAACCTAGAGAACGGACACATGGTGAATACGAAAGGTTTCTAAAACTCAACGAATAGTCCCTCTCCTGGTGCTCTCGTTTGACTTTCCATCTGCTTTACTATCAATCTCCCAACTTGCAGAGACAGCCCCTTTAACTTCCTGGTCCGCACAGGTTGCCAATTTGGCAGAGGATGAAAGGGAAGAGGGAGAACCAATGAGAGAGTAGCTGTTAGGCATTTGGACGGGCACATATCACTCTAACTTCCCGGCAGGAAGAAGAATTAACCAAAGTCTCAGCCACCCACCGGGAACCAGCATAGGTCCTGAACCAAAATTTTGGACTTGCGGTCAGCTCACCAAAAACGAGTTGAAAAATGGAGCTCAGGGTCACAGCAATTCACAAACTGGCCGAGTAATAAAGGACAACTATCGTCCAAAAATCTGTTGAGGGAAGGCAACGAGGCGGACTTGAAAGCGAGGCAGAATAGCAGGAAACAGATTTCAAGAGGTACGTTGGAATCACCTTTAAAGCACAGGAAGAGGGGCACAACTTCGACAATGATGCACTTGGCCAAAAAGGGCGTATGCGTTTTCTCCTGAATATATTCAGGAGAAAACGCATACGCCCTTTTTGGCCAAGCAAGCAAGCGGGCAATGCAAATCTGCACTACAAAGAAGTATCACTTCCCACCAGTCAGAAGGGACATCCACAAAATGTGTAAAAACCAGAAAGGCAAGACAGGCCCTGGAGAACAGGGAGCCTTGTTATGCTGATGGGCGGGATGTAAATTGCCAACTGCCTCTCTGGAGAAACGTATTGTGTTCCCTAAAACAAGCAAACAACAGAGCTACAGAGCCAAGGGCACTTCCAGTCTAGGGAATATACCTTGGGAAAACTGAAAATCAATAAGACAGAGCCACCCCAAAATTTAGGGCTGCACTGCTTACAAGGACCTCAACTTGGGTTCACCTTAAATATCCCAGGAAGTATAAAAATGGTTCAAAATTTATGGTACTTACGTACGATGGAATATCCCTCAGCCATGAAATCAATGTCATAAGAGCAGTAGCAGCAAAATGGGTGGATTCAGGTACGATGATTCTAAGTGAAATAAGTCACAGAGAAAAAGAAACTTATCATAAGATATCACTTATGAAGATCCTGTAAACATGGCTACACTTGAACTGAGTTAGGAAAGAGAACAGTGTCTCACATTTAGAAAACACTCTTATGCCTGCTTAAGGGGGAAGGAGAGGTGGGATGATGCATAAAACCAGAGTTTGATATAAGCACAGGTACCGTTCCAAAAACCAACTATGGAATAGACAAGACCTTCACCTTCCTCAGTGAAAGGGACTCAAAACCCCATATTTCCCGCAGAGGAATATATCTGACTAGTAATAATCTTAAAACCTATGTATTGATATGTCTCCATAAGGGAATCAAGTGTATCTAGACTGGCATAAACATGGCAGCGAGAATCAGTTCAAACCCACTATAAAAAGTAATTTCAAAAACAAAACAAAAAAACTGGGAAATTTTTTACAATTCCTTCAGGGTCTCTGATGAAACATGGAATGACCCTATCTACAATGACAGCTGGATGTGGCATAAGGATGGACACTTGGGACTGAGACGATTGATGAGATTGGGTGAGCAAATGCAGACCCATTAATGCAATAATGCATGGCACACATTCCATGGGTCCCAACTCTCCAGGTTGAAGGGAATATTACTATAGCTATAACATGTACGGGAAACCTAGAGAACGGACACACTGTGAATACGAAAGGTTTCTAAAACTCAACGGATAGTCCCTGTCCTGGTGCTCCGGTTTGTCTTTCCTTCTGCTTTACTATCAACCTCCCAACTTGGAGAGACAGCCCCTTTAACCTCCTGGTTCGCAAAGGTTTCCAATTTGGCAGAGGATGAAAGGGAAGAGGGAGAACCAATGAGAGAGTAGCTGTTAGGCATTTGGACGGACACATATCACTGTAATTTCCCGGCAGGAAGAAGAATTAACCAAAGTCTCAGCCCCCCACCAGGAACCAGCATAGGTCCTGAACCAAAATTTTGGACTTGCGGTCAGCTCACCAAAAACGAGTTGAAAAATGGAGCTCAGGGGCACAGCAATTCACAAACTGGCTGAGTAATAAAGGACAACTATCGTCCAAAAATCTGTTGAGGGAAGGCAACGAGGCGGACTTGAAAGCAAGGCAGAATAGCAGGAAACAGATTTCAAGAGGTACGTTGGAATCGCCTTTAAAGCACAGGAAGAGGGGCACAACTTCGACAATGATGCACTTGGCCAAAAAGGGCGTATGCGTTTTCTCCTGAATATATTCAGGAGAAAACGCATACGCCCTTTTTGGCCAAGCAAGCAAGCGGGCAATGCAAATCTGCACTACAAAGAAGTATCACTTCCCACCGGTCAAAAGGGACATCCACAAAATGTGTAAAAACCAGAAAGGCAAGACAGGCCCTGAAGATAAGGGAGCCTTGTTATGCTGATGGGCGGGATGTAAATTGCCAACTGCCTCTCTGGAGGAGTACATTGTGTTCCCTAAAACAAGTAAACAACAGAGCTACAGAGCCAAGGGCACTTCCAGTCTAGGGAATATACCTTGGGAAAACTGAAAATCAATAAGACAGAGCCACCCCAAAATTTAGGGCTGCACTGCTTACAAGGACCTCAACTTGGGTACACCTTAAATATCCCAGGAAATATAAAAATGGTTCAAAAATTGTGGTACTTACGTACGATGGAATATCCCTCAGACATGAAATCAATGTCATAAGACCAGTAGCAGCAAAATGGGTGGATTCAGATGCGATGATTCTAAGTGAAATAAGTCACCCAGAAAAAGAAACTTATCATAAGATATCACTTATGAAGATCCTGTAAACATGGCTACACTTGAACTGAGTTAGGAAAGAGAACAGTGTCTCACATTTAGAAAACACTCTTATGCCTGCTTAAGGGGTAAGGAGAGGTGCTGTGATTCATAAAACCAGAGTTTGATATATGCACATGTACCTTTCCAAAAACCAACTATGGAATAGACAAGGCCTACACCTTCCTCAGTGAAAGGGACTCAAAACCCCATATTTCCCGCAGAGGAATATATCTGACTAGTAAGAAACTTAAAACCTATGTATTGATATGTCTCCGTAAGGGAATCAAGTGTGTCTACACTGGCATAAACATGGCAGCTAGAATCAGCTCAAACCCACTATAAAAAGGAAATTCAAAAACAAAACAAAAAAACAGGGAAATTCTTTACAATTCCTTCAGGGTCTCTGATGAAACCTGGAATGACCCTATCTACAATGACAGCTGGATATGGCATAAGGAGGGACACTTAGGACTGAGACGATTGGTGAGATTGGGTGAGCAAATGCAGACCCTTTAAAGCAATAATGCATGGCACCCATTCCATGGGTCCCAACTCTCCAGGTTGAAGGTAATATTACTACAGTTATAGCATGTACGGGAAACCTAGAGAACGGACACACTGTGAATACGAAAGGTTTCTAAAACTCAACGAATAGTCCCTCTCCTTGTGCTCCGGTTTGACTTTCCATCTGCTTTACTATCAACCTCCCAACTTGGAGAGACAGCCCCTTTAACCTCCTGTTTCGCACAGGTTGCCAATTTGGCAGAGGATGAAAGGGAAGAGGGAGAACCAATGAGAGAGTAGCTGTTAGGCATTTAAACGGGCACATATCACTGTAATTTCCCGGCAGGAAGAAGAATTAACAAAAGTCTCAGCCACCCACCGGGAACCAGCATAGGTCCTGAACCAAAATTTTGGACTTGCGGTCAGCTCACCAAAAACGAGTTGAAAAATGGAGCTCAGGGGCACAGCAATTCACAAACTGGCTGAGTAATAAAGGACAACTTTCGTCCCAAAATCTGTTGAGGGAAGGCAACGAGGCGGACTTGAAAGTGAGGCAGAATAGCAGGAAACAGATTTCAAGAGGTGCGTTGGAATCGCCTTTCAAGCACAGGAAGAGGGGCACAACTTCGACAATGATGCACTTGGCCAAAAAGGGCGTATGTGTTTTCTCCTGAATATATTCAGGAGAAAACGCATACGCCCTTTTTGGCCAAGCAAGCAAGCGGGCCATGCAAATCTGCACTACAAAGAAGTATCACTTCCCACCGGTCAAAAGGGACATCCACAAAATGTGTAAAAACCAGAAAGGCAAGACAGGCCCTGGAGAACAGGGAGCCTTGTAATGCTGATGGGCGGGATGTAAATTGCCAACTGCCTCTCTGGAGGAGTACATTGTTTTCCCTAAAACAAGTAAACAACAGAGCTACAGAGCCAAGGGCACTTCCAGTCTAGGGAATATACCTTGGGAAAACTGAAAATCAATAAGACAGAGCCACCCCAAAATTTAGGGCTGCACTGCTTACAAGGACCTCAACTTGGGTACACCTTAAATATCCCAGGAAATATAAAAATGGTTCAAAAAATTGTGGTACTTACGTATGATGGAATATCCCTCACAAATGAAATCAATGTCATAAGACCAGTAGCAGCAAAATGGGTGGATTCAGGTACGATCATTCTAAGTGAAATAAGTCACACAGAAAAAGAAACTTATCATAAGATATCACTTATGAAGATCCTGTAAACATGGCTACACTTGAACTGAGTTAGGAAAGAGAACAGTGTCTCACATTTAGAAAACCCTCTTATGCCTGCTTAAGGGGGAAGGAGAGGTGGGGTGATGCATAACACCAGAGTTTGATATAAGCACAGGAACCGTACCAAAAACCAACTATGGAATAGACAAGACCTACACTTTCCTCAGTGAAAGGGACTCAAAACCCCATATTTCCCAAAGAGGAATATATCTGACTAGTAAGAATCTTAAAACCTATGTGTTGATATGTCTCCGTAAGGGAATCAAGTGTGTCTAGACTGGCATAAACATGGCAGCGAGAATCAGCTCAAACCCACTATAAAAAGGAATTTTAAAAACAAAACAAAAAAACTGGGAAATTCTTTACAATTCCTTCAGGGTCTCTGATGAAACCTGGAATGACCCTATCTACAACGACAGCTGGATGTGGCATAAGGCTGGACACTTGGGACTGAGAGGATTGGTGAGATTGGGTGAGCAAATGCAGACTCTTTAAAGCAATAATGCATGGCACCCATTCCATGGGTCCCATCTCTCCAGGTTGAAGGGAATATTCCTACAGTTATAACAGGTACGGGAAACCTAGAGAACGGACACATTGTGTATACGAAAGGTATCTAAAACTCAACGAATAGTCCCTCTCCTGGTGCTCTGGTTTGACTTTCCATCTGCTTTACTATCAATCTCCCAACTTGGAGAGACAGCCCGTTTAACCTCCTGGTCCAGACAGGTTGCCAATTTGGCAGAGGATGAAAGGGAAGAGGGAGAACCAATGAGAGAGTAGCTGTTAGGCATTTGGACGGGCACACATCACTCTAATTTCCCGGCAGGAAGAAGAAATAACCAAAGTCTCAGCCACCCACCGGGAACCAGCATAGGTCCTGAAGCAAAATTTTGGACTTGCGGTCAGCTCACCAAAACGAGTTGAAAAATGGAGCTCAGGGGCACAGCAATTCACTAACTGGCCGAGTAATAAAGGACAACTATCATCCAAAAATCTGTTGAGGGAAGCCATCCAGGCAGACTTGAAAACGAGGCAGAATAGCAGGAAACAGATTTCAAGAGGTACGTGGGAATCGCCTTTAAAGCACAGGAAGAGGGGCACAACTTCGACACTGATGCACTTGGCCAAAAAGGGCGTATGCGTTTTCTCCTGAATATATTCAGGAGAAAACGCATACGCCCTTTTTGGCCAAGCAAGCAAGCGGGCAATTCAAATCTGCACTACAAAGAAGTATCACTTCCCACCTGTCAAAAGGGACATCCAAAAAATGTGTAAAAACCAGAAAGGCAAGACAGGCCCTGGAGAACAGGGAGCCTTGTTATGCTGATGGGCGTGATGTAAATTGGCAACTGCCTCTGTGGAGGAGTACATTGTGTTCCCTAAAACAAGTAAAGAACAGAGCTACAGAGGCAAGGGCACTTCCAGTCTAGGGAATATACCTTGGGAAAACTGAAAATCAATAAGTCAGAGCCACCCCAAAATTTAGGGCTGCACAGCTTACAAGGACCTCAACTTGGGTACAACTTAAATATCCCAGGAAATATAAAAATGGTTCAAAAAATTGTGGTACTTACGTACGATGGAATATCCCTCAGCCATGAAATCAATGTCATAAGACCAGTAGCAGCAAAATGGGTGGATTCAGGTACGATGATTCTAAGTGAAATAAGTCACAGAGAAAAAGAAACTTATCATAAGATATCACTTATGAAGATCCTGTAAACATGGCTACACTTGAACTGAGTTAGGAAAGAGAACAGTGTCTCACATTTAGAAAACACTCTAATGCCTGCTTAAGGGGGAAGGAGAGGTGGGGTGATGCATAAAACCAGAGTTTGATATAAGCACAGGTACCGTTCCAAAAACCAACTATGGAATAGGCAAGACCTACATCTTCCTCAGTGAAAGGGACTCAAAACCCCATATTTCCCGAAGAGGAATATATTTGACTAGTAAGAATCTTAAAACCTATGTATTGATATGTCTCCGTAAGGGAATCAAGTGTGTCTAGACAGGCATAAACATTAGAGCGAGAATCAGCTCAAACCCACTATAAAAAGGAATTTCAAAAACAAAACAAAAAAACTGGGAAATTCTTTACAATTCCTTCAGGTTCTCTGATGAAACCTGGAATGACCCTATCTACAACGAAAGCTGGATGTGGAATAAGGCTGGACACTTGGGACTGAGAGGATTGGTGAGATTGGGTGAGCAAATGCAGACCCTTTAAAGCACAAATGCCTGGCACCCATTCCATGGGTACCAACTCTCCAGGTTGAAGTTAATATTACTACAGTTATAACATGTACGAGAAACCTAGAGAACGGACACACTGTGAATACGAAAGGTTTCTAAAACTCAAAGAATAGTCCCTCTCCTGGTGCTCTGGTTTGACTTTCCATCTGCTTTACTATCAACCTCCCAACTTGGAGAGAGAGCCCCTTTAACCTCCTGGTTCGCACAGGTTGCCAATTTGGCAGAGGATGAAAGGGAAGAGGGAGAACCAATGAGAGAGTAGCACTTAGGTATTTGGACGGCCACATACCACTGTAATTTTCTGGCAGGAAGAAGAATTAACCAAAGTCTCAGCCACCCACCGGGAACCAGCTTAGGTCCTGAACCAAAATTTTGGACTTGCGGTCAGCTCACCAAAAACGAGTTGAAAAATGGAGCTCAGGGGCACAGCAATTCACAAACTGGCCAAGTAATAAAGGACAACTCTCGTCCAAAAATCTGTTGAGGGAAGGCAACGAGGCGGACTTGAAAGCGTGGCAGAATAGCAGGAAAAAGATTTCAAGAGGTACGTTGGAATCGCCTTTAAAGCACAGGAAGAGGGGCACAACTTCGACAATGATGCACTTGGCCAAAAAGGGCGTATGCGTTTTCTCCTGAATATATTCAGGAGAAAACGCATACACCCTTTTTGGCCAAGCAAGCAAGCGGGCAATGCAAATCTGCACTACAAAGAAGTATCACTTCCCACCGGTCAAAAGGGACATCCACAAAATGTGTAAAAACCAGAAAGGCAAGACAGGCCCTGGAGAACAGGGAGCCTTGTTATGCTGATGGGCGGGATGTAAATTGCCAACTGCCTCTCTGGAGGAGTGCATTGTGTTCCCTAAAACAAGTAAACAACAGAGCTACAGAGCCAAGGGCACTTCCAGTCTAGGGAATATACCTTGGGAAAACTGAAAATCAATAAGACAGAACCACCCCAAAATTTAGGGCTGCACTGCTTACAAGGACCTCAACTTGGGTACACCTTAAATATCCCAGGAAATATTAAAATGGTTCAAAAAATTGTGGTACTTACGTACGATGGAATATCCCTCAGCCATGAAATCAATGTCATAAGACCAGTAGCAGCAAAATGGGTGGATTCAGGTACGATGATTCTAAGTGAAATAAGTCACAGAGAAAAAGAAACTTATCATAAGATATCACTTATGAAGATCCTGTAAACATGGTTACACTTGAACTGAGTTAGGAAAGAGAAGAATGTCTCACATTTAGAAAACACACTTTTGCCTGCTTAAGGGGGAAGGAGAGGTGGGGTGATGCATAAAACCAGTGTTTGATATAAGCACAGGTACCATTCCAAAAGCCAACTATGGAATAGACAAGACCTACACCTTCCTCAATGAAAGGGACTCAAAACCGCATATTTCCCACAGAGGAATATATCTGACTAGTAAGAATTTAAAACCTATGTATTGATATGTCTCCATAAGGGAATCTAGTGTGTCTAGACTGGCATAAACATGGCAGCGAGAATCAGCTCAAACCCACTATAAAAAGGAATTTCAAAAACAAAACAAAAAAACTGGGAAATTCTTTACAATTCCTTCAGGGTCTCTGATGAAACTTAGAATGACCTTATCTACAACGAAAGCTGGATGTGGCGTAAGGCTGGACAGTTGGGACTGAGAGGATGGGTGAGATTGGGTGAGCAAATGCAGACCCTTTAAAGCAATAATGCATGGCACCCATTCCATGGGTCCCAACTCTCCAGGTTGAAGGGAATATTACTACAGTTATAACATGTACGGGAAACCTAGAGAACGGACACACTGTGAATACGATAGGTTTCTAAAACTCAACGAATAGTCCCTCTCCTAGTGCTCCGGTTTGACTTTCCATCTGCTTTACTATCAACCTCCCAACTTGGAGAGACAGCCCCTTTAACCTCCTGGTTCGCACAGGTTGCCAATGTGGCAGAGGATGAAAGGGAAGAGGGAGAACCAATGAGAGAGTAGCTGTTAGGCATTTGGACAGGACATATCACTGTAATTTCCTGGCAGGAAGAAGAATTAACCAAAGTCTCAGCCCCCCACCTGGAACCAGCATAGGTCCTGAACCAAAATTTTGGACTTGCGGTCAGCTCACCAAATACGAGTTGAAAAATGGAGCTCAGGGGCACAGCAATTCACAAACTGGCCGAGTAATAAAGGACAACTATCGTCCAAAAATCTGTTGAGGGAAGGCAACGAGGCGGACTTGAAAGCGAGGCAGAATAGCAGGAAACAGATTTCAAGAGGTACGTTGGAATCGCCTTTCAAGCACAGGAAGAGGGGCACAACTTCGACAATGATGCACTTGGCCATAAAGGGCGTATGCGTTTTCTCCTGAATATATTCAGGAGAAAACGCATACGCCCTTTTGGGCCAAGCAAGCAAGTGGGCAATGCAAATCTTCACTACAAAGAAGTATCACTTCCCACCGGTCAAAAGGGACATCCACAAAATGTGTAAAAACCAGAAAGGCAAGAGAGGCCCTGGAGAACAGGGAGCCTTGTTATGCTGATTGGCGGGATGTAAATTGCCCACTGCCTCTCTGGAGGAGTACATTGTGTTCCCTAAAACAAGTAAAGAACAGAGCTACAGAGCCAAGGGCACTTCCAGTCTAGGGAATATACCTTGGGAAAACTGAAAATCAATAAGACAGAGCCACCGCAAAATTTAGGGCTGCACTGCTTACAAGGACCTCAACTTGGGTACACCTTAAATATCCCAGGAAATATAAAAATGGTTCAAAAAATTGTGGTATTAACGTACGATGGAATATCCTTCAGCAATGTAATCAATGTCATAAGACCAGTAGCAGCAAAATGGGTGGATTCAGGTACGATGATTCCAAGTGAAATAAGTCACACAGAAAAAGAAACTTATCATAAGATATCACTTATGAAGATCCTGTAAACATGGCTACACTTGAACTGAGTTAGGATAGAGAACAGTGTCTCACACTTAGAAAACACTCTTATGCCTGCTTAAGGGGGAAGGAGAGGTGGGATGATGCATAAAACCAGAGTTTGATATAAGCACAGGTACCGTTCCAAAAACCAACTATGGAATAGACAAGACCTACACCTTCCTCAGTGAAAGGGACTCAAAACCCCATATTTCCCGCAGAGGAATATATCTGACTAGTAAGAATCTTAAAACCTATGTATTGATATGTCTCCGTAAGGGAATCAAGTGTATCTAGACTTGCATAAACATGGCAGCGAGAATCAGCTCAAACCCACTATAAAAAGGAATTTCAAAAACAAAACAAAAAAACTGGGAAATTCTTTACAATTCCTTCAGGGTCTCTGATGAAAACTGGAATGACCCTATCTACAATGACAGCTGGATGTGGCATAAGGAGGGACACTTGGGACTGAGACGATTGGTGAGATTGGGTGAGCAAATGCAGACCCATTAATGCAATAATGCATGGCACCCATTCCATGGGTCCCAACTCTCCAGGTTGAAGGGAATATTACTATAGCTATAACATGTACGGGAAACCTAGAGAACGGACACACTGTGAATACGAAAGGTTTCTAAAACTCAACGGATAGTCCCTCTCCTGGTGCTCCGGTTTGACTTTCCATCTGCGTTACTATCAACCTCCCAACTTGGCGAGACAGGCCCTTTAACCTCCTGGTTCGCACAGGTTTCCAATTTGGCAGAGGATGAAAGGGAAGAGGGAGAACCAATGAGAGAGTAGCTGTTAGGCATTTGGACGGGCACATATCACTGTAATTTCCCGGCAGGAAGAAAAATTAACCAAAGTCTAACCCCCCCACCAGGAACCAGCATACGTCCTGAACCAAAATTTTTGACTTGCGGTCAGCTCACAAAAAACGAGTTGAAAAATGGAGCTCAGGGGCACAGCAATTCACAAACTGGCCGAGTAATAAAGGACAACTATCGTCCAAAAATCTGTTGAGGGAAGGCAACGAGGCAGACTTGAAAGCGAGGCAGAATAGCAGGAAACAGATTTCAAGAGGTACGTTGGAATCGCCTTTCAAGCACAGGAAGAGGGGCACAACTTCGACAATGATGCACTTGGCCAAAAAGGGCGTATGCGTTTTCTCCTGAATATATTCAGGAGAAAACGCATACGCCCTTTTTGGCCAAGCAAGCAAGCGGGCAATGCAAATCTGCACTACAAAGAAGTATCACTTCCCACCGGTCAAAAGGGACATCCACAAAATGTGTAAAAAGCAGAAAGGCAAGACAGGTCCTGGAGAACAGGGAGCCTTGTTATGCTGATGGGCGGGATGTAAATTGCCAACTGCCTCTCTGGAGGAGTACATTGTGTTCCCTAAAACAAGTAAAGAACAGAGCTACATAGCCAAGGGCACTTCCAGTCTAGGGAATATACCTTGGGAAAACTGAAAATCAATAAGACAGAGCCACCCCAAAATTTAGAGCTGCCCTGCTTACAAGGACCTCAACTTGGGTACACCTTAAATATCCCAGGAAATATAAAAATGGTTCAAAAATTGTGATACTTACGTACGATGGAATATCCCTCAGATATGAAATCAATGTCATAAGACAAGTACCAGCAAAATGGGTGGATTCACATACGATGATTCTAAGTGAAATAAGTCACCCAGAAAAAGAAACTTATCATAAGATATCACTTATGAAGATCCTGTAAACATGGCTACACTTGAACTGAGTTAGGAAAGAGAACAGTGTCTCACATTTAGAAAACACTCTTATGCCTGCTTAAGGGGTAAGGAGAGGTGCTGTGATTCATAAAACCAGAGTTTGATATATGCACAGGTACCTTTCCAAAAACCAACTATGGAATAGACAAGACCTACCCCTTCCTCAGTGAAAGGGACTCAAAACCCCATATTTCCCGCAGTGGAATATATCTGACTAGTAAGAATCTTAAAACCTATGTATTGATATGTCTCCGTAAGGGAATCAAGTGTGTCTACACTGGGATAAACATGGCAGCGAGAATCAGCTAAAACCCACTATAAAAAGGAAATTCAAAAACAAAACAAAAAAACTGGGAAATTCTTTACAATTCCTTCAGGGTCTCTGATGAAACCTGGAATGACCCTATCTACAATGACAGCAGGATATGGCATATGTAGGGACACTTGGGACAGAGACGATTGGTGAGATTGGGTGAGCAAATGCAGACCCTTTAAAGCAATAATGCATGGCACCCATTCCATGGGTCCCAACTCTCCAAGTTGAAGGGAATATTACTACAGCTATAACATGTACGGGAAACCTAGAGAATGGACACACTTTGAATACGAAAGGTTTCTAAAACTCAACGGATAGTCCCTCTCCTGGTGCTCCGGTTTGACTTTCCATCTGCGTTACTATCAACCTCCCAACTTGGCGAGACAGGCCCTTTAACCTCCTGGTTCGCACAGGTTTCCAATTTGGCAGAGGATGAAAGGGAAGAGGGAGAACCAATGAGAGAGTAGCTGTTAGGCATTTGGACGGGCACATATCACTGTAATTTCCAGGTAGGAAGAAGAATTAACCACAGTCTAATCCACCCACCGGGAACCAGCATAGGTCCTGAACCAAAATGTTGGACTTGCGGTCAGCTCACCAAAAACGAGTTGAAAAATGGAACTCAGGGGCACAGCAATTCACAAACTGGCCGAGTAATAAAGGACAACTATCGTCCAAAAATCGGTTGAGGGAAGGCATCGAGGCGGACTTGAAAGCGAGGCAGAATAGCAGGAAAGAGATTTCAAGAGGTACGTTGGAATCACCTTTAAAGCACAGGAAGAGGGGCACAACTTCGACAATGATGCACTTGGCCAAAAAGGGCGTATGCGTTTTCTCCTGAATATATTCAGGAGAAAACGCATAAGCCCTTTTTCGCCAAGCAAGCAAGCGGGCAATGCAAATCTGCACTACAAAGAAGTATCACTTCCCACCGGTCAAAAGGGACATCCACAAAATGTGTAAAAACCAGAAAGGCAAGACAGGCCCTGGAGAACAGGGAGCCTTGTTGTGCTGATGGGCGGGATGTAAATTGCCAACTGCCGCTCTGGAGGAGTACATTGTGTTCCCTAAAACAAGTAAAGAACAGAGCTACAGAGCCAAGGTCACTTGCAGTCTAGGGAATATACCTTGGGAAAACTGAAAATCAATAAGACAGAGCCACCGCAAAATATAGAGCTGCACTGCTTACAAGGACCTCAACTTGGGTACACCTTAAATATCCCAGGAAATATAAAAATGGTTTAAAAAATTGTGGTACTTACGTACGATGGAGTATCCCTCAGCCATGAAATCAATGTCATAAGACCAGTAGCAGCAAAATGGGTGGATTCAGGTACGATGATTCTAAGTGAAATAAGTCACAGAGAAAAAGAAACTTATCATAAGATATCACTTATGAAGATCCTGTAAACATGGCTACACTTGAACTGAGTTATGAAAGAGAACAGTGTCTCACATTTAGAAAACACTCTTATGCCTGCTTAAGGGGGAAGGAGAGGTGGGGTGATGCATAAAACCAGAGTTTGATATAAGCACAGGTACCGTTCCAAAAACCAACTATGGAATAGACAAGACCTACACCTTCCTCAGTGAAAGGGACTCAAAACCCCATATTTCCCGCAGAAGAATATATCTGACTAGTAAGAATCTTAAAACCTATGTATTGATATGTCTCCGTAAGGGAATCAAGTGTGTCTAGACTGGCATAAACATGGCAGCGAGAAGCAGCTCAAACACACTACAAAAAGGAATTTCAAAAGCAAAACAAAACAACTGGGAAATTCTTTACAATTCCTTCAGGGTCTCTGATGAAACCTGGAATGACCCTATCTACAATGACAGCTGGATGTGGCATAAGGCTGGACACTTGGGACTGAGAGGATTGGTGAGATTGGGTGAACAAATGCAGACCCTTTAAAGCAATAAAGCATGGCACCCATTCCATAGGTCCCAACTCTCCAGGTTGAAGGGAATATTACTACAGTTATAACATGTACGGGAAACCTAGAGAACGGACCCAATGTGAATATGAAAGGATTGTAAAACTCAACGAATAGTCCCTCTCCTGGTGCTCCGGTTTGACTTTCCATCTGCTTTCCTATAAACCTCCCAACTTGGAGAGACAGCCCCTTTAACATCCTAGTTCGCACAGGTTGCCAAATTGGGAGAGGATGAAAGGGAAGAGGGAGAACCAATGAGAGAGTAGCAGTTAGGCATTTGGACAGGCACATATCACTGTAATTTTCCGGCAGGAAAAAGAATTAACCAAAGTCTCAGCCCCCCACCGGGAACCAGCATAGGTCCTGAAGCAAAATTTTGGACTTGCAGTCAGCTCACCAAAAACGAGTTGAAAAATGGAGCTCAGGGGCACAGCAATTCACAAACTGGCCGAGTAATAAAGGACAATTATCGTCCAGAAAGCTGTTGAGGGAAGGCAACGAGGCGGACTTGAAAGCGAGGCAGAATAGCAGGAAACAGATTTCAAGTGGTACGTTGGAATCACCTTTAAAGCACATAAAGAGGGGCACAACGTCGACAATGATGCTCTTGGCCAAAAAGGGCATATGCGTTTTCTCCTGAATATATTCAGGAGAAAACGCATATGCCCTTTTTGGCCAAGCAAGCAAGCGGGCAATGCAAATCTGCATTACAAAGAAGTATCACTTCCCACCGGTCAAAAGGGACATCCACAAAATGTGTAAAAACCAGAAAGGCAAGACAGGCCCTGGAGAACAGGGAGCCTTGTTATGCTGATGGGCGGGACGTAAATTGCCAACTGCCTCTCTGGAGGAGTACACTGTGTTCCCTAAAACAAGTAATGAACAGAGCAACAGAGCCAAGGGCACTTCCAGTCTAGGGAATATACCTTGGGAAAACTGAAAATCAATAAGACAGAGCCACCCCAAAATTTAGGGCTGCACTGCTTACCAGGACCCCAACTTGGGTACACCTTAAATATCCCAGGAAATATTAAAATGGTTCAAAAAATTATGGTACTTACGTACGATGGATTATCCCTCAGCCATGAAATCAATGTCATAAGACCAGTAGCAGCAAAATGGGTGGATTCAAGTACGATGATCCTAAGTGAAATAAGTCACACAGAAAAAGAAACTTATCATAAGATATCACTTATGAAGATCCTGTAAACATGGCTACACTTGAACTGAGTTAGGAAAGAGAACAGTGTCTCACATTTAGAAAACACTCTTATGCCTGCTTAAGGGGGAAGGAGAGGTGGGGTGATGCATAAAACCAGAGTTTGATATAAGCACAGGTACCGTTCCAAAAACCAACTATGGAATAGACAAGACCTACACCTTCCTCAGTGAAAGGGACTCAAAACCCCATATTTCCCGCAGAGGAATATATCTGACTAGTAAGAATCTTAAAACCTATGTATTGATATGTCTCCGTAAGGGAATCAAGTGTGTCTAGACTGGCATAAACATGGCAGCGAGAATCAGCTCAAACCCACTATAAAAAGGAATTTCAAAAACAAAACAAAAAAACTGGGAAATTCTTTACAATTCCTTCAGGGTCTCTGATGAAACCTGGAATGACCCTATCTACAATGACAGCTGGATGTGTCATAAGGAGGGACACTTGGGACTGAGAGGATTGGTGAGATTGGGTGAGCAAATGCAGACCCTTTAAAGCACAAATGCCTGGCACACATTCCATGGGTCCCAACTCTCCAGGTTGAAGGGAATATTACTACAGCTATAACATGTACGGGAAACCTAGAGAACGGACACACTGTGAATACGAAAGGTTTCTAAAACTCAACGAATAGTCCCTCTCCTGCTGCTCCGTTTTGACTTTCCATCTGCTTTACTATCAACCTCCCAACTTGGAGAGACAGCCCCTTTAACCTCCTGGTTCGCACAGTTTCCAATTTGGCGGAGGATGAAAGGGAAGAGGGAGAACCAATGAGAGAGTAGCTGTTAGGCATTTGGACGGGCATATATCACTCTAATTTCCCGGCAGGAAGAAGAATTAACCAAAGTCTCAGCCACCCACCGGGAACCAGTATAGGTCCTGAACCAAAATTTTGGACTTGCGGTCAGCTCACCAAAAACGATTTGAATAATGGAGTTCAGGGGCACAGCAATTCACAAACTGGCAGAGTAATAAAGACTACTATCGTTCAAAAATCTGTTGAGGGAAGGCAAGGGGGCGGACTTGAAAGCGAGGCAGAATAGCAGGAAACAGATTTCAAGAGGTACGTTGGAATCGCCTTTAACACACAGGAAGAGAGGCACAACTTCGACAATGATGCACTTGGCCAAAAAGGGCGTATGCGTTTTCTCCTGAATATATTCAGGAGAAAACACATACGCCCTTTTTGGCCAAGCAAGCAAGCGGGCAATGCAAATCTGCACTACAAAGAAGTATCACTTCCCACAGGTCAAAAGGGACATCCACAAAATGTGTAAAAACCAGAAAGGCAAGACAGGCCGTGGAGAACAGGGAGCCATGTTATGCTGATGGGCGGGATGTAAATTGCCAACTGCCTCTCTGGAGGAGTACATTGTGTTCCCTAAAACAAGTAAAGAACAGAGCTACAGAGCCAAGGGCACTTCCAGTCTAGGGAATATACGTTGGGAAAACTGAAAATCAATAAGACAGAGCCACCCCAAAATTTAGGGCTGCACTGCTTACAAGGACCTCAACTTGGGTATACCTTAAATATCCCAGGAAATATAAAAATGGTTCAAAAAATTGTGGTACTTACGTACGATGGAATATCCCTCAGCCATGAAATCAATGTCATAAGATCAGTAGCAGCAAAATGGGTGGATTCAGGTACGATGATTCTAAGTGAAATAAGTCACAGAGAAAAAGAAACTTATCATAAGATATCACTTATGAAGATCCTGTAAACATGGCTACACTTGAACTGAGTTAGGAAAGAGAACAGTGTCTCACATTTAGAAAACACTCTTATGCCTGCTTAACGGGGAAGGAGAGGTGGGGTGATGCATAAAACCAGAATTTGATATAAGCACAGGTACCATTCCAAAAACCAACTATTGAATAGACAAGACCTACACCTTTCTCAGTGAAAGGGACTCAAAACCCCATATTTCCCACAGAGGAATATATCTGACTAGTAAGAATCTTAAAACCTATGTATTGATATGTCTCCGTAAGGGAATCAAGGGTGTCTAGACTGGCATAAACATGGCAGCGAGAATCAGCTCAAACCCACTATAAAAGAATTTCAAAAACAAAACAAAAAAACTGGGAAATTCTTTACAATTCCTTCAGAGTCTCTGATGAAACCTGGAATGACCCTATCTACAACGACAGCTGGATGTGGCATAAGGCTGGACACTTGGGACTGAGAGGATTGGTGAGATTGGGTGAGCAAATGCAGACCCTTTAAAGCAATAATGCATGGCACCCATTCCATAGGTCCCAACTCTCCAGGTGGAAGGGAATATTACTACAGTTATAACATGTACGGGAAACCTAGAGAACGGACACACTGTGAATACGAAAGGTTTCTAAAACTCAAAGAATAGTCCCCATCCTGGTGCTCCAGTTTGACTTTCCACCTGCTTTACTATCAACCTCCCAACTTGGAGAGACAGCCCCTTTAACCTCCTGGTTCGCACAGGTTGCCAATTTGGCAGAGGATGAAAGGGAAGAGGGAGAACCAATGAGAGAGTAGCTGTTAGGCATTTGGACGGGCACATATCACTGTAATTTCCCGGCAGGAAGAAGAATTAACCAAAGTCTCAGCCACCCACCGGGAACCAGTATAGGTCCTGAACCAAAATTTTGGACTTGCGGTCAGCTCACCAAAAACGAGTTGAAAAATGGAGCTCAGGGGCACAGCAATTCACAAACTGGCCCAGTAATAAAGGACAACTATCGTCCAAAAATCTGTTGAGGGAAGGCAACGAGGCGGACTTGAAAGCGAGGCAGTATAGCAGGAAACAGATTTCAAGAGGTACGTTGGAATCGCCTTTAAAGCACAGGAAGAGGGGCACAACTTCGACAATGATGCACTTGGCCAAAAAGGGCGTATGCGTTTTCTCCTGAATATATTCAGGAGAAAATGCATACGCCCTTTTTGGCCAAGCAAGCAAGCGGGCAATGCAAATCTGCACTACAAAGAAGTATCACTTCCCACCGGTCAAAAGGGACATCCACAAAATGTGTAAAAACCAGAAAGGCAAGACAGGCCCTGGAGAACAGGGAGCCTTGTTATGCTGATGGGCGGGATTTAAATTGCCAACTGCCTCTCTGGAGGAGTGCATTGTGTTCCCTAAAACAAGTAAACAACAGAGCTACAGAGCCAAGGGCACTTCCAGTCTAGGGAATATACCTGGGAAAAACTGAAAATCAATAAGACAGAGCCACCCAAAATTTAGGGCTGCACTGCTTACAAGGACCTCAACTTGGGTACACCTTAAATATCCCAGGAAATACAAAAATGGTTCAAAAAATTGTGGTACTTACATACGATGGAATATCCCTCAGCCATGAAATCAATGTCATAATACCAGTAGCAGCAAAATGGGTGGATTCAGGTATGATGATTCTAAGTGAAATAAGTCACAGAGAAAAAGAAACTTATCATAAGATATCACTTATGAAGATCCTGTAAACATGGCTACACTTGAACTGAGTTAGGAAAGAGAACAGTGTCTCACATTTAGAAAACACTCTTATGCCTGCTTAAGGGGTAAGGAGAGGTGCTGTGATTCATAAAACCAGAGTTTGATATATGCACAGGTACCTTTCCAAAAACCAACTATGGAATAGACAAGACCTACCCCTTCCTCAGTGAAAGGGACTCAAAACCCCATATTTCCCGCAGTGGAATATATCTGACTAGTAAGAATCTTAAAACCTATGTATTGATATGTCTCCGTAAGGGAATCAAGTGTGTCTACACTGGGATAAACATGGCAGCGAGAATCAGCTAAAACCCACTATAAAAAGGAAATTCAAAAACAAAACAAAAAAACTGGGAAATTCTTTACAATTCCTTCAGGGTCTCTGATGAAACCTGGAATGACCCTATCTACAATGACAGCAGGATATGGCATATGTAGGGACACTTGGGACAGAGACGATTGGTGAGATTGGGTGAGCAAATGCAGACCCTTTAAAGCAATAATGCATGGCACCCATTCCATGGGTCCCAACTCTCCAAGTTGAAGGGAATATTACTACAGCTATAACATGTACGGGAAACCTAGAGAATGGACACACTTTGAATACGAAAGGTTTCTAAAACTCAACGGATAGTCCCTCTCCTGGTGCTCCGGTTTGACTTTCCATCTGCGTTACTATCAACCTCCCAACTTGGCGAGACAGGCCCTTTAACCTCCTGGTTCGCACAGGTTTCCAATTTGGCAGAGGATGAAAGGGAAGAGGGAGAACCAATGAGAGAGTAGCTGTTAGGCATTTGGACGGGCACATATCACTGTAATTTCCAGGTAGGAAGAAGAATTAACCACAGTCTAATCCACCCACCGGGAACCAGCATAGGTCCTGAACCAAAATGTTGGACTTGCGGTCAGCTCACCAAAAACGAGTTGAAAAATGGAACTCAGGGGCACAGCAATTCACAAACTGGCCGAGTAATAAAGGACAACTATCGTCCAAAAATCGGTTGAGGGAAGGCATCGAGGCGGACTTGAAAGCGAGGCAGAATAGCAGGAAAGAGATTTCAAGAGGTACGTTGGAATCACCTTTAAAGCACAGGAAGAGGGGCACAACTTCGACAATGATGCACTTGGCCAAAAAGGGCGTATGCGTTTTCTCCTGAATATATTCAGGAGAAAACGCATAAGCCCTTTTTCGCCAAGCAAGCAAGCGGGCAATGCAAATCTGCACTACAAAGAAGTATCACTTCCCACCGGTCAAAAGGGACATCCACAAAATGTGTAAAAACCAGAAAGGCAAGACAGGCCCTGGAGAACAGGGAGCCTTGTTGTGCTGATGGGCGGGATGTAAATTGCCAACTGCCGCTCTGGAGGAGTACATTGTGTTCCCTAAAACAAGTAAAGAACAGAGCTACAGAGCCAAGGTCACTTGCAGTCTAGGGAATATACCTTGGGAAAACTGAAAATCAATAAGACAGAGCCACCGCAAAATATAGAGCTGCACTGCTTACAAGGACCTCAACTTGGGTACACCTTAAATATCCCAGGAAATATAAAAATGGTTTAAAAAATTGTGGTACTTACGTACGATGGAGTATCCCTCAGCCATGAAATCAATGTCATAAGACCAGTAGCAGCAAAATGGGTGGATTCAGGTACGATGATTCTAAGTGAAATAAGTCACAGAGAAAAAGAAACTTATCATAAGATATCACTTATGAAGATCCTGTAAACATGGCTACACTTGAACTGAGTTATGAAAGAGAACAGTGTCTCACATTTAGAAAACACTCTTATGCCTGCTTAAAGGGGAAGGAGAGGTGGGGTGATGCATAAAACCAGAGTTTGATATAAGCACAGGTACCGTTCCAAAAACCAACTATGGAATAGACAAGACCTACACCTTCCTCAGTGAAAGGGACTCAAAACCCCATATTTCCCGCAGAAGAATATATCTGACTAGTAAGAATCTTAAAACCTATGTATTGATATGTCTCCGTAAGGGAATCAAGTGTGTCTAGACTGGCATAAACATGGCAGCGAGAAGCAGCTCAAACACACTACAAAAAGGAATTTCAAAAGCAAAACAAAACAACTGGGAAATTCTTTACAATTCCTTCAGGGTCTCTGATGAAACCTGGAATGACCCTATCTACAATGACAGCTGGATGTGGCATAAGGCTGGACACTTGGGACTGAGAGGATTGGTGAGATTGGGTGAACAAATGCAGACCCTTTAAAGCAATAAAGCATGGCACCCATTCCATAGGTCCCAACTCTCCAGGTTGAAGGGAATATTACTACAGTTATAACATGTACGGGAAACCTAGAGAACGGACCCAATGTGAATATGAAAGGATTGTAAAACTCAACGAATAGTCCCTCTCCTGGTGCTCCGGTTTGACTTTCCATCTGCTTTCCTATAAACCTCCCAACTTGGAGAGACAGCCCCTTTAACATCCTAGTTCGCACAGGTTGCCAAATTGGGAGAGGATGAAAGGGAAGAGGGAGAACCAATGAGAGAGTAGCAGTTAGGCATTTGGACAGGCACATATCACTGTAATTTTCCGGCAGGAAAAAGAATTAACCAAAGTCTCAGCCCCCCACCGGGAACCAGCATAGGTCCTGAAGCAAAATTTTGGACTTGCAGTCAGCTCACCAAAAACGAGTTGAAAAATGGAGCTCAGGGGCACAGCAATTCACAAACTGGCCGAGTAATAAAGGACAATTATCGTCCAGAAAGCTGTTGAGGGAAGGCAACGAGGCGGACTTGAAAGCGAGGCAGAATAGCAGGAAACAGATTTCAAGTGGTACGTTGGAATCACCTTTAAAGCACATAAAGAGGGGCACAACGTCGACAATGATGCTCTTGGCCAAAAAGGGCATATGCGTTTTCTCCTGAATATATTCAGGAGAAAACGCATATGCCCTTTTTGGCCAAGCAAGCAAGCGGGCAATGCAAATCTGCATTACAAAGAAGTATCACTTCCCACCGGTCAAAAGGGACATCCACAAAATGTGTAAAAACCAGAAAGGCAAGACAGGCCCTGGAGAACAGGGAGCCTTGTTATGCTGATGGGCGGGACGTAAATTGCCAACTGCCTCTCTGGAGGAGTACACTGTGTTCCCTAAAACAAGTAATGAACAGAGCAACAGAGCCAAGGGCACTTCCAGTCTAGGGAATATACCTTGGGAAAACTGAAAATCAATAAGACAGAGCCACCCCAAAATTTAGGGCTGCACTGCTTACCAGGACCCCAACTTGGGTACACCTTAAATATCCCAGGAAATATTAAAATGGTTCAAAAAATTATGGTACTTACGTACGATGGATTATCCCTCAGCCATGAAATCAATGTCATAAGACCAGTAGCAGCAAAATGGGTGGATTCAAGTACGATGATCCTAAGTGAAATAAGTCACACAGAAAAAGAAACTTATCATAAGATATCACTTATGAAGATCCTGTAAACATGGCTACACTTGAACTGAGTTAGGAAAGAGAACAGTGTCTCACATTTAGAAAACACTCTTATGCCTGCTTAAGGGGGAAGGAGAGGTGGGGTGATGCATAAAACCAGAGTTTGATATAAGCACAGGTACCGTTCCAAAAACCAACTATGGAATAGACAAGACCTACACCTTCCTCAGTGAAAGGGACTCAAAACCCCATATTTCCCGCAGAGGAATATATCTGACTAGTAAGAATCTTAAAACCTATGTATTGATATGTCTCCGTAAGGGAATCAAGTGTGTCTAGACTGGCATAAACATGGCAGCGAGAATCAGCTCAAACCCACTATAAAAAGGAATTTCAAAAACAAAACAAAAAAACTGGGAAATTCTTTACAATTCCTTCAGGGTCTCTGATGAAACCTGGAATGACCCTATCTACAATGACAGCTGGATGTGTCATAAGGAGGGACACTTGGGACTGAGAGGATTGGTGAGATTGGGTGAGCAAATGCAGACCCTTTAAAGCACAAATGCCTGGCACACATTCCATGGGTCCCAACTCTCCAGGTTGAAGGGAATATTACTACAGCTATAACATGTACGGGAAACCTAGAGAACGGACACACTGTGAATACGAAAGGTTTCTAAAACTCAACGAATAGTCCCTCTCCTGCTGCTCCGTTTTGACTTTCCATCTGCTTTACTATCAACCTCCCAACTTGGAGAGACAGCCCCTTTAACCTCCTGGTTCGCACAGTTTCCAATTTGGCGGAGGATGAAAGGGAAGAGGGAGAACCAATGAGAGAGTAGCTGTTAGGCATTTGGACGGGCATATATCACTCTAATTTCCCGGCAGGAAGAAGAATTAACCAAAGTCTCAGCCACCCACCGGGAACCAGTATAGGTCCTGAACCAAAATTTTGGACTTGCGGTCAGCTCACCAAAAACGATTTGAATAATGGAGTTCAGGGGCACAGCAATTCACAAACTGGCAGAGTAATAAAGACTACTATCGTTCAAAAATCTGTTGAGGGAAGGCAAGGGGGCGGACTTGAAAGCGAGGCAGAATAGCAGGAAACAGATTTCAAGAGGTACGTTGGAATCGCCTTTAACACACAGGAAGAGAGGCACAACTTCGACAATGATGCACTTGGCCAAAAAGGGCGTATGCGTTTTCTCCTGAATATATTCAGGAGAAAACACATACGCCCTTTTTGGCCAAGCAAGCAAGCGGGCAATGCAAATCTGCACTACAAAGAAGTATCACTTCCCACAGGTCAAAAGGGACATCCACAAAATGTGTAAAAACCAGAAAGGCAAGACAGGCCGTGGAGAACAGGGAGCCATGTTATGCTGATGGGTGGGATGTAAATTGCCAACTGCCTCTCTGGAGGAGTACATTGTGTTCCCTAAAACAAGTAAAGAACAGAGCTACAGAGCCAAGGGCACTTCCAGTCTAGGGAATATACGTTGGGAAAACTGAAAATCAATAAGACAGAGCCACCCCAAAATTTAGGGCTGCACTGCTTACAAGGACCTCAACTTGGGTATACCTTAAATATCCCAGGAAATATAAAAATGGTTCAAAAAATTGTGGTACTTACGTACGATGGAATATCCCTCAGCCATGAAATCAATGTCATAAGATCAGTAGCAGCAAAATGGGTGGATTCAGGTACGATGATTCTAAGTGAAATAAGTCACAGAGAAAAAGAAACTTATCATAAGATATCACTTATGAAGATCCTGTAAACATGGCTACACTTGAACTGAGTTAGGAAAGAGAACAGTGTCTCACATTTAGAAAACACTCTTATGCCTGCTTAACGGGGAAGGAGAGGTGGGGTGATGCATAAAACCAGAATTTGATATAAGCACAGGTACCATTCCAAAAACCAACTATTGAATAGACAAGACCTACACCTTTCTCAGTGAAAGGGACTCAAAACCCCATATTTCCCACAGAGGAATATATCTGACTAGTAAGAATCTTAAAACCTATGTATTGATATGTCTCCGTAAGGGAATCAAGGGTGTCTAGACTGGCATAAACATGGCAGCGAGAATCAGCTCAAACCCACTATAAAAGAATTTCAAAAACAAAACAAAAAAACTGGGAAATTCTTTACAATTCCTTCAGAGTCTCTGATGAAACCTGGAATGACCCTATCTACAACGACAGCTGGATGTGGCATAAGGCTGGACACTTGGGACTGAGAGGATTGGTGAGATTGGGTGAGCAAATGCAGACCCTTTAAAGCAATAATGCATGGCACCCATTCCATAGGTCCCAACTCTCCAGGTGGAAGGGAATATTACTACAGTTATAACATGTACGGGAAACCTAGAGAACGGACACACTGTGAATACGAAAGGTTTCTAAAACTCAAAGAATAGTCCCCATCCTGGTGCTCCAGTTTGACTTTCCACCTGCTTTACTATCAACCTCCCAACTTGGAGAGACAGCCCCTTTAACCTCCTGGTTCGCACAGGTTGCCAATTTGGCAGAGGATGAAAGGGAAGAGGGAGAACCAATGAGAGAGTAGCTGTTAGGCATTTGGACGGGCACATATCACTGTAATTTCCCGGCAGGAAGAAGAATTAACCAAAGTCTCAGCCACCCACCGGGAACCAGTATAGGTCCTGAACCAAAATTTTGGACTTGCGGTCAGCTCACCAAAAACGAGTTGAAAAATGGAGCTCAGGGGCACAGCAATTCACAAACTGGCCCAGTAATAAAGGACAACTATCGTCCAAAAATCTGTTGAGGGAAGGCAACGAGGCGGACTTGAAAGCGAGGCAGTATAGCAGGAAACAGATTTCAAGAGGTACGTTGGAATCGCCTTTAAAGCACAGGAAGAGGGGCACAACTTCGACAATGATGCACTTGGCCAAAAAGGGCGTATGTGTTTTCTCCTGAATATATTCAGGAGAAAATGCATACGCCCTTTTTGGCCAAGCAAGCAAGCGGGCAATGCAAATCTGCACTACAAAGAAGTATCACTTCCCACCGGTCAAAAGGGACATCCACAAAATGTGTAAAAACCAGAAAGGCAAGACAGGCCCTGGAGAACAGGGAGCCTTGTTATGCTGATGGGCGGGATTTAAATTGCCAACTGCCTCTCTGGAGGAGTGCATTGTGTTCCCTAAAACAAGTAAACAACAGAGCTACAGAGCCAAGGGCACTTCCAGTCTAGGGAATATACCTGGGAAAAACTGAAAATCAATAAGACAGAGCCACCCCAAAATTTAGGGCTGCACTGCTTACAAGGACCTCAACTTGGGTACACCTTAAATATCCCAGGAAATACAAAAATGGTTCAAAAAATTGTGGTACTTACATACGATGGAATATCCCTCAGCCATGAAATCAATGTCATAATACCAGTAGCAGCAAAATGGGTGGATTCAGGTATGATGATTCTAAGTGAAATAAGTCACAGAGAAAAAGAAACTTATCATAAGATATCACTTATGAAGATCCTGTAAACATGGCTACACTTGAACTGAGTTAGGAAAGAGAACAGTGTCTCACATTTAGAAAACACTCTTATGCCTGCTTAAGGGGGAAGGAGAGGTGGGGTGCTGCATGAAACCAGAGTTTGATATAAGCAGAGGTACCGTTCCAAAAACCAACTATGGAATAGGCAAGACCTACACCTTCCTCAGTGAAAGGGACTCAAAACCCCATATTTCCTGCAGAGGAATATATCTGACTAGTAAGAATCTTAAAACCTATGTCTTGATATGTCTCCGTAAGGGAATCAAGTATGTCTAGACTGGCATAAACATGGCAGCGAGAATCAGCTCAAACCCACTATAAAAAGGAATTTCAAAAACAAAACAAAAAAACTGGGAAATTCTTTACAATTCCTTCAGGGTCTCTGATGAAACCTGGAATGACCCTATCTACAACGACAGCTGGATGTGGCATAAGGCTGGACACTTTGGACTGAGAGGATTGGTGAGATTGGGTGAACAAATGCAGACCATTTAAAGCAATAGTGCTTGGCACACATTCCATGGGTCCCAACTCTCCAGGTTGAAGGGAATATTACTTCAGTTATAACATGTACGGGAAACCTAGAGAACGGACACACTGTGAATACGAAAGGTTTCTAAAACTCAACGAATAGTCCCTCTCCTGGTGCTCCGGTTTGACTTTCCACCTGCTTTACTATCAACCTCCCAACTTAGAGAGACAGCCCCTTTAACCTCCTGGTTCGCACAGGTTGCCAATTTGGCAGAGGATGAAAGGGAAGAGGGAGAACCAATGAGAGAGTAGCTGTTAGGCATTTGGACGGGCACATATCACTGTAATTTCCCGGCAGGAAGAAGAATTAACCAAAGTCTCAGCACCCCACCGGGAACCAGCATAGGTCCTGAACCAAAATTTTGGACCTGCGGTCAGCTCACCAAAAACGAGTTGAAAAATGGAGCTCAGGGGCACAGCAATTCACAAACTTGCCGAGTAATAAAGGACAACTATCGTCCAAAAATCTGTTGAGGGAAGGCAACGAGGCGGACTTGAAAGCGCGGCAGAATAGCAGGAAACAGATTTCAAGAGGTACGTTGGAATCGCCTTTAAAGCACAGGAAGAGGGGCACAACTTCGACCATGATGCACTTGGCCAAAAAGGGCGTATGCGTTTTCTCCTGAATATATTCAGGAGAAAACGCATACGCCCTTTTTGGCCAAGCAAGCAAGCGGGCAATGCAAATCTCCACTACAAAGAAGTATCACTTCCCACCAGTCAAAAGGGACATCCACAAAATTTGTAAAAACCAGAAAGGCAAGACTGGTCCTGGAGAACAGGGAGCCTTGTTATGCTGATGGACGGGATGTAAATTGCCAACTGCCTCTCTGGAGGAGTGCATTTTGTTCCCTAAAACAAGTAAACAACAGAGCTACAGAGCCAAGGGCACTTCCAGTCTAGGGAATATACCTGGGAAAAACTGAAAATCAATAAGACAGAGCCACCCCAAAATTTTGGGCTGCACTGCTTACAAGGACCTCAACTTGGGTACACCTTAAATATCCCAGGAAATATAAAAATGGTTCAAAAAATTGTGGTACTTACGTACGATGGAATATTCCTCAGCCATGAAATCAATGTCATAACACCAGTAGCAGCAAAATGGGTGGATTCAGGTACGATGATTCTAAGTGAAATAAGTCACAGAGAAAAAGAAACTTATCATAAGTTATCACTTATGAAGATCCTGTAAACATGGCTACACTTGAACTGAGTTAGGAAAGAGAACAGTGCCTCACATTTAGAAAACACTCTTATGCCTGCTTAAGGGGGAAGGAGAGGTGGGGTGATGCATAAAACCAGAGTTTGATATAAGCACAGGTACCGTTCCAAAAACCAACTATGGAATAGACAAGACCTACACCTTCCTCAGTGAAAGGGACTCAAAACCCCATATTTCCCGCAGAGGAATATATCTGACTAGTAAGAATCTTAAAACCTATGTATTGATATGTCTCCGTAAGGGAATCAAGTGTGTCTAGAATGGCATAAACATGGCAGCGAGAATCAGCTCAAACCCACTATAAAAAGGAATTTCAAAAACAAAACAAAAAAACTGGGAAATTCTTTACAATTCCTTCAGGGTCTCTGATGAATCCTGGAATGACCCTATCTACACCGACAGCTGGATGTGGCATAAGGCTGGACACTTTGGACTGAGAGGATTGTTGAGATTGGGTGAACAAATGCAGACCATTTAAAGCAATAATGCATGGCACACATTCCATGGGTCCCAACTCTCCAGGTTGAAGGGAATATTACTACAGTTATAACATGTACGGGAAACCTAGAGAACGGACACACTGTGAATACAAAAGGTTTCTAAAACTCAACGAATAGTCCCTCTCCTGGTGCTCCGGTTTGACTTTCCATCTGCTTTACTATCAACCTCCCAACTTGGAGAGACAGCCCCTTTAACCTCCTGGTTCGCACAGGTTGCCAATTTGGCAGAGGATGAAAGGGAAGAGGGAGAACCAATGAGAGAGTAGCTGTTAGGCATTTGGACGGGCACATATCACTGTAATTTCCCGGCAGGAAGAAGAATTAACCAAAGTCTCAGCCCCCCTCCGGGAACCAGTATAGGTCCTGAACCAAAATTTTGGACTTGCGGTCAGCTCACCTAAAACGAGTTGAAAAATGGAGCTCAGGGGCACAGCAATTCACAAACTGGCCGAGTAATAAAGGACAACTATCGTCCAAATATCTGTTGAGGGAAGGCAACGAGGCGGACTTGAAAGCGAGGCAGAATAGCAGGAAACAGATTTCAAGAGGTACGTTGGAATCGCCTTTAAAGCACAGGAAGAGGGGCACAACTTCGACAATGATGCACTTGGCTAAAAGGGGCGTATGCGTTTTCTCCTGAATATATTCAGGAGAAAACGCATACGCCCTTTTGGCCAAGCAAGCAAGCGGGCAATGCAAATCTGCACTACAAAGAAGTATCACTTCCCACCAGTCAAAAGGGACATCCACAAAATGTGTAAAAACCAGAAAGGCAAGACAGGCCCTGGAGAACAGGGTGCCTTGTTATGCTGATGGGCGGGATGTAAATTGCCAATGCCTCTCTGGAGGAGTGCATTGTGTTCCCTAAAACAAGTAAACAACAGAGCTACAGAGCCAAGGGCACTTCCAGTCTAGGGAATATACGTTGGGAAAACTGAAAATCAATAAGACAGAGCCACCCCAAAATTTAGGGCTGCACTGCTTACAAGGACCTCAACTTGGGTACACCTTAAATATCCCAGGAAATATAAAAATGGTTCAAAAAATTGTGGTACTTACGTACGATGGAATATCCCTCAGCCATGAAATCAATGTCATAAGACCAGTAGCAGCAAATGGGTGGATTCAGGTACGATGATTCTAAGTGAAATAAGTCACACAGAAAAAGAAACTTATCATAAGATATCACTTATGAAGATCCTGTAAACATGGCTACACTTGAACTGAGTTAGGAAAGAGAACAGTGTCTCACATTTAGAAAACACTCTTATGCCTGCTTAAGGGGGAAGGAGAGGTGGGGTGATGCATAAAACCAGAGTTTGATATAAGCACAGGTACCGTTCCAAAAACCAACTATGGAATAGACAAGACCTACACCTTCCTCAGTGAAAGGGACTCAAAACCCCATATTTCCCGCAGAGGAATATATCTGACTAGTAAAGTAAGAATCTTAAAACCTATGTATTGATATGTCTCCGTAAGGGAATCAAGTGTGTCTAGACTGGGATAAATATGGCAGCGAGAATCAGCTCAAACCCACTATAAAAAGGAATTTCAAAAATAAAACAAAAAAACTGGGAAATTCTTTACAATTCCTTCAGGGTCTCTGATGAAACCTGAAATGACCCTATCTACAATGACAGCTGGATGTGGCATAAGGCTGGACTCTTGGGACTGAGAGGATTGGTGAGATTGGGTGAGCAAATGCAGACCCTTTAAAGCAATAATGCATGGCACACATTCCATGGGTCCCAACTCTCCAGGTTGAAGGGAATATTACTACAGATATAACATGTACGGGAATCCTAGAGAACGGACACACTGTGAATACGAAAGGTTTCTAAAACTCAACGAATAATCCCTCTCCTGGTGCTCCGGTTTGACTTTCCATCTGCTTTATTATCAACCTCCCAACTTGGAGAGACAGCCCCTTTAACCTCCTGGTTCGCACAGGTTGCCAATTTGGCAGAGGATGAAAGGGAACAGGGAGAACCAATGAGAGAGTAGCTGTTAGGCATTTGGACGGGCACATATCACTGTAATTTCCCGGCAGGAAGAAGAATTAACCAAAGTCTCAGCCACCCACCGGGAATCAGTATAGATCCTGAACCAAAATTTTGGACTTGCGGTCAGCTCACCAAAAACGAGTTGAAAAATGGAGCTCAGGGGCACAGCAATTCACAAACTGGCCGAGTAATAAAGGACAACTATCGTCCAAAAATCTGTTGAGGGAAGGCAACGAGGCGGACTTGAAAGCGAGGCAAAATAGCAGGAAACAGATTTCAAGAGGTACGTTGGAATCGCCTTTAAAGCACAGGAAGAGGGGCACAACTTCGACAATGATGCACTTGGCCAAAAAGGGCGTATGCGTTTTCTCCTGAATATATTCAGGAGAAAACGCATACGCCCTTTTTGGCCAAGCAAGCAAGCGGGCAATGCAATTCTGCACTACAAAGAAGTATCACTTCCCACCGGTCAAAAGGGACATCCACAAAATGTGTAAAAACCAGAAAGGCAAGACAGGCCCTAGAGAACAGGGAGCCTTGTTATGCTGATGGGCGGGATGTAAATTGTCAACTGCCTCTCTGGAGGAGTGCATTGTGTTCCCTAAAACAAGTAAACAACAGAGCTACAGAGCCAAGGGCACTTCCAGTCTAGGGAATATACCTTGGGAAAACTGAAAATCAAAAAGACACAGCCACCCCAAAATTTAGGGCTGCACTGCTTACAAGGACCTCAACTTGGGTACACCTTAAATATCCCAGGAAATATAAAAATGGTTCAAAAAATTGTGGTACTTACGTACGATGGAATATCCCTCAGCCATGAAATCAATGTCATAAGACCAGTAGCAGCAAAATGGATGGATTCAAGTACGATGATTCTAAGTGAAATAAGTCACACAGAAAAAGAAACTTATCATAAGATATCACTTATGAAGATCCTGTAAACATGGCTACACTTGAACTGAGTTAGGAAAGAGAACAGTGTCTCACATTTAGAAAACACTCTTATGCCTGCTTAAGGGGGAAGGAGAGGTGGGGTGATGCATAAAACCAGAGTTTGATATAAGCACAGGTACCGTTCCAAAAACCAACTATGGAATAGACAAGACCTACACCTTCCTCAGTGAAAGGGACTCAAAACCCCATATTTCCCGCAGAGGAATATATCTGACTAGTAAGAATCTTAAAAGCTACATATTGATATGTCTCCGTAAGGGAATCAAGTGTGTCTAGACTGGGATAAATATGGCAGCGAGAATCAGCTCAAACCCACTATAAAAAGGAATTTCAAAAATAAAACAAAAAAACTGGGAAATTCTTTACAATTCCTTCAGGGTCTCTGATGAAACCTGAAATGACCCTATCTACAATGACAGCTGGATGTGGCATAAGGCTGGACACTTGGGACTGAGAGGATTGGTGAGATTGGGTGAGCAAATGCAGACCCTTTAAAGCAATAATGCATGGCACACATTCCATGGGTCCCAACTCTCCAGGTTGAAGGGAATATTACTACAGATATAACATGTACGGGAATCCTAGAGAACGGACACACTGTGAATACGAAAGGTTTCTAAAACTCAACGAATAGTCCCTCTCCTGGTGCTCTGGTTTGACTTTCCATCTGCTTTATTATCAACCTCCCAACTTGGAGAGACAGCCCCTTTAACCTCCTGGTTCGCACAGGTTGCCAATTTGGCAGAGGATGAAAGGGAAGAGGGAGAACCAATGAGAGAGTAGCTGTTAGGCATTTGGACGGGCACATATCACTGTAATTTCCCGGCAGGAAGAAGAATTAACCAAAGTCTCAGCCACCCACCAGGAATCAGTATAGATCCTGAACCAAAATTTTGGACTTGCGGTCAGCTCACCAAAAACGAGTTGAAAAATGGAGCTCAGGGGCACAGCAATTCACAAACTGGCCGAGTAATAAAGGACAACTATCGTCCAAAAATCTGTTGAGGGAAGGCAACGAGGTGGACTTGAAAGCGAGGCAGAATAGCAGGAAACAGATTTCAAGAGGTACGTAGGAATCGCCTTTAAAGCACAGGAAGAGGGGCACAACTTCGACAATGATGCACTTGGCCAAAAAGGGCGTATGCGTTTTCTCCTGAATATATTCAGGAGAAAACGCATATGCCCTTTTTGGCCAAGCAAGCAAGCGGGCAATGCAATTCTGCACTACAAAGAAGTATCACTTCCCACCGGTCAAAAGGGACATCCACAAAATGTGTAAAAACCAGAAAGGCAAGACAGGCCCTGGAGAACAGGGTGCCTTGTTATGCTGATGGGCGGGATGTAAATTGCCAACTGCCTCTCTGGAGGAGTGCATTGTGTTCCCTAAAACAAGTAAACAACAGAGCTACAGAGCCAAGGGCACTTCCAGTCTAGGGAATATACCTTGGGAAAACTGAAAATCAAAAAGACACAGCCACCCCAAAATTTAGGGCTGCACTGCTTACAAGGACCTCAACTTGGGTACACCTTAAATATCCCAGGAAATATAAAAATGGTTCAAAAAATTGTGGTACTTACGTACGATGGAATATCCCTCAGCCATGAAATCAATGTCATAAGACCAGTAGCAGCAAAATGGGTGGATTCAGGTACGATGATTCTAAGTGAAATAAGTCACACAGAAAAAGAAACTTATCATAAGATATCACTTATGAAGATCCTGTAAACATGGCTACACTTGAACTGAGTTAGGAAAGAGAACAGTGTCTCACATTTAGAAAACACTCTTATGCCTGCTTAAGGGGGAAGGAGAGGTGGGGTGATGCATAAAACCAGAGTTTGATATAAGCACAGGTACCGTTCCAAAAACCAACTATGGAATAGACAAGACCTACACCTTCCTCAGTGAAAGGGACTCAAAACCCCATATTTCCCACAGAGGAATATATCTGACTAGTAAGAATCTTAAAACCTATGTATTGATATGTGTCCGTAAGGGAATCAAGTGTGTCTAGACTGGGATAAATATGGCAGCGAGAATCAGCTCAAACCCACTATAAAAAGGAATTTTAAAAACAAAACAAAAAAACTGGGAAATTCTTTACAATTCCTTCAGGGTCTCTGATGAAACCTGAAATGACCCTATCTACAATGACAGCTGGATGTGGCATAAGGCTGGACACTTGGAACTGAGAGGATTGGTGAGATTGGGTGAGCAAATGCAGACCCTTTAAAGCAATAATGCATGGCACACATTCCATGGGTCCCAACTCTCCAGGTTGAAGGGAATATTACTACAGATATAACATGTACGGGAATCCTAGAGAACGGACACACTGTGAATACGAAAGGTTTCTAAAACTCAACGAATAGTCCCTCTCCTGGTGCTCCGGTTTGACTTTCCATCTGCTTTATTATCAACCTCCCAACTTGGAGAGACAGCCCCTTTAACCTCCTCGTTCGCACAGGTTGCCAATTTGGCAGAGGATGAAAGGGAAGAGGGAGAACCAATGAGAGAGTAGCTGTTAGGCATTTGGACGGGCACATATCACTGTAATTTCCCGGCAGGAAGAAGAATTAACCAAAGTCTCAGCCACCCACCGGGAATCAGTATAGATCCTGAACCAAAATTTTGGACTTGCGGTCAGCTCACCAAAAACGAGTTGAAAAATGGAGCTCAGGGGCACAGCAATTCACAAACTGGCCGAGTAATAAAGGACAACTATCGTCCAAAAATCTGTTGAGGGAAGGCAACGAGGCGGACTTGAAAGCGAGGCAGAATAGCAGGAAACAGATTTCCAAAGGTACGTTGGAATCGCCTTTAAAGCACAGGAAGAGGGGCACAACTTCGACAATGATGCACTTGGCCAAAAAGGGCGTATGCGTTTTCTCCTGAATATATTCAGGAGAAAACGCATACGCCCTTTTTGGCCAAGCAAGCAAGCGGGCAATGCAAATCTGCACTACAAAGAAGTATCACTTCCCACCGGTCAAAAGGGACATCCACAAAATGTGTAAAAACCAGAAAGGCAAGACAGGCCCTGGAGAACAGGGAGCCTTGTTATGCTGATGGGCGGGATGTAAATTGCCAACTGCCTCTCTGGAGGAGTGCATTGTGTTCCCTAAAACAAGTAAACAACAGAGCTACAGAGCCAAGGGCACTTCCAGTCTAGGGAATATACCTTGGGAAAACTGAAAATCAAAAAGACACAGCCACCCCAAAATTTAGGGCTGCACTGCTTACAAGGACCTCAACTTGGGTACACCTTAAATATCCCAGGAAATATAAAAATGGTTCAAAAAATTGTGGTACTTACGTACGATGGAATATCCCTCAGCCATGAAATCAATGTCATAAGACCAGTAGCAGCAAAATGGGTGGATTCAGGTACGATGATTCTAAGTGAAATAAGTCACACAGAAAAAGAAACTTATCATAAGATATCACTTATGAAGATCCTGTAAACATGGCTACACTTGAACTGAGTTAGGAAAGAGAACAGTGTCTCACATTTAGAAAACACTCTTATGCCTGCTTAAGGGGGAAGGAGAGGTGGGGTGATGCATAAAACCAGAGTTTGATATAAGCACAGGTACCGTTCCAAAAACCAACTATGGAATAGACAAGACCTACACCTTCCTCAGTGAAAGGGACTCAAAACCCCATATTTCCCGCAGAGGAATATATCTGACTAGTAAGAATCTTAAAACCTATGTATTGATATGTCTCCGTAAGGGAATCAAGTGTGTCTAGACTGGGATAAATATGGCAGCGAGAATCAGCTCAAACCCACTATAAAAAGGAATTTCAAAAATAAAACAAAAAAAACTGGGAAATTCTTTACAATTCCTTCAGGGTCTCTGATGAAACCTGAAATGACCCTATCTACAATGACAGCTGGATGTGGCATAAGGCTGGACTCTTGGGACTGAGAGGATTGGTGAGATTGGGTGAGCAAATGCAGACCCTTTAAAGCAATAATGCATGGCACACATTCCATGGGTCCCAACTCTCCAGGTTGAAGGGAATATTACTACAGCTATAACATGTACGGGAAACCTAGAGAACGGACACACTGTGAATACAAAAGGTTTCTAAAACTCAACGAATAGTCCCTCTCCTGGTGCTCCGGTTTGACTTTCCATCTGCTTTACTATCAACCTCCCAACTTGGAGAGACAGCCCCTTTAACCTCCTGGTTCGCACAGGTTGCCAATTTGGCAGAGGATGAAAGGGAAGAGGGAGAACCAATGAGAGAGTAGCTGTTAGGCATTTAAACGGGCACATATCACTGTAATTTCCCGGCAGGAAGAAGAATTAACCAAAGTCTCAGCCACCCACCGGGAACCAGCATAGGTCCTGAACCAAAATTTTGGACTTGCGGTCAGCTCACCAAAAACGAGTTGAAAAATGGAGCTCAGGGGCACAGCAATTCACAAACTGGCTGAGTAATAAAGGACAACTATCATACAAAAATCTGTTGAGGGAAGGCAACGAGGCGGAATTGAAAGCGAGGCAGAATAGCAGGAAACAGATTTCAAGAGGTACGTTGGAATCGTTTTTAAAGCACAGGAAGAGGGGCACAACTTCGACAATGATGCACTTGGCCAAAAAGGGCGTATGCGTTTTCTCCTGAATATATTTAGGAGGAAACGCATACGCCTTTTTTGGCCAAGCAAGCAAGCGGGAAATGCAAATCTGCACTACAAAGAAGTATCACTTCCCACCGGTCAAAAGGGACATCCACAAAATGTGTAAAAACCAGAAAGGCAAGACACGCCCTGGAGAACAGGGAGCCTTGTTATGCTGATGGGTGGGATGTAAATTGCCAACTGCCTCTCTGGAGGAGTGTACTGTGTTCCCTAAAACAAGTAAACAACAGAGCTACAGAGCCAAGGGCACTTCCAGTCTAGGGAATATACCTTGGGAAAACTGAAAATCAATAAGACAGAGCCACCCCAAGATTTAGGGCTGCACTGCTTATAAGGACCTCAACTTGGGTACACCTTAAATATCCCAGGAAATATAAAAATGGTTCAAAAAATTGTGGTACTTACGTACGATGGAATATCCCTCAGCCATGAAATCAATGTCAGAAGATCAGTAGCAGCAAAATGGGTGGATTCAGGTACGATGATTCTAAGTGAAATAAGTAACAGAGAAAAAGAAACTTATCATAAGATATCACTTATGAAGATCCTGTAAACCTGTCTACACTTGAACTGAGTTAGGAAAGAGAACAGTGTCTCACATTTAGAAAACACTCTTATGCCTGCTTAAGGGGGAAGGAGTGGTGGGATGATGCATAAAACAAGAGTTTGATATAAGCACAGGTACCGTTCCAAAAACCAACTACGGAATAGACAAGACCTACACCTTCCTCAGTGAAAGGGACTCAAAACCCCATATTTTCCGCAGAGGAATATATCTGACTAGTAAGAATCTTAAAACCTATGTATTGATATGTCTCCGTAAGGGAATCAAGTGTGTCTACACTGGCATAAACATGGTAGCGAGAATCAGCTCAAACCCACTATAAAAAGGAATTTCAAAAACAAAACAAAAAAACTGGGAAATTCTTTACAATTCCTTCAGGGTCTCTGATGAAACCTGGAATGACATTATCTACAATGACAGCTGGATGTGGCATGAGGCTGGACTCTTGGGACTGAGAGGATTGGTGAGATTGGGTGAGCAAATGCAGACCCATTAAAGCACAAATGCCTGGCACCCATTCCATGGGTCCCAACTCTCCAGGTTGAAGGGAATATTACTACAGCTATAACATGTACGGGACACCTGGAGAACGGACACAGTGTGAATACGAAAGGTTTCTAAAACTCAACGAATAGTCCCTCTCCTGGTGCTCCGGTTTGACTTTCCATCTGCTTTACTATCAACCTCCCAACTTGGAGAGACAGCCCCTTTAACATCCTGGTTTGCACAGGTTGCCAATTTGGCAGAGGATGAAAGGGAAGAGGGAGAACCAATGAGAGAGTAGCTGCTGGCATTTGGACGGGCACATATCACACTAACTTCCCGGCAGGAAGAAGAATTAACAAAAGTCTCAGCCACCCACCGGGAACCAGCATAGGTCCGGAACCAAAATTTTGGACTTGCGGTCAGCTCACCAAAAACGAGTTGAAAAATGGAGCTCAGGGGCACAGCAATTCACAAACTGGCCGAGTAATAAAGGACAACTATCGTCCAAAAATCTGTTGAGGGAAGGCAACGAGGCGGACTTGAAAGCGAGGCAGATTAGCAGGAAACAGATTTCAAGAGGTACGTTGGAATCACCTTTAAAGCACAGGAAGAGGGGCACAACTTCGACAATGATGCACTTGGCCAAAAAGGGTGTATTCGTTTTCTCCTGAATATATTCAGGAGAAAACGCATACGCCCTTTTTGGCCAAGCAAGCAAGCGGGCAATGCAAATCTGCACTACAAAGAAGTATCACTTCCCACCAGTCAGAAGGGACATCCACAAAATGTGTAAAAACCAGAAAGGCAAGACAGGCCCTGGAGAACAGGGAGCCTTGTTATGCTGACGGGCGGGATGTAAATTGCCAACTGCCTCTCTGGAGAAATGTATTGTGTTCCCTAAAACAAGTAAACAACAGAGCTACAGAGCCAAGGGCACTTCCAGTCTAGGAAATATACCTTGGGAAAACTGAAAATCAATAAGACAGAGCCACCCCAAAATTTAGGGCTGCACTGCTTACAAGGACCTCAACTTGGGTACACCTTAAATATCCCAGGAAGTATAAAAATGGTTCAAAAAATTGTGGTACTTACGTACGATGGAATATCCCTCAGCCATGAAATCAATGTCATAAGACCAGTAGCAGCAAAATGGGTGGATTCAGGTACGATGATTCTAAGTGAAATAAGTCACAGAGAAAAAGAAACTTATCATAAGATATCACTTATGAAGATCCTGTAAACATGGCTACACTTGAAATGAGTTAGGAAAGAGAACAGTGTCTCACATTTAGAAAACACTCTTATGCCTGCTTAAGGGGGAAGGAGAGGTGGGATGATGCATAAAACCAGAGTTTGATATAAGCACAGGTACCGTTCCAAAAACCAACTATGGAATAGACAAGACCTACACCTTCCTCAGTGAAAGGGACTCAAAACCCCATATTTCCCGTAGAGGAATATATCTGACTAGTAAGAATCTTAAAACCTATGTATTGATATGTCTCCGTAAGGGAATCAAGTGTATCTAGACTGGCATAAACATGGCAACGAGAATCAGCTCAAACCCACTATAAAAAGTAATTTCAAAAACAAAACAAAAAAACTGGGAAATTCTTTACAATTCCTTTAGGGTCTCTGATGAAACCTGGAATGACCCTATCTACAATGACAGCTGGATGTGGCATAAGGAGGGACACTTGGGACTGAGACGATTGGTGAGATTGGGTGAGCAAATGCAGACCCATTAATGCAATAATGCATGGCACCCATTCCATGGGTCCCAACTCTCCAGGTTGAAGGGAATATTACTATAGCTATAACATGTACGGGAAACCTAGAGAACGGACACACTGTGAATACGAAAGGTTTCTAAAACTGAATGGATAGTCCCTCTCCTGGTGCTCCGGTTTGACTTTCCTTCTGCGTTACTATCAACCTCCCAAGTTGGCGAGACAGCCCCTTTAACCTCCTGGTTCGCACAGGTTGCCAATTTGGCAGAGGATGAAAGGGAAGAGGGAGAACCAATGAGAGAGTAGCTGTTAGGCATTTGGACGGGCACATATCACTGTAATTTCCCGGCAGGAAGAAGAATTAACAAAAGTCTCAGCCCCCCACCAGGAACCAGCATAGGTCCTGAACCAAAATTTTGGACTTGCGGTCAGCTCACCAAAAACGAGTTGAAAAATGTAGCTCAGGGGCACAGCAATTCACAAACTGGCCGAGTAATAAAGGACAACTATCGTCCAAAAATCGGTTGAGGGAAGGCATCGAGGCGGACTTGAAAGCGAGGCAGAATAGCAGGAAACAGATTTCAAGAGGTACGTTGGAATCGCCTTTAAAGCACAGGAAGAGGGGCACAACTTCGACAGTGATGCACTTGGCCAAAAAGGGCGTATGCGTTTTCTCCTGAATATATTCAGGAGAAAACGCATACGCCCTTTTTCGCCAAGCAAGCAAGCGGGCAATGCAAATCTGCACTACAAAGAAGTGTCACTTCCCACCGGTCAAAAGAGACATCCACAAAATGTGTAAAAACCAGAAAGGCAAGACAGGCCCTGGAGAACAGTGAGCCTTGTTATGCTGATGGGCGGGATGTAAATTGCCAACTGCCTCTCTGGAGGAGTACATTGTGTTCCCTAAAACAAGTAAAGAACAGAGCTACAGAGCCAAGGGCACTTCCAGTCTAGGGAATATACCTTGGGAAAACTGAAAATCAATAAGACAGAGCCACCCCAAAATTTAGCGCTGCACTGTTTACAAGGACCTCAAATTGGGTACACCTTAAATATCCCAGGAAATATAAAAATGGTTCAAAAATTGTGGTACTTACGTACGATGGAATATCCCTCAGACATGAAATCAATGTCATAAGACCAGTAGCAGCAAAATGGGTGGATTCAGATACGATGATTCTAAGTGAAATAAGTCACACAGAAAAAGAAACTTATCATCAGATATCACTTATGAAGATCCTGTAAACATGGCTACACTTGAACTGAGTTAGGAAAGAGAACAGTGTCTCACATTTAGAAAACACTCTTATGCCTGCTTATGGGGTAAGGAGAGGTGCTGTGATTCATAAAACCAGAGTTTGATATATGCACAGGTACCTTTCCAAAAACCAACTATGGAATAGACAAGACCTACACCTTCCTCAGTGAAAGGGACTCAAAACCCCATATTTCCCGCAGAGGAATATATCTGACTAGTAAGAATCTTAAAACCTATGTATTGATATGTCTCCATAAGGGAATCAAGTGTGTCTACACTGGCATAAACATGGCAGCGAGAATCAGCTCAAACCCACTATAAAAAGGAATTTCAGGGCCTCCCTGGTGGCGCAGTGGTTGGGAGTCCGCCTGCCGATGCAGGGGATACGGGTTCGTGTCCCGGTCTGGGAGGGTCCCATATGCCGCGGAGCGGCTGGGCCCGTGAGCCATGGCTGCTGAGCCTGCGCATCCGGAGCCTATGCTCCGCAACGGGAGAGGCCACAACAGTGAGAGGCCCGCATACCACAAAAAAAAAAAAAAAAAAAAAAGGAATTTCAAAAACAAAACAAAAAAACTGGGAAATTCTTTACAATTCCTTCAGGGTCTCTGATGAACCCTGGAATGACCCTATCTACAACGACAGCTGGATGTGGCATAAGGCTGGACACTTGGGACTGAGAGGATTGGTGAGATTGGGTGAGCAAATGCAGACTCTTTAAAGCAATAATGCATGGCACCCATTCCATGTGTCCCAACTCTCCAGGTTGAAGGGAATATTACTACAGTTATAACATGTACGGGAAACCTAGAGAACGGACACATGGTGAATACGAAAGGTTTCTAAAACTCAACGAATAGTCCCTCTCCTGGTGCTCTCGTTTGACTTTCCATCTGCTTTACTATCAATCTCCCAACTTGCAGAGACAGCCCCTTTAACTTCCTGGTCCGCACAGGTTGCCAATTTGGCAGAGGATGAAAGGGAAGAGGGAGAACCAATGAGAGAGTAGCTGTTAGGCATTTGGACGGGCACATATCACTCTAACTTCCCGGCAGGAAGAAGAATTAACCAAAGTCTCAGCCACCCACCGGGAACCAGCATAGGTCCTGAACCAAAATTTTGGACTTGCGGTCAGCTCACCAAAAACGAGTTGAAAAATGGAGCTCAGGGTCACAGCAATTCACAAACTGGCCGAGTAATAAAGGACAACTATCGTCCAAAAATCTGTTGAGGGAAGGCAACGAGGCGGACTTGAAAGCGAGGCAGAATAGCAGGAAACAGATTTCAAGAGGTACGTTGGAATCACCTTTAAAGCACAGGAAGAGGGGCACAACTTCGACAATGATGCACTTGGCCAAAAAGGGCGTATGCGTTTTCTCCTGAATATATTCAGGAGAAAACGCATACGCCCTTTTTGGCCAAGCAAGCAAGCGGGCAATGCAAATCTGCACTACAAAGAAGTATCACTTCCCACCGGTCAAAAGGGACATCCACAAAATGTGTAAAAACCAGAAAGGCAAGACAGGCCCTGGAGAACAGGGAGCCTTGTTATGCTGATGGGCGGGATGTAAATTGCCAACTGCCTCTCTGGAGAAACGTATTGTGTTCCCTAAAACAAGTAAACAACAGAGCTACAGAGCCAAGGGCACTTCCAGTCTAGGGAATATACCTTGGGAAAACTGAAAATCAATAAGACAGAGCCACCCCAAAATTTAGGGCTGCACTGCTTACAAGGACCTCAACTTGGGTACACCTTAAATATCCCAGGAAGTATAAAAATGGTTCAAAATTTATGGTACTTACGTACGATGGAATATCCCTCAGCCATGAAATCAATGTCATAAGAGCAGTAGCAGCAAAATGGGTGGATTCAGGTACGATGATTCTAAGTGAAATAAGTCACAGAGAAAAAGAAACTTATCATAAGATATCACTTATGAAGATCCTGTAAACATGGCTACACTTGAACTGAGTTAGGAAAGAGAACAGTGTCTCACATTTAGAAAACACTCTTATGCCTGCTTAAGGGGGAAGGAGAGGTGGGATGATGCATAAAACCAGAGTTTGATATAAGCACAGGTACCGTTCCAAAAACCAACTATGGAATAGACAAGACCTTCACCTTCCTCAGTGAAAGGGACTCAAAACCCCATATTTCCCGCAGAGGAATATATCTGACTAGTAATAATCTTAAAACCTATGTATTGATATGTCTCCATAAGGGAATCAAGTGTATCTAGACTGGCATAAACATGGCAGCGAGAATCAGTTCAAACCCACTATAAAAAGTAATTTCAAAAACAAAACAAAAAAACTGGGAAATTTTTTACAATTCCTTCAGGGTCTCTGATGAAACATGGAATGACCCTATCTACAATGACAGCTGGATGTGGCATAAGGATGGACACTTGGGACTGAGACGATTGATGAGATTGGGTGAGCAAATGCAGACCCATTAATGCAATAATGCATGGCACACATTCCATGGGTCCCAACTCTCCAGGTTGAAGGGAATATTACTATAGCTATAACATGTACGGGAAACCTAGAGAACGGACACACTGTGAATACGAAAGGTTTCTAAAACTCAACGGATAGTCCCTGTCCTGGTGCTCCGGTTTGTCTTTCCTTCTGCTTTACTATCAACCTCCCAACTTGGAGAGACAGCCCCTTTAACCTCCTGGTTCGCAAAGGTTTCCAATTTGGCAGAGGATGAAAGGGAAGAGGGAGAACCAATGAGAGAGTAGCTGTTAGGCATTTGGACGGACACATATCACTGTAATTTCCCGGCAGGAAGAAGAATTAACCAAAGTCTCAGCCCCCCACCAGGAACCAGCATAGGTCCTGAACCAAAATTTTGGACTTGCGGTCAGCTCACCAAAAACGAGTTGAAAAATGGAGCTCAGGGGCACAGCAATTCACAAACTGGCTGAGTAATAAAGGACAACTATCGTCCATAAATCTGTTGAGGGAAGGCAACGAGGCGGACTTGAAAGCGAGGCAGAATAGCAGGAAACAGATTTCAAGAGGTACGTTGGAATCGCCTTTAAAGCACAGGAAGAGGGGCACAACTTCGACAATGATGCACTTGGCCAAAAAGGGCGTATGCGTTTTCTCCTGAATATATTCAGGAGAAAACGCATACGCCCTTTTTGGCCAAGCAAGCAAGCGGGCAATGCAAATCTGCACTACAAAGAAGTATCACTTCCCACCGGTCAAAAGGGACATCCACAAAATGTGTAAAAACCAGAAAGGCAAGACAGGCCCTGAAGATAAGGGAGCCTTGTTATGCTGATGGGCGGGATGTAAATTGCCAACTGCCTCTCTGGAGGAGTACATTGTGTTCCCTAAAACAAGTAAACAACAGAGCTACAGAGCCAAGGGCACTTCCAGTCTAGGGAATATACCTTGGGAAAACTGAAAATCAATAAGACAGAGCCACCCCAAAATTTAGGGCTGCACTGCTTACAAGGACCTCAACTTGGGTACACCTTAAATATCCCAGGAAATATAAAAATGGTTCAAAAATTGTGGTACTTACGTACGATGGAATATCCCTCAGACATGAAATCAATGTTATAAGACCAGTAGCAGCAAAATGGGTGGATTCAGATGCGATGATTCTAAGTGAAATAAGTCACCCAGAAAAAGAAACTTATCATAAGATATCACTTATGAAGATCCTGTAAACATGGCTACACTTGAACTGAGTTAGGAAAGAGAACAGTGTCTCACATTTAGAAAACACTCTTATGCCTGCTTAAGGGGTAAGGAGAGGTGCTGTGATTCATAAAACCAGAGTTTGATATATGCACATGTACCTTTCCAAAAACCAACTATGGAATAGACAAGGCCTACACCTTCCTCAGTGAAAGGGACTCAAAACCCCATATTTCCCGCAGAGGAATATATCTGACTAGTAAGAAACTTAAAACCTATGTATTGATATGTCTCCGTAAGGGAATCAAGTGTGTCTACACTGGCATAAACATGGCAGCTAGAATCAGCTCAAACCCACTATAAAAAGGAAATTCAAAAACAAAACAAAAAAACAGGGAAATTCTTTACAATTCCTTCAGGGTCTCTGATGAAACCTGGAATGACCCTATCTACAATGACAGCTGGATATGGCATAAGGAGGGACACTTAGGACTGAGACGATTGGTGAGATTGGGTGAGCAAATGCAGACCCTTTAAAGCAATAATGCATGGCACCCATTCCATGGGTCCCAACTCTCCAGGTTGAAGGTAATATTACTACAGTTATAGCATGTACGGGAAACCTAGAGAACGGACACACTGTGAATACGAAAGGTTTCTAAAACTCAACGAATAGTCCCTCTCCTTGTGCTCCGGTTTGACTTTCCATCTGCTTTACTATCAACCTCCCAACTTGGAGAGACAGCCCCTTTAACCTCCTGTTTCGCACAGGTTGCCAATTTGGCAGAGGATGAAAGGGAAGAGGGAGAACCAATGAGAGAGTAGCTGTTAGGCATTTAAACGGGCACATATCACTGTAATTTCCCGGCAGGAAGAAGAATTAACAAAAGTCTCAGCCACCCACCGGGAACCAGCATAGGTCCTGAACCAAAATTTTGGACTTGCGGTCAGCTCACCAAAAACGAGTTGAAAAATGGAGCTCAGGGGCACAGCAATTCACAAACTGGCTGAGTAATAAAGGACAACTTTCGTCCCAAAATCTGTTGAGGGAAGGCAACGAGGCGGACTTGAAAGTGAGGCAGAATAGCAGGAAACAGATTTCAAGAGGTGCGTTGGAATCGCCTTTCAAGCACAGGAAGAGGGGCACAACTTCGACAATGATGCACTTGGCCAAAAAGGGCGTATGTGTTTTCTCCTGAATATATTCAGGAGAAAACGCATACGCCCTTTTTGGCCAAGCAAGCAAGCGGGCCATGCAAATCTGCACTACAAAGAAGTATCACTTCCCACCGGTCAAAAGGGACATCCACAAAATGTGTAAAAACCAGAAAGGCAAGACAGGCCCTGGAGAACAGGGAGCCTTGTAATGCTGATGGGCGGGATGTAAATTGCCAACTGCCTCTCTGGAGGAGTACATTGTTTTCCCTAAAACAAGTAAACAACAGAGCTACAGAGCCAAGGGCACTTCCAGTCTAGGGAATATACCTTGGGAAAACTGAAAATCAATAAGACAGAGCCACCCCAAAATTTAGGGCTGCACTGCTTACAAGGACCTCAACTTGGGTACACCTTAAATATCCCAGGAAATATAAAAATGGTTCAAAAAATTGTGGTACTTACGTATGATGGAATATCCCTCACAAATGAAATCAATGTCATAAGACCAGTAGCAGCAAAATGGGTGGATTCAGGTACGATCATTCTAAGTGAAATAAGTCACACAGAAAAAGAAACTTATCATAAGATATCACTTATGAAGATCCTGTAAACATGGCTACACTTGAACTGAGTTAGGAAAGAGAACAGTGTCTCACATTTAGAAAACCCTCTTATGCCTGCTTAAGGGGGAAGGAGAGGTGGGGTGATGCATAACACCAGAGTTTGATATAAGCACAGGAACCGTACCAAAAACCAACTATGGAATAGACAAGACCTACACTTTCCTCAGTGAAAGGGACTCAAAACCCCATATTTCCCAAAGAGGAATATATCTGACTAGTAAGAATCTTAAAACCTATGTGTTGATATGTCTCCGTAAGGGAATCAAGTGTGTCTAGACTGGCATAAACATGGCAGCGAGAATCAGCTCAAACCCACTATAAAAAGGAATTTTAAAAACAAAACAAAAAAACTGGGAAATTCTTTACAATTCCTTCAGGGTCTCTGATGAAACCTGGAATGACCCTATCTACAACGACAGCTGGATGTGGCATAAGGCTGGACACTTGGGACTGAGAGGATTGGTGAGATTGGGTGAGCAAATGCAGACTCTTTAAAGCAATAATGCATGGCACCCATTCCATGGGTCCCATCTCTCCAGGTTGAAGGGAATATTCCTACAGTTATAACAGGTATGGGAAACCTAGAGAACGGACACATTGTGTATACGAAAGGTATCTAAAACTCAACGAATAGTCCCTCTCCTGGTGCTCTGGTTTGACTTTCCATCTGCTTTACTATCAATCTCCCAACTTGGAGAGACAGCCCGTTTAACCTCCTGGTCCAGACAGGTTGCCAATTTGGCAGAGGATGAAAGGGAAGAGGGAGAACCAATGAGAGAGTAGCTGTTAGGCATTTGGACGGGCACACATCACTCTAATTTCCCGGCAGGAAGAAGAAATAACCAAAGTCTCAGCCACCCACCGGGAACCAGCATAGGTCCTGAAGCAAAATTTTGGACTTGCGGTCAGCTCACCAAAACGAGTTGAAAAATGGAGCTCAGGGGCACAGCAATTCACTAACTGGCCGAGTAATAAAGGACAACTATCATCCAAAAATCTGTTGAGGGAAGCCATCCAGGCAGACTTGAAAACGAGGCAGAATAGCAGGAAACAGATTTCAAGAGGTACGTGGGAATCGCCTTTAAAGCACAGGAAGAGGGGCACAACTTCGACACTGATGCACTTGGCCAAAAAGGGCGTATGCGTTTTCTCCTGAATATATTCAGGAGAAAACGCATACGCCCTTTTTGGCCAAGCAAGCAAGCGGGCAATTCAAATCTGCACTACAAAGAAGTATCACTTCCCACCTGTCAAAAGGGACATCCAAAAAATGTGTAAAAACCAGAAAGGCAAGACAGGCCCTGGAGAACAGGGAGCCTTGTTATGCTGATGGGCGTGATGTAAATTGCCAACTGCCTCTCTGGAGGAGTACATTGTGTTCCCTAAAACAAGTAAAGAACAGAGCTACAGAGGCAAGGGCACTTCCAGTCTAGGGAATATACCTTGGGAAAACTGAAAATCAATAAGTCAGAGCCACCCCAAAATTTAGGGCTGCACAGCTTACAAGGACCTCAACTTGGGTACAACTTAAATATCCCAGGAAATATAAAAATGGTTCAAAAAATTGTGGTACTTACGTACGATGGAATATCCCTCAGCCATGAAATCAATGTCATAAGACCAGTAGCAGCAAAATGGGTGGATTCAGGTACGAGGATTCTAAGTGAAATAAGTCACAGAGAAAAAGAAACTTATCATAAGATATCACTTATGAAGATCCTGTAAACATGGCTACACTTGAACTGAGTTAGGAAAGAGAACAGTGTCTCACATTTAGAAAACACTCTAATGCCTGCTTAAGGGGGAAGGAGAGGTGGGGTGATGCATAAAACCAGAGTTTGATATAAGCACAGGTACCGTTCCAAAAACCAACTATGGAATAGGCAAGACCTACATCTTCCTCAGTGAAAGGGACTCAAAACCCCATATTTCCCGAAGAGGAATATATTTGACTAGTAAGAATCTTAAAACCTATGTATTGATATGTCTCCGTAAGGGAATCAAGTGTGTCTAGACAGGCATAAACATTAGAGCGAGAATCAGCTCAAACCCACTATAAAAAGGAATTTCAAAAACAAAACAAAAAAACTGGGAAATTCTTTACAATTCCTTCAGGTTCTCTGATGAAACCTGGAATGACCCTATCTACAACGAAAGCTGGATGTGGAATAAGGCTGGACACTTGGGACTGAGAGGATTGGTGAGATTGGGTGAGCAAATGCAGACCCTTTAAAGCACAAATGCCTGGCACCCATTCCATGGGTACCAACTCTCCAGGTTGAAGTTAATATTACTACAGTTATAACATGTACGAGAAACCTAGAGAACGGACACACTGTGAATACGAAAGGTTTCTAAAACTCAAAGAATAGTCCCTCTCCTGGTGCTCTGGTTTGACTTTCCATCTGCTTTACTATCAACCTCCCAACTTGGAGAGAGAGCCCCTTTAACCTCCTGGTTCGCACAGGTTGCCAATTTGGCAGAGGATGAAAGGGAAGAGGGAGAACCAATGAGAGAGTAGCACTTAGGTATTTGGACGGCCACATACCACTGTAATTTTCTGGCAGGAAGAAGAATTAACCAAAGTCTCAGCCACCCACCGGGAACCAGCTTAGGTCCTGAACCAAAATTTTGGACTTGCGGTCAGCTCACCAAAAACGAGTTGAAAAATGGAGCTCAGGGGCACAGCAATTCACAAACTGGCCAAGTAATAAAGGACAACTCTCGTCCAAAAATCTGTTGAGGGAAGGCAACGAGGCGGACTTGAAAGCGTGGCAGAATAGCAGGAAAAAGATTTCAAGAGGTACGTTGGAATCGCCTTTAAAGCACAGGAAGAGGGGCACAACTTCGACAATGATGCACTTGGCCAAAAAGGGCGTATGCGTTTTCTCCTGAATATATTCAGGAGAAAACGCATACGCCCTTTTTGGCCAAGCAAGCAAGCGGGCAATGCAAATCTGCACTACAAAGAAGTATCACTTCCCACCGGTCAAAAGGGACATCCACAAAATGTGTAAAAACCAGAAAGGCAAGACAGGCCCTGGAGAACAGGGAGCCTTGTTATGCTGATGGGCGGGATGTAAATTGCCAACTGCCTCTCTGGAGGAGTGCATTGTGTTCCCTAAAACAAGTAAACAACAGAGCTACAGAGCCAAGGGCATTTCCAGTCTAGGGAATATACCTTGGGAAAACTGAAAATCAATAAGACAGAGCCACCCCAAAATTTAGGGCTGCACTGCTTACAAGGACCTCAACATGGGTACACCTTAAATATCCCAGGAAATATTAAAATGGTTCAAAAAATTGTGGTACTTACGTACGATGGAATATCCCTCAGCCATGAAATCAATGTCATAAGACCAGTAGCAGCAAAATGGGTGGATTCAGGTACGATGATTCTAAGTGAAATAAGTCACAGAGAAAAAGAAACTTATCATAAGATATCACTTATGAAGATCCTGTAAACATGGTTACACTTGAACTGAGTTAGGAAAGAGAAGAATGTCTCACATTTAGAAAACACTCTTTTGCCTGCTTAAGGGGGAAGGAGAGGTGGGGTGATGCATAAAACCAGTGTTTGATATAAGCACAGGTACCATTCCAAAAGCCAACTATGGAATAGACAAGACCTACACCTTCCTCAATGAAAGGGACTCAAAACCGCATATTTCCCACAGAGGAATATATCTGACTAGTAAGAATTTAAAACCTATGTATTGATATGTCTCCATAAGGGAATCTAGTGTGTCTAGACTGGCATAAACATGGCAGCGAGAATCAGCTCAAACCCACTATAAAAAGGAATTTCAAAAACAAAACAAAAAAACTGGGAAATTCTTTACAATTCCTTCAGGGTCTCTGATGAAACTTAGAATGACCTTATCTACAACGAAAGCTGGATGTGGCGTAAGGCTGGACAGTTGGGACTGAGAGGATGGGTGAGATTGGGTGAGCAAATGCAGACCCTTTAAAGCAATAATGCATGGCACCCATTCCATGGGTCCCAACTCTCCAGGTTGAAGGGAATATTACTACAGTTATAACATGTACGGGAAACCTAGAGAACGGACACACTGTGAATACGATAGGTTTCTAAAACTCAACGAATAGTCCCTCTCCTAGTGCTCCGGTTTGACTTTCCATCTGCTTTACTATCAACCTCCCAACTTGGAGAGACAGCCCCTTTAACCTCCTGGTTCGCACAGGTTGCCAATGTGGCAGAGGATGAAAGGGAAGAGGGAGAACCAATGAGAGAGTAGCTGTTAGGCATTTGGACAGGACATATCACTGTAATTTCCTGGCAGGAAGAAGAATTAACCAAAGTCTCAGCCCCCCACCTGGAACCAGCATAGGTCCTGAACCAAAATTTTGGACTTGCGGTCAGCTCACCAAATACGAGTTGAAAAATGGAGCTCAGGGGCACAGCAATTCACAAACTGGCCGAGTAATAAAGGACAACTATCGTCCAAAAATCTGTTGAGGGAAGGCAACGAGGCAGACTTGAAAGCGAGGCAGAATAGCAGGAAACAGATTTCAAGAGGTACGTTGGAATCGCCTTTAAAGCACAGGAAGAGGGGAACAACTTCGACAATGATGCACTTGGCCATAAAGGGCGTATGCGTTTTCTCCTGAATATATTCAGGAGAAAACGCATACGCCCTTTTGGGCCAAGCAAGCAAGTGGGCAATGCAAATCTTCACTACAAAGAAGTATCACTTCCCACCGGTCAAAAGGGACATCCACAAAATGTGTAAAAACCAGAAAGGCAAGAGAGGCCCTGGAGAACAGGGAGCCTTGTTATGCTGATTGGCGGGATGTAAATTGCCCACTGCCTCTCTGGAGGAGTACATTGTGTTCCCTAAAACAAGTAAAGAACAGAGCTACAGAGCCAAGGGCACTTCCAGTCTAGGGAATATACCTTGGGAAAACTGAAAATCAATAAGACAGAGCCACCGCAAAATTTAGGGCTGCACTGCTTACAAGGACCTCAACTTGGGTACACCTTAAATATCCCAGGAAATATAAAAATGGTTCAAAAAATTGTGGTATTAACGTACGATGGAATATCCTTCAGCAATGTAATCAATGTCATAAGACCAGTAGCAGCAAAATGGGTGGATTCAGGTACGATGATTCCAAGTGAAATAAGTCACACAGAAAAAGAAACTTATCATAAGATATCACTTATGAAGATCCTGTAAACATGGCTACACTTGAACTGAGTTAGGATAGAGAACAGTGTCTCACACTTAGAAAACACTCTTATGCCTGCTTAAGGGGGAAGGAGAGGTGGGATGATGCATAAAACCAGAGTTTGATATAAGCACAGGTACCGTTCCAAAAACCAACTATGGAATAGACAAGACCTACACCTTCCTCAGTGAAAGGGACTCAAAACCCCATATTTCCCGCAGAGGAATATATCTGACTAGTAAGAATCTTAAAACCTATGTATTGATATGTCTCCGTAAGGGAATCAAGTGTATCTAGACTTGCATAAACATGGCAGCGAGAATCAGCTCAAACCCACTATAAAAAGGAATTTCAAAAACAAAACAAAAAAACTGGGAAATTCTTTACAATTCCTTCAGGGTCTCTGATGAAAACTGGAATGACCCTATCTACAATGACAGCTGGATGTGGCATAAGGAGGGACACTTGGGACTGAGACGATTGGTGAGATTGGGTGAGCAAATGCAGACCCATTAATGCAATAATGCATGGCACCCATTCCATGGGTCCCAACTCTCCAGGTTGAAGGGAATATTACTATAGCTATAACATGTACGGGAAACCTAGAGAACGGACACACTGTGAATACGAAAGGTTTCTAAAACTCAACGGATAGTCCCTCTCCTGGTGCTCCGGTTTGACTTTCCATCTGCGTTACTATCAACCTCCCAACTTGGCGAGACAGGCCCTTTAACCTCCTGGTTCGCACAGGTTTCCAATTTGGCAGAGGATGAAAGGGAAGAGGGAGAACCAATGAGAGAGTAGCTGTTAGGCATTTGGACGGGCACATATCACTGTAATTTCCCGGCAGGAAGAAAAATTAACCAAAGTCTAACCCCCCCACCAGGAACCAGCATACGTCCTGAACCAAAATTTTGGACTTGCGGTCAGCTCACAAAAAACGAGTTGAAAAATGGAGCTCAGGGGCACAGCAATTCACAAACTGGCCGAGTAATAAAGGACAACTATCGTCCAAAAATCTGTTGAGGGAAGGCAACGAGGCAGACTTGAAAGCGAGGCAGAATAGCAGGAAACAGATTTCAAGAGGTACGTTGGAATCGCCTTTCAAGCACAGGAAGAGGGGCACAACTTCGACAATGATGCACTTGGCCAAAAAGGGCGTATGCGTTTTCTCCTGAATATATTCAGGAGAAAACGCATACGCCCTTTTTGGCCAAGCAAGCAAGCGGGCAATGCAAATCTGCACTACAAAGAAGTATCACTTCCCACCGGTCAAAAGGGACATCCACAAAATGTGTAAAAAGCAGAAAGGCAAGACAGGTCCTGGAGAACAGGGAGCCTTGTTATGCTGATGGGCGGGATGTAAATTGCCAACTGCCTCTCTGGAGGAGTACATTGTGTTCCCTAAAACAAGTAAAGAACAGAGCTACATAGCCAAGGGCACTTCCAGTCTAGGGAATATACCTTGGGAAAACTGAAAATCAATAAGACAGAGCCACCCCAAAATTTAGAGCTGCCCTGCTTACAAGGACCTCAACTTGGGTACACCTTAAATATCCCAGGAAATATAAAAATGGTTCAAAAATTGTGATACTTACGTACGATGGAATATCCCTCAGATATGAAATCAATGTCATAAGACAAGTACCAGCAAAATGGGTGGATTCACATACGATGATTCTAAGTGAAATAAGTCACCCAGAAAAAGAAACTTATCATAAGATATCACTTATGAAGATCCTGTAAACATGGCTACACTTGAACTGAGTTAGGAAAGAGAACAGTGTCTCACATTTAGAAAACACTCTTATGCCTGCTTAAGGGGTAAGGAGAGGTGCTGTGATTCATAAAACCAGAGTTTGATATATGCACAGGTACCTTTCCAAAAACCAACTATGGAATAGACAAGACCTACCCCTTCCTCAGTGAAAGGGACTCAAAACCCCATATTTCCCGCAGTGGAATATATCTGACTAGTAAGAATCTTAAAACCTATGTATTGATATGTCTCCGTAAGGGAATCAAGTGTGTCTACACTGGGATAAACATGGCAGCGAGAATCAGCTAAAACCCACTATAAAAAGGAAATTCAAAAACAAAACAAAAAAACTGGGAAATTCTTTACAATTCCTTCAGGGTCTCTGATGAAACCTGGAATGACCCTATCTACAATGACAGCAGGATATGGCATATGTAGGGACACTTGGGACAGAGACGATTGGTGAGATTGGGTGAGCAAATGCAGACCCTTTAAAGCAATAATGCATGGCACCCATTCCATGGGTCCCAACTCTCCAAGTTGAAGGGAATATTACTACAGCTATAACATGTACGGGAAACCTAGAGAATGGACACTCTGTGAATACGAAAGGTTTCTAAAACTCAACGGATAGTCCCTCTCCTGGTGCTCCGGTTTGACTTTCCATCTGCGTTACTATCAACCTCCCAACTTGGCGAGACAGGCCCTTTAACCTCCTGGTTCGCACAGGTTTCCAATTTGGCAGAGGATGAAAGGGAAGAGGGAGAACCAATGAGAGAGTAGCTGTTAGGCATTTGGACGGGCACATATCACTGTAATTTCCAGGTAGGAAGAAGAATTAACCACAGTCTAATCCACCCACCGGGAACCAGCATAGGTCCTGAACCAAAATGTTGGACTTGCGGTCAGCTCACCAAAAACGAGTTGAAAAATGGAACTCAGGGGCACAGCAATTCACAAACTGGCCGAGTAATAAAGGACAACTATCGTCCAAAAATCGGTTGAGGGAAGGCATCGAGGCGGACTTGAAAGCGAGGCAGAATAGCAGGAAAGAGATTTCAAGAGGTACGTTGGAATCACCTTTAAAGCACAGGAAGAGGGGCACAACTTCGACAATGATGCACTTGGCCAAAAAGGGCGTATGCGTTTTCTCCTGAATATATTCAGGAGAAAACGCATAAGCCCTTTTTCGCCAAGCAAGCAAGCGGGCAATGCAAATCTGCACTACAAAGAAGTATCACTTCCCACCGGTCAAAAGGGACATCCACAAAATGTGTAAAAACCAGAAAGGCAAGACAGGCCCTGGAGAACAGGGAGCCTTGTTGTGCTGATGGGCGGGATGTAAATTGCCAACTGCCGCTCTGGAGGAGTACATTGTGTTCCCTAAAACAAGTAAAGAACAGAGCTACAGAGCCAAGGTCACTTGCAGTCTAGGGAATATACCTTGGGAAAACTGAAAATCAATAAGACAGAGCCACCGCAAAATATAGAGCTGCACTGCTTACAAGGACCTCAACTTGGGTACACCTTAAATATCCCAGGAAATATAAAAATGGTTTAAAAAATTGTGGTACTTACGTACGATGGAGTATCCCTCAGCCATGAAATCAATGTCATAAGACCAGTAGCAGCAAAATGGGTGGATTCAGGTACGATGATTCTAAGTGAAATAAGTCACACAGAAAAAGAAACTTATCATAAGATATCACTTATGAAGATCCTGTAAACATGGCTACACTTGAACTGAGTTAGGAAAGAGAACAGTGTCTCACATTTAGAAAACACTCTTATGCCTGCTTAAGGGGGAAGGAGAGGTGGGGTGATGCATAAAACCAGAGTTTGATATAAGCACAGGTACCGTTCCAAAAACCAACTATGGAATAGAGAAACCTACACCTTCCTCAGTGAAAGGGACTCAAAACCCCATATTTACCGAAGAGGAATATACCTGACTAGTAAGAATCTTAAAACCTATGTATTGATATGTCTCCGTAAGGGAATCAAGTGTGTCTAGACTGGCATAAACATGGCAGCGAGAAGCAGCTCAAACACACTACAAAAAGGAATTTCAAAAGCAAAACAAAACAACTGGGAAATTCTTTACAATTCCTTCAGGGTCTCTGATGAAACCTGGAATGACCCTATCTACAATGACAGCTGGATGTGGCATAAGGCTGGACACTTGGGACTGAGAGGATTGGTGAGATTGGGTGAACAAATGCAGACCCTTTAAAGCAATAAAGCATGGCACCCATTCCATAGGTCCCAACTCTCCAGGTTGAAGGGAATATTACTACAGTTATAACATGTACGGGAAACCTAGAGAACGGACCCAATGTGAATATGAAAGGATTGTAAAACTCAACGAATAGTCCCTCTCCTGGTGCTCCGGTTTGACTTTCCATCTGCTTTCCTATAAACCTCCCAACTTGGAGAGACAGCCCCTTTAACATCCTAGTTCGCACAGGTTGCCAAATTGGGAGAGGATGAAAGGGAAGAGGGAGAACCAATGAGAGAGTAGCAGTTAGGCATTTGGACAGGCACATATCACTGTAATTTTCCGGCAGGAAAAAGAATTAACCAAAGTCTCAGCCCCCCACCGGGAACCAGCATAGGTCCTGAAGCAAAATTTTGGACTTGCAGTCAGCTCACCAAAAACGAGTTGAAAAATGGAGCTCAGGGGCACAGCAATTCACAAACTGGCCGAGTAATAAAGGACAATTATCGTCCAGAAAGCTGTTGAGGGAAGGCAACGAGGCGGACTTGAAAGCGAGGCAGAATAGCAGGAAACAGATTTCAAGTGGTACGTTGGAATCACCTTTAAAGCACATAAAGAGGGGCACAACGTCGACAATGATGCTCTTGGCCAAAAAGGGCATATGCGTTTTCTCCTGAATATATTCAGGAGAAAACGCATATGCCCTTTTTGGCCAAGCAAGCAAGCGGGCAATGCAAATCTGCATTACAAAGAAGTATCACTTCCCACCGGTCAAAAGGGACATCCACAAAATGTGTAAAAACCAGAAAGGCAAGACAGGCCCTGGAGAACAGGGAGCCTTGTTATGCTGATGGGCGGGACGTAAATTGCCAACTGCCTCTCTGGAGGAGTACACTGTGTTCCCTAAAACAAGTAATGAACAGAGCAACAGAGCCAAGGGCACTTCCAGTCTAGGGAATATACCTTGGGAAAACTGAAAATCAATAAGACAGAGCCACCCCAAAATTTAGGGCTGCACTGCTTACCAGGACCCCAACTTGGGTACACCTTAAATATCCCAGGAAATATTAAAATGGTTCAAAAAATTATGGTACTTACGTACGATGGATTATCCCTCAGCCATGAAATCAATGTCATAAGACCAGTAGCAGCAAAACGGGTGGATTCAAGTACGATGATCCTAAGTGAAATAAGTCACACAGAAAAAGAAACTTATCATAAGATATCACTTATGAAGATCCTGTAAACATGGCTACACTTGAACTGAGTTAGGAAAGAGAACAGTGTCTCACATTTAGAAAACACTCTTATGCCTGCTTAAGGGGGAAGGAGAGGTGGGGTGATGCATAAAACCAGAGTTTGATATAAGCACAGGTACCGTTCCAAAAACCAACTATGGAATAGACAAGACCTACACCTTCCTCAGTGAAAGGGACTCAAAACCCCATATTTCCCGCAGAGGAATATATCTGACTAGTAAGAATCTTAAAAGCTACATATTGATATGTCTCCGTAAGGGAATCAAGTGTGTCTAGACTGGGATAAATATGGCAGCGAGAATCAGCTCAAACCCACTATAAAAAGGAATTTCAAAAATAAAACAAAAAAACTGGGAAATTCTTTACAATTCCTTCAGGGTCTCTGATGAAACCTGAAATGACCCTATCTACAATGACAGCTGGATGTGGCATAAGGCTGGACACTTGGGACTGAGAGGATTGGTGAGATTGGGTGAGCAAATGCAGACCCTTTTAAGGAATAATGCATGGCACACATTCCATGGGTCCCAACTCTCCAGGTTGAAGGGAATATTACTACAGATATAACATGTACGGGAAACCTAGAGAACGGACACACTGTGAATACGAAAGGTTTCTAAAACTCAACGAATAGTCCCTCTCCTGCTGCTCCGTTTTGACTTTCCATCTGCTTTACTATCAACCTCCCAACTTGGAGAGACAGCCCCTTTAACCTCCTGGTTCGCACAGTTTCCAATTTGGCGGAGGATGAAAGGGAAGAGGGAGAACCAATGAGAGAGTAGCTGTTAGGCATTTGGACGGGCATATATCACTCTAATTTCCCGGCAGGAAGAAGAATTAACAAAAGTCTCAGCCACCCACCGGGAACCAGTATAGGTCCTGAACCAAAATTTTGGACTTGCGGTCAGCTCACCAAAAACGATTTGAATAATGGAGTTCAGGGGCACAGCAATTCACAAACTGGCAGAGTAATAAAGACTACTATCGTTCAAAAATCTGTTGAGGGAAGGCAAGGGGGCGGACTTGAAAGCGAGGCAGAATAGCAGGAAACAGATTTCAAGAGGTACGTTGGAATCGCCTTTAACACACAGGAAGAGAGGCACAACTTCGACAATGATGCACTTGGCCAAAAAGGGCGTATGCGTTTTCTCCTGAATATATTCAGGAGAAAACACATACGCCCTTTTTGGCCAAGCAAGCAAGCGGGCAATGCAAATCTGCACTACAAAGAAGTATCACTTCCCACAGGTCAAAAGGGACATCCACAAAATGTGTAAAAACCAGAAAGGCAAGACAGGCCGTGGAGAACAGGGAGCCATGTTATGCTGATGGGCGGGATGTAAATTGCCAACTGCCTCTCTGGAGGAGTACATTGTGTTCCCTAAAACAAGTAAAGAACAGAGCTACAGAGCCAAGGGCACTTCCAGTCTAGGGAATATACGTTGGGAAAACTGAAAATCAATAAGACAGAGCCACCCCAAAATTTAGGGCTGCACTGCTTACAAGGACTTCAACTTGGGTATACCTTAAATATCCCAGGAAATATAAAAATGGTTCAAAAAATTGTGGTACTTACGTACGATGGAATATCCCTCAGCCATGAAATCAATGTCATAAGATCAGTAGCAGCAAAATGGGTGGATTCAGGTACGATGATTCTAAGTGAAATAAGTCACAGAGAAAAAGAAACTTATCATAAGATATCACTTATGAAGATCCTGTAAACATGGCTACACTTGAACTGAGTTAGGAAAGAGAACAGTGTCTCACATTTAGAAAACACTCTTATGCCTGCTTAACGGGGAAGGAGAGGTGGGGTGATGCATAAAACCAGAATTTGATATAAGCACAGGTACCATTCCAAAAACCAACTATTGAATAGACAAGACCTACACCTTTCTCAGTGAAAGGGACTCAAAACCCCATATTTCCCACAGAGGAATATATCTGACTAGTAAGAATCTTAAAACCTATGTATTGATATGTCTCCGTAAGGGAATCAAGGGTGTCTAGACTGGCATAAACATGGCAGCGAGAATCAGCTCAAACCCACTATAAAAGAATTTCAAAAACAAAACAAAAAAACTGGGAAATTCTTTACAATTCCTTCAGAGTCTCTGATGAAACCTGGAATGACCCTATCTACAACGACAGCTGGATGTGGCATAAGGCTGGACACTTGGGACTGAGAGGATTGGTGAGATTGGGTGAGCAAATGCAGACCCTTTAAAGCAATAATGCATGGCACCCATTCCATAGGTCCCAACTCTCCAGGTGGAAGGGAATATTACTACAGTTATAACATGTACGGGAAACCTAGAGAACGGACACACTGTGAATACGAAAGGTTTCTAAAACTCAAAGAATAGTCCCCATCCTGGTGCTCCAGTTTGACTTTCCACCTGCTTTACTATCAACCTCCCAACTTGGAGAGACAGCCCCTTTAACCTCCTGGTTCGCACAGGTTGCCAATTTGGCAGAGGATGAAAGGGAAGAGGGAGAACCAATGAGAGAGTAGCTGTTAGGCATTTGGACGGGCACATATCACTGTAATTTCCCGGCAGGAAGAAGAATTAACCAAAGTCTCAGCCACCCACCGGGAACCAGTATAGGTCCTGAACCAAAATTTTGGACTTGCGGTCAGCTCACCAAAAACGAGTTGAAAAATGGAGCTCAGGGGCACAGCAATTCACAAACTGGCCCAGTAATAAAGGACAACTATCGTCCAAAAATCTGTTGAGGGAAGGCAACGAGGCGGACTTGAAAGCGAGGCAGTATAGCAGGAAACAGATTTCAAGAGGTACGTTGGAATCGCCTTTAAAGCACAGGAAGAGGGGCACAACTTCGACAATGATGCACTTGGCCAAAAAGGGCGTATGCGTTTTCTCCTGAATATATTCAGGAGAAAATGCATACGCCCTTTTTGGCCAAGCAAGCAAGCGGGCAATGCAAATCTGCACTACAAAGAAGTATCACTTCCCACCGGTCAAAAGGGACATCCACAAAATGTGTAAAAACCAGAAAGGCAAGACAGGCCCTGGAGAACAGGGAGCCTTGTTATGCTGATGGGCGGGATTTAAATTGCCAACTGCCTCTCTGGAGGAGTGCATTGTGTTCCCTAAAACAAGTAAACAACAGAGCTACAGAGCCAAGGGCACTTCCAGTCTAGGGAATATACCTGGGAAAAACTGAAAATCAATAAGACAGAGCCACCCCAAAATTTAGGGCTGCACTGCTTACAAGGACCTCAACTTGGGTACACCTTAAATATCCCAGGAAATACAAAAATGGTTCAAAAAATTGTGGTACTTACATACGATGGAATATCCCTCAGCCATGAAATCAATGTCATAATACCAGTAGCAGCAAAATGGGTGGATTCAGGTATGATGATTCTAAGTGAAATAAGTCACAGAGAAAAAGAAACTTATCATAAGATATCACTTATGAAGATCCTGTAAACATGGCTACACTTGAACTGAGTTAGGAAAGAGAACAGTGTCTCACATTTAGAAAACACTCTTATGCCTGCTTAAGGGGGAAGGAGAGGTGGGGTGCTGCATGAAACCAGAGTTTGATATAAGCAGAGGTACCGTTCCAAAAACCAACTATGGAATACGCAAGACCTACACCTTCCTCAGTGAAAGGGACTCAAAACCCCATATTTCCTGCAGAGGAATATATCTGACTAGTAAGAATCTTAAAACCTATGTCTTGATATGTCTCCGTAAGGGAATCAAGTATGTCTAGACTGGCATAAACATGGCAGCGAGAATCAGCTCAAACCCACTATAAAAAGGAATTTCAAAAACAAAACAAAAAAACTGGGAAATTCTTTACAATTCCTTCAGGGTCTCTGATGAAACCTGGAATGACCCTATCTACAACGACAGCTGGATGTGGCATAAGGCTGGACACTTTGGACTGAGAGGATTGGTGAGATTGGGTGAACAAATGCAGACCATTTAAAGCAATAGTGCTTGGCACACATTCCATGGGTCCCAACTCTCCAGGTTGAAGGGAATATTACTTCAGTTATAACATGTACGGGAAACCTAGAGAACGGACACACTGTGAATACGAAAGGTTTCTAAAACTCAACGAATAGTCCCTCTCCTGGTGCTCCGGTTTGACTTTCCACCTGCTTTACTATCAACCTCCCAACTTGGAGAGACAGCCCCTTTAACCTCCTGGTTCGCACAGGTTGCCAATTTGGCAGAGGATGAAAGGGAAGAGGGAGAACCAATGAGAGAGTAGCTGTTAGGCATTTGGACGGGCACATATCACTGTAATTTCCCGGCAGGAAGAAGAATTAACCAAAGTCTCAGCACCCCACCGGGAACCAGCATAGGTCCTGAACCAAAATTTTGGACCTGCGGTCAGCTCACCAAAAACGAGTTGAAAAATGGAGCTCAGGGGCACAGCAATTCACAAACTTGCCGAGTAATAAAGGACAACTATCGTCCAAAAATCTGTTGAGGGAAGGCAACGAGGCGGACTTGAAAGCGCGGCAGAATAGCAGGAAACAGATTTCAAGAGGTACGTTGGAATCGCCTTTAAAGCACAGGAAGAGGGGCACAACTTCGACCATGATGCACTTGGCCAAAAAGGGCGTATGCGTTTTCTCCTGAATATATTCAGGAGAAAACGCATACGCCCTTTTTGGCCAAGCAAGCAAGCGGGCAATGCAAATCTCCACTACAAAGAAGTATCACTTCCCACCAGTCAAAAGGGACATCCACAAAATTTGTAAAAACCAGAAAGGCAAGACTGGTCCTGGAGAACAGGGAGCCTTGTTATGCTGATGGACGGGATGTAAATTGCCAACTGCCTCTCTGGAGGAGTGCATTTTGTTCCCTAAAACAAGTAAACAACAGAGCTACAGAGCCAAGGGCACTTCCAGTCTAGGGAATATACCTGGGAAAAACTGAAAATCAATAAGACAGAGCCACCCCAAAATTTTGGGCTGCACTGCTTACAAGGACCTCAACTTGGGTACACCTTAAATATCCCAGGAAATATAAAAATGGTTCAAAAAATTGTGGTACTTACGTACGATGGAATATCCCTCAGCCATGAAATCAATGTCATAACACCAGTAGCAGCAAAATGGGTGGATTCAGGTACGATGATTCTAAGTGAAATAAGTCACAGAGAAAAAGAAACTTATCATAAGTTATCACTTATGAAGATCCTGTAAACATGGCTACACTTGAACTGAGTTAGGAAAGAGAACAGTGCCTCACATTTAGAAAACACTCTTATGCCTGCTTAAGGGGGAAGGAGAGGTGGGGTGATGCATAAAACCAGAGTTTGATATAAGCACAGGTACCGTTCCAAAAACCAACTATGGAATAGACAAGACCTACACCTTCCTCAGTGAAAGGGACTCAAAACCCCATATTTCCCGCAGAGGAATATATCTGACTAGTAAGAATCTTAAAACCTATGTATTGATATGTCTCCGTAAGGGAATCAAGTGTGTCTAGAATGGCATAAACATGGCAGCGAGAATCAGCTCAAACCCACTATAAAAAGGAATTTCAAAAACAAAACAAAAAAACTGGGAAATTCTTTACAATTCCTTCAGGGTCTCTGATGAATCCTGGAATGACCCTATCTACACCGACAGCTGGATGTGGCATAAGGCTGGACACTTTGGACTGAGAGGATTGTTGAGATTGGGTGAACAAATGCAGACCCTTTAAAGCAATAATGCATGGCACACATTCCATGGGTCCCAACTCTCCAGGTTGAAGGGAATATTACTACAGTTATAACATGTACGGGAAACCTAGAGAACGGACACACTGTGAATACGAAAGGTTTCTAAAACTCAACGAATAGTCCCTCTCCTGGTGCTCCGGTTTGACTTTCCATCTGCTTTACTATCAACCTCCCAACTTGGAGAGACAGCCCCTTTAACCTCCTGGTTCGCACAGGTTGCCAATTTGGCAGAGGATGAAAGGGAAGAGGGAGAACCAATGAGAGAGTAGCTGTTAGGCATTTGGACGGGCACATATCACTGTAATTTCGCGGCAGGAAGAAGAATTAACCAAAGTCTCAGCCCCCCTCCGGGAACCAGTATAGGTCCTGAACCAAAATTTTGGACTTGCGGTCAGCTCACCTAAAACGAGTTGAAAAATGGAGCTCAGGGGCACAGCAATTCACAAACTGGCCGAGTAATAAAGGACAACTATCGTCCAAATATCTGTTGAGGGAAGGCAACGAGGCGGACTTGAAAGCGAGGCAGAATAGCAGGAAACAGATTTCAAGAGGTACGTTGGAATCGCCTTTAAAGCACAGGAAGAGGGGCACAACTTCGACAATGATGCACTTGGCTAAAAGGGGCGTATGCGTTTTCTCCTGAATATATTCAGGAGAAAACGCATACGCCCTTTTGGCCAAGCAAGCAAGCGGGCAATGCAAATCTGCACTACAAAGAAGTATCACTTCCCACCAGTCAAAAGGGACATCCACAAAATGTGTAAAAACCAGAAAGGCAAGACAGGCCCTGGAGAACAGGGTGCCTTGTTATGCTGATGGGCGGGATGTAAATTGCCAATGCCTCTCTGGAGGAGTGCATTGTGTTCCCTAAAACAAGTAAACAACAGAGCTACAGAGCCAAGGGCACTTCCAGTCTAGGGAATATACCTTGGGAAAACTGAAAATCAATAAGACAGAGCCACCCCAAAATTTAGGGCTGCACTGCTTACAAGGACCTCAACTTGGGTACACCTTAAATATCCCAGGAAATATAAAAATGGTTCAAAAAATTGTGGTACTTACGTACGATGGAATATCCCTCAGCCATGAAATCAATGTCATAAGACCAGTAGCAGCAAATGGGTGGATTCAGGTACGATGATTCTAAGTGAAATAAGTCACACAGAAAAAGAAACTTATCATAAGATATCACTTATGAAGATCCTGTAAACATGGCTACACTTGAACTGAGTTAGGAAAGAGAACAGTGTCTCACATTTAGAAAACACTCTTATGCCTGCTTAAGGGGGAAGGAGAGGTGGGGTGATGCATAAAACCAGAGTTTGATA